>NC_140955.1:89952586-90497586 GCF_014529385.1 Adiantum capillus-veneris
CGTATGTCGCACGTGTCAATGTAAGGAACTTGTCGATACACAGTGTGCGAGCCACAAATGGCTCCAAGCACACAACAAGCCTAAACTAGTAAGCTTAAAGAAGGCGATGGTGTGTCACTCACCGCTCTACGCTTGCTTCGTGGAGGATTCCTCGCCGCGAAGAAGAAGGAGCCGCTGCTTCGCCGCGCTCAACCGCTTCGCCGTCGTCGCAATGCTTGATCGCACTCTCTCTCTCTCTCTCACACACACACACACATACACACATACACAAGGAGGTGAAGAAGAAGAAGATGGAGATGGAGATGGAGCAAAAGCACTCTTTTATTGCACAAATGAGAGAATGAGTGAATTTTAGGTTTAGTTGACTTTTATATGAGCTCGTCCCATTCACACTTGGGCGCCCATGCTTAGCCAACTAATCCCTTGAATGTTCCAGTTAGAGTGCGCCTCTCATCGGCGATCACTCTTACCCTTTTCCTATTGGACCGACAAGCCCGATACCTGACTCTACCAAATAAATAATACAATGTCCGCCGTAGGTGATAGGGTGTCCGTGTCCTTGTACGGCGGATGAATGTCCTTAGCCTCCTTTAGTCACTGCAAAATCAAACAACATTGGCACAGTAATTGCATTCTCATAAGCGATTAAAAAGCATATGCAGTTTTAGGCAGACAAATTGATTGGTAACAGAATTTTAGACAATTTATCAACAATAAACATTAAATTGCAATATAATCAAATGCATAAAGAGATGTAAAGGTAAAAAATTAAACAAGTCTGGGGTCGCTAATTTGACGATCGAAAGGCACTAGAGATCGACTATTAATACCATGGGTAAGCTTCTTAATTTTCTCTGGTCATTTAAGTTGTTTAATCGCGAGAGCCAAGTATTTCATGTTCGAGGACTGACTAGAGGCTATACCTAGAAGACCTTGTAGTTAAGCTACCATAAAAAGAATTTCTCATGAAATCATCGCCTGAATGATTACCTTTTCTTTGACCCCCCAAAGTCTTTTCACAGTGATTCAATTTTGATGTGTGTGCTTATTTTGTATACCTTGGGTTTTTTGCTTTTCAAGGAAAAGCGCCCACACTGGGAACCTCTAGGGCTCTAGTACCATAGGCGATACATGTGAGTGAAGTACCCAATCAAGCTGAGATTTCTCTTCCAGCTTAAGATTTTACAATGTGGCACTTTGATTTTTTGTTCGTTCATTTTCAGCATTTTAATTTTGTAACTTTGGGGGGTCATATAACACTGATACACCTCCCCAAGCTCATCACACAAGTAAACTCCCTTTATAATACTTAAGCTAAAGGTCAATAGGGTCAAGCCCACTAGAAAGCCCTAGTATATTTCACACAATGATGCCTAAATCGGATTAAGAACCTAAGTAACCATTGATTATTAGGAAGGCATTTCCCATGGTATTAAGAGAAGATCTCTAACACCTAACTTGGTCAAACTAGCTTAGTCGGACTGCTTGATTTTTAAATCTAAACAAGTAAGTATGACAAAAAATGACATTGAATTAAATGTTTGATACTAAGCAAATGTGCTGGATATTATGCTACCAATCACAATCAAAGCAGACAATCATAGATGCAAAAAAGATAAGGGACAATGCTAATGGACAAGAAACACCTGTTTGTATTGATGGTCGCGCTTGATTTGAAAAGTGGATGAGAGAAAGATTTCATGAAGGTCCAAATCCGAACCATAGCAACATGTTCCTGTACACACTATGAAACACAAGAATACCTCTAGGAGGCACATCAGTGGGAAAAAAGAACTTTGGTAATCACTCAACTCTAAAATAGAAACACTCCCATCGTACTAATCTTACCTACCCTCCATCACTTGAGTGCTGAGGATCAAAGGTGTTTGATGACATAGGTTTTTGTTTCAATGTACCGGATGTAAATGTGTAGGTCTGGGTCAATGTTTTGACTTTTATTGTGCATACTCGTTTGCTAATTTCTCTTGCTCTTTATTATTTTGTTTTTTGTGAGTATAAGGCTATATATATACATTCCCTAAGATTGGAGATTAAGAGGTCAGGGAGGAAGGTTGAGAGGGAAGCAAGTGAATGATGACTGTCAGCAAACACTCCCCCCTTCCTTGGGTAGATCATACCGTTTGAAATGAGCTCGTCACCCTTTGAAACCAATTGTTCCAGTTGGTAATAGGTGAGGATTTTTGCCAATAGTTTACTATTACCTTAGGTGCCTCGTCGAGTTGCAAGGGTGGTAAGGTACTCTCCCAAGATTGAACTTGAAGTGGTTCATCAGGTGATTCTTGAACACTGGGAGGTGTGGATTCCTTTGTAGCTTCATGGAGGTCCACTATTGTAGGTGGAGGCTGTGGAGAATCTTTTACCTCTATGGATGCATTACATGAGGAGCTAGAAGCTTCATGGGACTCCCCCCTTCCTGAGCTAGGTGGAACAAATTGTTCTTTCTTTGGTTCCCAAACTAGCAATGGAGTGGGTGTGTAGCATTTTTTGATTTTTTTCTTTCCACGATCGTTGATTTGTTTTGGATCTACAGGATTGGGCTCACATGGGTTAGGTGACAGGTAAGAACACAATCTACGTTTTGGCACCCAGATTTGATCATTTCCTTGATAGTAGCCTTGGGCTTCCAATAATCGTTTAGGAATCCATCGCAACGTTTCTTTACATTTCTTTACATTTCTTGGGGCAAGTGGGACGTTTCTTACGAGGCTTCTGTTTTTTAGCATCAGCCATGGTCGCTAAAGAAGCTTTAGGGACCCACTTGTATGTTTTCTTCGTTATATTAGGATGAGTCTTGCCAGAAGCTATATGCATTGCTTGTAGCATATTTAAAGGTACAGGCATTTCATCCCCCTCAGGTGTTACCCAGGTCGTCCCCCTGTTTCCCCAAGTGTCTATGGTTGCTGCTAGGTGGACCCAATCCACATTGTCCGACTCACTCATCCCAGGTAGTACATCCATATAAGGAGAATCTCCCCCAACGTCAGTGTCCGCTTTACACGTGTAACAATACTGCAATGGGGCCAAGTGAACTATGGTGTCAAATCTATGATCAATTATAAACCTGTTTCCTAGGGGATGTGCTCGACCTGTCACGAGATCCACTCGAATGACAGAATCTTGGAACTGCAAGTAAACATGGTTTTTAGACCAGTCATGCACCATTTTTGCTTCCCTCATGAAAGGACGTCCTAAGATCATCTCTGATGCCATAGTGTGTTTGGAGAAATCCATAACAATAAAGGTAATCCTTATTTTATGTCCAAAGACCTTGATCTTGAGATCTTCTAGCATCCCAATAGGTTTAACAATAGACCCATTGGCCATCTTCACTACTATGGTTGTGGTTGCAAGGTGAGGTCTTCCCATAGTTTCCCAGCAATTTTTAGTCACAATGCTAACCCCAACGCCACCATCAAGGATTCCCTTCACAGTTAATCCCTTAGTAGTGATTGGTATGGTCGCATTGGATTCATCACCCTCAAAGTATTTTCCCAACTTGTTAACAGGTATTTCTATAACAAGGTTCTTATCTAGGTTGGGTTGTGGATCTATGTATTCCTCCTCTATTGGCATCTCCCCAGCTCCATCCATCTGTGCAAATTGTGGTAGCCCAAACTTCAGTTCTCCATTGAGGAAGGCTCGAAGAGCTGAGACTAGCTCAGGGTCTTTATATAGTTTGGACATGATGGTGGTACTAACTTTTGAAGACATGAAATCCATCAATTTGGAAATGTTTAACGGCACCTTTTGGGCTTCAGTCCCTTGACGTGGGGAAGATGGGATCTCCATTTCTTTGATAGGATAAGGTAGTCCCTCTGTAAACATTCTTTCCATCAAGAAGTGAGTACGCCCACTTTTGGTTTGCATTAGTGTGGCGTTCTTTTGTAGCCTAATAGGACACTTGGCTACACGATGTGGACCTCCACACTCATAGCATTGAAGAGGTGGTCTCTTAGCAGTGTAATTGATATTTTGGCCTCTTGCCGCAAGAGCAACTACTTGATATACAGGTTTGACTTGTCCCCAATAGTCCTCCATGTAGTATTGTGGACTTTCTTCAAGCACATCCATCCCATAGGCAATATTAGGATCTACATCTTCCTCATTGTCTTCCAAACAAGAAATATATGACTCACAACCCACTTGATTCACAGAAGTGATTCTCGAATGTGGTGGTTGCGGTCCTAGCACTGGAGGTGGTAAGGTGTTGTTTGAACAACATTTTGGGCTCTAGGGACCATATGTTGTGATGTTTGTTCAAGAGGTGGGGCCGGCATCAATGCAGGCACTCGAGGTGTGTCTGTCCATGCTAAGGTTGGTCTATTGGCCATCACACGCTTAAATACTATGCAATCCTTGGCTTGATGACCATACCTCCCACAGGCATTGCAGTTCCCATTAAATTTTACTCTAAAAGTAGGGCATTCACTGGTACTATGCGGTCCATAGCATATTGAGCACCATTGTTGCTCCCTTCTTGGATACATATGATTGTTTTGCGGAGCACGATTGTCTCTAAGACTCTCTTGAATAGCATTGGTGAGATCTGCTAAAGTCATCTTAGATATCTTTGGCTCCTTAGCAATAGGCTTTAGGGTCATTGGCTGATGCCTTGATGCTTGGGAGCTAATAGATTTAGTCTCAACAGACACTCTTTCTCCTTGAATCATTAAATTATCCTCCAATTGCATCGCATTGGTGGTGACTGCTTCCCAAGTGGTGATACCTCTAAGGACTAGGCCATTGTAGATATTCTCATGCCGTAATCCCCTAATGAATCTATCAAGAAATTGGTTATTGTTGAAGCGCTCATTTGGATTACAACGAGAATTCAAATGCTTCAATCGACTTATAAAGTCTCTCACCGACTCTCCTTCCTCGCGTTGGGCTTTCTCGAGCTGAGAGGCTACACCCCAAAGCACTCCCTCTCGTATGTATTCTTTTAAGAACAGTCTCCTAAGAGTAGGGTAAATCGTTTTTTCTTCCACCCTTAGGGTTCTATACCAATCCCCAGCCTTTCCACTTAAGGTTAGGCTTAAAGCATTGCTCTTATGTAGGTCATTGTGTTCTCCTAGAGAATCGCATATTTGTTCAAACACTTCGATATGATTTCTCACATCCCCGTCTCCACTAAATTTTTGTGTGAGCTTTGGCTATTTGTACTGCCTTACTTCTAGGCTCTCTATCATGCAGGTTACGTATATTCTCAGCAATAGATCGACCAATAGCTTGAGCAAATGTTGCCAAGTCACCTAAGTGAGCAGGTACCGTGGGTGAAGGCGCTCCAGAGACTACATGTGGAGTAGGTATTGGCATTGGGCTTGGCGCATAGGAAGCCCTTGGGTTCCACGTTGGGTACTATGTTGTGCCATGTGGTGGTCCATAGTTCATATGAGTGGCCCTAGGCATAGCAGACGTCGGATGTGACATACTAATGCTAGCCGGCATAGTCCCATGGAAATAAGGACTTGTGTATTGTGGTTGTGTAGCATAGATAGCTGAAACAATGGGAGGGGTAGGGACTACATGAGTACGTGGACCCATAGGTGCATACGATTGGTACGCACTTGTAGGTACTATTGCAGGCATTGCACTACCATGTAGCGGTGCTTTACTAAGAAACGAGGTCCATGGTGTGTTTCTTGGCATGCCCATCATTGGGGTAGGCATGGTATCCGTGGTGTCATCCAGGGAATGATGAGCTAGACTTGGAAAAGTAAAGCTATCACTTGTGGGCTAAGATTTCATTGAGACCCCTGGCGAAACAACATATGGGGGATCGATGGGACTCACTGAGGGAGTCTCCATTTGTGACAGAGTGGGTTGTTTCCCTTTGCCCGTGTCTAAAAATCGCATAGGACCCATTGAAGGTATGTTTATTCCTCGATTTTGCCTCTCGGACCGGATAATCCTATGGATGACATTGTAGATCATGTGTTGTTATTCCTCTAGACTAGTGGCACTAGATGTGGATTGTACAACTTCTAACCAACCCACATGGTATGTGTAGCCCATGTATAGGTCGGTCAAAGTCTCCGTGTGTAGGTCATATTCCCAATTTTCATTGAGAAATACCCCGTCCAAACTTGCTGTACTAGAGGGTTGCCGTTAGGTGGATGCAATGTTGCTTCCCGTGTTTTGACTTTTAGTCACCGCTACCTTAGAGGCGACTTTGGAAGGTGGTAGCTCGGTAGGGCCCTCATTAAATGAGGTAGGTAGAATGTCCACGTGGACACTCTGAGGGAGTGTGGGGTCTACAGGAGATGTGAATGGTGATTCTACTTCTCCACCCCCTTCGTTTACTTCACTAGCCGTAGGTTCAAAGCGCGTAGCTCTACTAAACGTTTCCATCAAACGGCTAAAAACACTAGTTCTAGGTTGTTGGGCCCAACTAGGTACGGTTTCATTTGTTCCCCCGGGGCTTTGTGTAAGATGCTCTTTCATAATATCGTAGTCAGAGGAAGAGTAGCTAGCCGCTATATTTGGGTCTTGGGTTGTACTACCTTGGGTCCCCGCCGAGGGCGTAGATCCTAGCGTGGAAGGATAGTGAGTACCCCCGTAAATCGAAGCACTAGCTAGTTGTTCGGACTCTAACACACGACCAGAGCGTAGATACATGTGCTTTGGGTGCCCTACAAGTGTCGGCAAGTACCCTCAAAGGTTACTTGCTTTGTTTTGTGGGTGTTTTGCACCTCGTTTTCTACTTGATTTTTTCTTGTTTTTGATGTTTTTTGGATGTTTTTTAATGTTTGATTTTTTTGATTAAAGTGTGTGATAGCTTGAAACGAGTGTATCACTTAGAGGGTCGCTGTGTGCTTTACAGCACAATTTTCGGGCATCTAACGTTCCGTTGGTCCTCAAAAAATCGATTTTTAGCTACGTGTGAAGCTAAAATTCATTTTTTTAAAAGGCGACTGAGGCTTAGGCTTGAGCGTGAGCTTGGGCTTGGGTCTGGGAGATATTCCCGATCCCGGTCCTACCTTTAAATATATTTTTTAAAATTTTAAAATTTTTTAAAAAGTTTTTTAAAAAAAAAGAAAAAAGAAAAAAAAAGGATAAGGTCGTCGCGGCCTGCGCGAGAGCACACACACACTCTATCTACCTACTTCTAACTAATATACCTACTCTTACACATTAACACACTCTATTAACTCTTACTAATCTACTTCCTACTTACTGTACACAGAAAACTAACTACCTTAATACACAAAGAATAAACACAGAACCTTTGAAATCTCCATTAACAAAGAAAACTAACTACCTTAATACACAGAGAATAAACATAGTACCTTTGAAAACTCCATTAACAAAAAAAACACACAGTATAATACCAAATCCCTCTTCTCAACACACACACACTCCTTCCTTACCTTTCCTACAATAGAAATTGCACCACGGAGAAGCACAGAGTGCTACTCGAGCTTCATGTATGGCATTCCCCCGCAGCGGTGCCAAAAATGTGCGCATATGTCGCACATGTCAATGCAAGGAACTTGTCGATACACCGTGTGCGAGCCACAAATGGCTCCAAGCACACAACAAGCCTAAACTAGTAAGCTCAAAGAAAGCGATGGTGTGTCACTCACCGCTCTACGCTTGCTTCGTGGAGGATTCCTCGCCGCGAAGAAGAAGGAGTTGCCGCTTTGCCGCGCTCAACCGCTTCGTCGCCGCCGTGCCGTCGTTGCAATGCTCGATCGCACACACACACACACACACTCTCTCTCTCTCTCTCTCTGTCACACACACACACATACACAAGGGGGTGAAGAAGAAGAAGATGGAGATGGAGATGGAGCAAGAGCACTCTTCTATTGCACAAATGAGAGAATGAGTGAATTTTAGGTTTAGTTGACTTTTATATGAGCTCGTCCCATTCACACTTGGGAGCCCATGCTTAGCCAACTAATCCCTTGAATGTTCCAGTTAGAGTGCGCCTCTCATCGGCGATCACTCTTACCCTTTTCCTATTAGACCGACAAGCCCAGTACCTGACTCTACCAAATAAATATTACAATGTCCGCCATAGGTGATAGGGTGTCCGTGAGCCATGAGGGTTAACACGGGAGACCACCATGCTTTCCACTTGAATCTAGATTCACAGGTCAACAACCAACATCTATTTAGCTATTCTACAACTCTTTTGGGCAACAATCTTTCCGCCCAATAGAGGTGAACCTAGGAGGCCAGTCAGTTTGTTCCTTACTAGCTTCTATTGTTGCTATCCCAAAACTAGCCCCAGTTGTCGTAGCCCTTTGTTGTTGATCTTTCTAGAAACTTCCCGCTAGAATAGGCTCAGAAGGATGCTTTCCATCTTAGAGAGACAAGGGGACTAGTGAGTTATAGAGTTGTGAAAGTACCTAGTTATCTCTCCCAATTCTAAGGCCTTTGTTGGTTTGTTGCACTTTTGAAGTAGCTCGCTTGTTGTGCCCCGAAGCTTCAGATAACACCACCGAGGGGCAATCAACTTGTCGTGCATCTCAAGCCCTTTTCCAATGGCCACCTTTTGAGCACAGTTTGGCATTGTCTATGCCCTTTCCAATGGCCACCTTTCGAGCACAGTTTGGCATTGTCTATCATGGTCTTTGTCATAATAGTAGGGTGGTATCGAGTTTGTAGTAACAACCTTGACAAACTTAGCTGGAACTTCAAGAGTGCATGCTTTCTTGCATTGGTATTTGATTCTTGACCTCCATCACCAATGTTATGATGAAGTCGATAATTGAATGGGTTTTTCCATCTTGGTGGTCTTTGCATACTTCTTTAAAGTGAATTTGCGTTGACTCATCCTAAGCAACCTCAATCCGATCAATAGTTTGAGCACTTTGGTCCTTGGTTTGCTCAATCGATAGGTTAAAATCCCGCAAGTTACTTTGTAATTCCTATTGTCTACAAGAGATGATAGGAGCAGATTGTCTTTGCCATTTTCAACCTTTACAAGTGTAAAAATTTGCTTGCCAAAAAAATTTAACTAGTTAAATGTTCTTTAAGATGCCTTTTTTTCTCTCCTCTTCTAAGCGTCATAACCCTTTTGTAAACATAGGAAAGATTGCAACAATATGTGAGAGTTTCTTTGTTTTTAATTCCACATTTCTAGTGTTGGTTGCTATTTTCGATTGGCTAGCTCAAAAGATACCTCTTTATGGGGATGAAAGCTTTGATGATGCCTTGAGTCCTTTTGGAATACACGGATGAATTACTAATCACCATACTTTTGAAAGTTACATATCTAATGGAGTGATTAATGTATTAAAAAGCTATAGCTTACTCCCTGGTTTTCTTGATGAACTTTTGGATAGCGTCAACATGAGTCTTTGTGGAGATTCTTTGTTTGTTCATTATAACAACCCCCCCCCCCCCCCCCCCCCCCCAAAAAAAAAAAAAAACCCAAAAACCCAAAAAAGAAAAAAAACTCACAATAGTGATGAATGTACAAAGTAACCTCTAGCTCATGGACGAGCCTTGACAAATATCCAAATACAACAAAACGCTGATCGGCCTCACAAAGAGGCAACCAACTACCCAACATCAAGATAGCTCTAGCATATCTAAACATCGTTGATGGCCCTACATCACTCATCCGATTCCTTCCCTTTGCCAATGGAGACAATGTCCCTTACTTTCTTGGACGATCTCCGTGAAGCTAGTAGTTATCACAACATTCTCAAACACCCAACAATTCTTGTACTTGTAGATCTACTTAAAGTAGCATAATCCAACAATTTGTGTGAGAAGGTAGCAAAGGATTCACTCAATGAAGTGTGGTGTTTGGTAGTGAATACATAAAGTGCAGACATAGAAGACTCTCTCTCAGCCACTCATGTACACATAGGACTTTCAAAATAAGACAAATATGAAAACATCCAAGTTTTGATCATATCTAAACAAGGGTAGGATGAAAGGATTTACTGATGCATTTATAGCGGCTAACCTTTGTCTTCCAAACAAACCCCGAATTGTTCTTTGAAACTGTAATTTTGTGCCCACAATGATGTATATATTTTGCCTAGCGATTGGAATGAGCTGTGTATATAAGTCTTCATGGTTCGTAATCAAGCAAGACTCACCCTCTAGAGCAAAATAAATATCACCCTCTAGAGCAAAATAAATATGTGCACATCAAATGAGTTAGAATAATCTAGGAGTGATAGAATAATAGGGAGTGGAGAGAGATTTGGTTAGAGAGGGAGATAGATGGACAGATAGAACAACAAAAAATGTAAAGAGTAGCACCTTACATGATATGCCCACAAGTATGTTGTTGATTTGTTGCAAAGAAGCAAACAGTTAGCAGCCTTTAACACCTTCTTAAGTCAATCAAAACCCTTTCTTGACGAGTAGAATATGTGTACATTAGATGATCATAGGCTTGCCAAAATGTGTGTGTGTTTGCCAATTTAGCTAGAGCTTCCACAAAGCATACATAAAAATTGGTCCTCTGTATTCTTACTCTCTCCCGCTAACATGACTTCACTCCCTAACTCTTGATTGCTTTATAAGGGAGAAGAGGGTCCTTTATATAGATGTGGATAAACCTCAAGAGTTCCACTGGATGCAATGTGAATAGGGGATGAGGAGTGTTGAAAATGATCTGTTCTTTTGTGGTGTGGACAAGCAAATTAGGCTCCACCATTTTGATCATATCTCCTCGGCCATATCTTCAAAAATTATGAAAAAATTTGAGCATATTATTTAGCTCATGAGCTACAACTTTTGTGAAGAACATGTTTTTAAATTCATATGGAAATTGGATGCCAAAAATTCCACAAAAACATGTCTTTTCTCTCTCTGCAAAAGTCTTCAGGTGGGCCCCTTTGCATTGAACTTTCTTATGGCTCCAAGAATACACATATCATGGTGTAATTAAGCATGACTTTGAACCTTGAATTTCTTTATGGCTCCAAGAATACATACATCATGGTGCATGTAAGCATGATCATGATCTTCGAAAAGAGTGTCCAAGAGTTTGTATGCATGCCAATAGAAAATCAATATTAATTTAAAATAGAAAATAAAATATAACAAAAATAAAAAATAGAAATGCTATAATGTATCCAAAAATGGAGTTATAGCATTTACAGAGTCACTTTGAAGGCTATTCAAATAAATAACACACATATACTTATGTATATTATTAAAAATGCTATAATGTATCTAAAAATGGAGTCATAGCATTTGTTCCCATGATGCACGTGCCATGGCACAACAACATTGCTGCGGCCAAAGAAATATCCCCTCTATTCTTAGAGGGCTATAATTTCTTCCAAGTAGAACACTATTAATACTTTCTTCCTACATGTATAGTCTATGGCATTTCTAAAAGTGAAACATGACACAATCTCTTGACAGATTCTAACAACCACGAATATACGTAAGATGCTATAAAGTGTTCTTTGATACCAAGTTTGGCAGTTTCTTATCATTTTTCATGAGGTGGTAGCCCTTGTTCAACAAACTTAGGAGAGATCTACGAGAGAGAGAGAGAGAGAGAGAGAGAGAGAGAGAGAGAGAGAGAGAGAGAGAGAGATTGAGATTTTATTATCGTCCTCGGAGGTCAAATATGACCTATAGGATCAAAATTACATGTGATGTAGTATGTGTATGGTTGATGAGTGACTCTCAATGCTCCAAAATTGTGGTGATGAGAGTCGCAATGGAGAGCCCACACTCTGGCTAGGAGAGGAAAGTGTGTAGGTCTAAGTCATGGTTGACAATGTGAGAGAAGCAAGTTCGAATGTGACCAAAAGTTGAGCACTCTAGTAGTGTGTGGTACTTAGACTCTTGAACTTGCAGTGAGCATAGTGTGCACAATCAATTTGACTCTTCTCCATTGCCCCAACGCTCTGTCTTGCATCAATGGAATTGGGAACTAAGCCGAATGGCTGCTATAGTGCGTATCGCTGACAAGGGGATAAGCTCAAGCATGTAAGTGAGAGTACGGTTTCCTCTTTCAATGAAGAACATGGTTTTGTAGTTGGGGGCAATATGGGTGGTGTAATGTATGAAGCGAAACCCACCAGATTTCTTCCAAACCGTAATATATTGGCGTTGTAGAAAAGCTTCATTCACTTGGGAGTCAATTGAAGCATCATGTAGCAAGTGTAATGCATCCCATCTTCCAAACCACTTTTTTCATATGCCATGCAACACATATTTTGTTGCTTAATAGTGCAATCTTCGCGTACAAAATATTTTGTATCCCTCAAATAGATCCAACTATTATCAAGGATAATCTTTTTTTTGGTCTCATCCGGCATGGTGCATACAATTGGCCGTTCTCCTGAGGGAGGAACTCCTTGATAAGCAACCTCAGGCACCATATATATGTCCTTCGTGCCTCCCCAATAGGAATCTTCTAGGTAGATCATATACCTACTTCAGACACTATTTGGAAGGTTTCCAACGAGAGAGACGAAAGATGACAAAAGGCAATGATTAAGTACAAAATTTGTGGAAGGTAAAGAGGGACACATAGAGCACCAAATAAAAACCTTCTTTCTATCTTTTTTTGACAACCCAATCCCATCTCATTTCAAAGTAGCATGAAATCCCATAGAAATTCCAAGAAGCCCGAAGATCTTGCCTTTTTCTCAGCTTGTCTAAAGTAATCCACTATTGTATACCCTGTTACAAAATGGTTTATGATGGAGCCACTAGCTTACAAAAGGTTTTCAAGCATTTCCAAAAGCATTTTATAGTCTGAGAGTCATTATGCATCGACCCATTTGTGTCAATCTTAAACGCTTAAAGACACAAATGTTTCTTACCACTTCAAATATCTTTAAACCTATAATATTTGTCTATTGCATGTGGTACTAAACTAGCCAACCCAAAGCATCTAAAGCTACATCATGTAGAAGTGTAGCAAGAGGACAAACTTACCTGATAGACCTTCTAAAAGGAAAGAATTCAAAGAGCATGCCATTAATAACAAATTTAACAAATGTGTTACCAAAAAGAACATGACCAAAACATTATCAAAATCTACCTTTAAAAAGATGTACTCTTGATCAGTAGCCCGAGCATGTTCAAGACATGATAATAGCATCCATGATGAATCTTTCCTTGATAAAGGCCTTTTGTTCCTTGATATAAAACTATCCATAAAGATGCTAAGCCTTCTAGCAAGATGTAGGGAGAACACTTTATACATTGTGGTGTAGTCAGGCCTCTAGTTTGATAAATCCTCCCTCTCTTCCCTTTTGTGGATAAGTCTAATAAAACTAGTGTTTGCTATGGTAGCAAGGGCCCCATACCTCACAGCTTATTGCCATACCAAAAGAAGTATGATGATACTTTTTTTTTTGACTAAATATAGAACCGATTAGATAATCCATCAATAGAAAGAGATTTTCCCAGCTTAAGATTATCAATGGTCTCTTTAATCTACCCCTCAGTAAGAGGGAGATCTAACACTTTAGCCAATCGAGTAGGCACTATTTTTTTTCTTGATTTGAAAAATTTGAGCTATGGAATATGAGATTCCCTCATTCCTTTAGGGGGGATTACATAAAAGCTTTGAGAAAAAAATCTATGTTTTCAAATTCGCCTCTGGATTTGTAGCATAAGAAACATTAGCTTTTATGAGAATAGGAAAAAAATCCTTGGCCTTTTTCTTTTTAAGAAATCTAAAAATCCATGTAGTTAGTTTGATTTGTCTGCCCAAAAGTCTCTAGTCCAAACAAGGCCACTGTGGGAAATAAGGAGCGCTTCCTCCCTAAGTTTTTGTTTAAGAAGCACTAGCTCAAGAGAGGGAGGGTATAATGTAATGTGATATGATCATTCTCTTTTTGGCCCTAATCTCTCTAGCTTTAGACTTAAACTTTATACGTGCGCATCCATGAGACACTTAAGATGATTGCTTTATTTAGATCAATATCTGCCATTACATGGAACTCATGAGGACAATGATAATCATCTATGTTGATGGACACATTGGCCTGACCTAAACTGATCATTGCTTCTTTGTTTGCTACTCTACGCTCGATCTGAATTGGCATCAAAATCGCATTGAACAACTTTAGATATGTCAAATACTTCATGGAATTTACGTGTGCTCTAGTATCAACAAGTGCTCTTTCTTTTGATCCATTTGTCAATTGAATATTGATACGTATATCCATACCACCAAGCCAATCTGCTCTGTATGAATTGCATCGATAGGAGGAGATGCAGTTTTGAGTTGTCGAATTTGGACTGTGGATTGTCGTTCTTTGCGCTTTAAAATTTGCAACTTTGCTTCCTCCTTCACATGTGCTTGCATGGCTTGAGAAATCTGGTTCCATTCAACTCCTTGATGAATATCTTTCAACATTTTTGTGGTTAGTGGTCCTCTAATGTTGCAAGTTTTATGGCACCATTGGGATATATTTCTCTAATCATAAATGAACAATTACCTCGCTTTTGCAACTTTTTGAAGTGTTGTTTTAAGGTGTAGACTAATACATAGTGCCCCTTTTGAAACTCCTTGTTGATCACTTGTTGATCATGGAACTCCTTCTTGTGTCGTTTTTTAGCATAGATTGCAACGACAATCTGACATGCAATTCATCTAGCTTTTCTAGCTGGTTGATCATGTCAGACACTTCACGTCCGGTCTATTCTAAGTTCTTGGCTACTCTAAGTGTAGGAATCAAGAATTCCATGGATAGTATGTCATTAATTCCAAACACCATATTAAAAGGCATTGTTCCAAATTTGTTTTTTGGTACGTAACTTGATACGCCTAAAGAGCTGAATGTAACTTTTGTTCCCAATCTGCTCTTGATTCGTCCACTATAATGGTGAGCATTGTGCATAGAATTTTATTTGTGCTCTTTGCTTATCCATTTGATTGAGGGTAATATGGTGTTGATTTAATATGAATCACCATGAATTCTTTCAACAAGACTTTAATCATATTGTTTAGATAGTGAGTTCCTCTGTCACTCAGTATCTTAGATTGATAATCCGTAGCTTGTGAAGATGTTTTCATATAAGAACTCTCCTATTTTTCTTACATCATTTCTTTGCATCTCTTTGGCTTCTACCCACTTGGTAAAATAATGTATGGCCACTATGATATATTGAGCATGCGTTCTATATGCAGGAGGTGTGATTGGTCCAACAAAGGCTACCCCCCCATATTTGGCAAAAGCTCTTGCTTCCATCATAGGTTGTAATGGCATTTTTTCTTGCCTCATTGGTGCTTTGTTACGTTGGCATTCACACAATGTTTCACATATTATTCAACATCCATGAACAAGGTCGGCCACCAAATTCCTCCAAGAAGTATTGTTTTTGTAGATTTATCTGCTGAAAAATGTCTGCCTAATTGTTCTGCATGAACTTACTCAAGAATTGGTATGTACTCACTTTTTGTGGCACAAATTTGCAACTTGTTATCATTGCCTCACTTGTAGAGGTGGTTTTCAATTATCACGTAGCTTTCAACTTCAGTCTTAATGGACTTTCATCTGAATTTACTCATCCACTATGGCAACACACCTTTATTCAGGTTATCTACAATGTACTTACTCCACTTGGATGCAACTGCTACTCTGAATACTGTTGCATGTTCTGTAGATGCTTGGATTATACCAACATCACACATGAACAAATATAGTTATGAACACTTTGTTGCATATTAGGCTAGTACACTCCAAGTCTCATCAATTTGCTGAAATGTTTATGTTTTTCCATTGTGAATCCTAGTTGTGTATATTAGGCCAGTACACTCCAAGTCTCATCAATCGTTGAAAGCATTTTTCCATTCTGAATCCTCGTAGTTTGCAGATGAGGTTGGGTCAAGTACACATTCTTTTTCATTGGCTCTATACATAGCCTCAATAGTCCATCATTCCCTTGCTTATATAGCCTTCCAAATATCATTACAAGTGTTTGCATCTGTTCAATGATTGATGGTTGTCTTTCAATTTGCAATGAATCAATGGTGAGCAAAGATATACATGTTTGCTCCACCTTGATACCATCTCAATATTGAATAGATAAGAGTCAAGAAGGTCATCCTCAAGTCCTTGAGGTGCTTCCCTATGAATCAATGTAGAAAAATGGCCAGTCGTCTAATGTGTAGTCTCCTTCTTGGCTATGATAATGAAATCAAACTCAAGCAAGATTATAAACCATCGAACAATATGTCTTGCACTGCGTGGTTTGTTCATCAAGTATAATAGTGCTTAATGATCCATAAAGCATAATGTAGTGTATAAGCCTTTTCACAGTATAGACCATTCCAAGTCCTTCTCTTTCAGTGGTGGTGTAATTTCTTTCCACATTGTTAAGTTTTCTACTAGAGTAACAGACGGAAAAATCCATGTTGTTCTCTCTAGGCTGTGCTAAGATGCATCCAATCGCATATGATGATTCATCAATGTGAACATGAAATATCTTATTGCAATCAAGAGATTTAAAAATTGGACAAAAAAATTATATTTGCTTCAATTGTTGGAATGCCTTTTTGCACACTTCAATCCACTCAAACTTTGTGATGAGAGCATAGAGAGGTTTTGCAATGACTGCAAACATATAGATAAGCCTTTTATAGTAACCACAATGGCCCATAAAGGCTTGTATCACTCTAACTTTTGTGGGTCTTGAAAGAGAAACAATTACTTGTATCTTCTCAAGATCTGTGAAAATGCCATTTTTGGACACAACCTGTCTTAAAAATTTCCCTTGTCTTACCATGAAGACACATTCTTTGGATTCAAGTAGATACGATAAGTCCAAAACTTCTTGAAGTTCTTTTTTAGATGCAGCCATCTTTGCTCTAAAAGTTTGGTTATTCTTTAGTCATGTCTTGTAGGCTTGCAACATAGCATGTAAGGGGTCTAGTACTTTTTCCACCAAGACCGAACCTCCTGATGAAATTTTGGAAGTCTCCACTCCTTAGACTTTTTTTTTGTTTTCTTTTTTTCCTTTAAATTGGTCCCTAGTTTATTGCAGTTTTGTCTGCAAGGCACTCTTCCTTCGCCTTTTACCTTTCATTTTATCTCTATTTGCTTTCCTGGATTTTCTTTGAGTCCTAACGGTTAAACTCTCAAATTCTGTTTGATCTGGCAGTTTTGGCTCAACCTCGATCAGCATGTTTTTTGCAGCTTTTTGAGCATGAGCTCTAGTTACCACATTGATAAGAATCGTCGGTTCGATTTTAGATCCACTTAAAAAAGGCAAAACTCCAATGACATTCATCATTGCTTTTCCCTTATTTTCAGGATTCTTGGGGCAATTTGGAAGGACATGGTCTATTGCACAACCCTCACAAAACCCAAAAAATATTTTTTTGCTCGCCCTTGTGTAGACAAAATTGTGCCTAATAATTACCTCCACATTCATAGCAAGGACATTTTGGCTGAGTGGCTTGTGGTGCCCCCATTGGTTATCTAGTCCTAGGAGGATACTATCTAGGTTTGTAGTTCTAATTTGCTATAAACATGAGCATATTTTCAACCATCTTGTAATGGCTTTTTGTGTAATGCCAAGGGCAAACCTAGGGGGGTCACGAACCCAGACCAAGGGCCGTCGACTGCTGGGTGTGGACAGGGGATTCTAAATCTGACGACCAAGGGCCTATATAATGGGTGCTAGGGTGGAGAATCCTTATGATAGTTTCCTCTGTCTTATACTAGAATCAAAGCTCAGGGGAGGGAAAAGATATGGAGGAGGGGCAAAAGAATTGCATGAAAGTTCATGCTCTCTCTCTCTCTCTCTCTCTCTCTCTCTCTGTCTTTCATGGGGATTGGGCCGTGGACGACCGAGCTGTCCTACAAGGCATTGGCATGGCCCCTTAGGGCTCGACTTGGAAGCATGTGGCAAGCATGAACCAGCCCTTGCATGTACACAAAGATGATGTGACGAGCACCATATGGAGCATGTTGGGGCTGGTCAAGTGCGCACAGGGATACTCATGAGAAATCATTTCACGACCGTTTTCAATCGAGTAGTGCACACAGAGGTATGAGAGATTGCTTCTTCTCGATACTATTCCATGGTATGCCATCTCTACACTTACCTTGGGGTTCACATAATGGAGGTTATGGGCACCCCTAAGGGTTCCCTAAGGGATCTATCCACAAAAGGAGTCATATATGCGAGGTACATATTGTCGATGACCATGCAAAGTATGCAAGGTGCTAGCATGGAAACCCGACAAGGTGCAACAAAGGACCATGATGAGCATCAAAGTAAAAAAAATCAAATTCGATCTTGGTTACTCCCAAGGCTTGAAGCACATCGAGGGAGAGGAGCCAACACCACTCTTTGATGGTGATATCAAGGATCAAGAGGACTCCAAAGGATAGTGGCCTCATAGACTAAATGGCAAAGAGGATAGCTTTCCAAGTGTCAGTCATACCTTATATGTCTGGTTGAGGGGCCAAAATTAGTAAGGGATGATGTCTCCTTCTACCCTGTGCCCAGAGCTAGAACCTGGAAGGATCATTATAGATTTCTGGATAAATATCCCAATTGGCTAAATTAACCTAAGCTTCCACAACCCAAGGAAGGAGAGAGAATAAGTGGGACTTATATGGTGAAGCTGCATCCATTCCTCTCTGATCACATTTGCGTCAAGCTTTTCGACACCCACTGAGTGTAGCATCCTCTGTTCCCATTCTATGGCAGCTTTCGCACTCTCTTTTGTGGATTTCTTTATTAGAGTGCGAAGGTGAGCCTCCTCTTCAACCGTTAAAATGTGTTCTTCTTTCTGGATTTGTGGAGGTATCTCCACCAATAAAGGTTCTTCTAAACTTTCGAGGAGTTCTAGAGACTCCTGTTGGGTGCTGACTCCAAAGTCACTTGGACTCAAATCTATAGTTTGGCATCTTGCCCTATCTACCTCTTAACGTAGGTCAGCTAGCTCCTGCTGCACCTCTTCATCTCGTCTTGTTGCTTCTTCTGCATTATTGACCAATAGGTCTTGTAGCGTTTTGCATTCCTTCTTCAGTTGGTCATTCTCTTTTTGAAGTTCTTGATGCTATGATCCTTGTTTACCAATCATTTGGGTGCATTGTTTATAAATGGTGGGGGAATACATCTCAACAATGCCAGTCATCCAAAGAGGACAGGAAGATTACAAGTGTTAATCTTGTGCTGAAGGATCACTCCTAGTGGAAGCTTTATTTCTCTAATTGGAGCTTGCTTACCATGAGGCAAAGCATGTTGTGAGGCTATGTTTAATCTCTTCATGTTTACATCAGGCTCTCAACCTCAATCAACAGTTATGGTGGGGTTGTGTTGGGCTATGTTGGATACACCATTGTGGTAGTCACGGTTCCACCATAGGCTAAGGATAATTAAGAGTAGACTAAAGAGTGAGCTCAATACACAATGTAGAATGAAAATAGCTTGCTTGATTGATTAGAATTGGAGAGAATTACAAGCTTTGGCTATTGGCCATATATAGGCTCAATGTGGAGAAGTCCATTCAATGGTTGAATGGATATGCAACACAAGTGGAAATGGCAAGGGTAGTGTGAGCTAACACAAGTGGCATGTGGCTATCAAGTGTGTAGCATGTGTGTATGGAATGAGTAGCATGTGTAAGACTTTGTAGGTTCCAAAGGAATAATGTGACTATGCACTTAAATGCTACATGCTTGGCTTTTAGGGAATGCTCTCACTGTGAGTGTAAGCTAAGGCTTACTTCAACAAACACCCCCTTTAAGTTGAAGCTTACACAATACAACATGGATTCTGATCGAGAGCCTAACATGGGTTACATTAGGTAACTACATGGGGCTCATAAAGATGGAATCTAGTGCAGGAAATAGTATCGGTCTTACCTCCAAACTTTATGGTTTGGGGCAGTGTCTAAATACTTACAATTGCATGGCATCATTTTCTTTTGGGAACTTTGTTAGGGCCTCCTCTTCGATGCTTTAATTTCCTTGCTTTGGAATCTAGAGGATTTTGATGATGATGCACATATTGGGTGCACATGGGATTCATGTTGAGTGCATATTCATCATAGAAGCATGTTTTGTATATATGCATGTTAATGTTCGTGCTTCGGTGTTCGTGCTTCGGTTCTGGGGTGGTCTTATCAATAGATATTGGTAGTGTCTATAACCCCTTACAATCTTGAGAGTAAATGTGGCATGCATAACATGGTGCAATGTGCACACAATCAAGCAAGTAGATACAAAATTCAATGAAATTGATTACAACCACAAAGGCAAGGAGAAAACCAAGTGATCTAGTGAGGGGATTGATGCTCTTAATGCTCAAAATTCTTGAATGTCTTGGTAGTGGCCCAAAGGTCTTTAGCCTTTGCATATATTCAATGAAAGTCAACTTGATTAAGCTCTATAGATGCATTATAATGCTAATTCTAACCTACTAGGATCATATAAGGGTGATTAGGAAGTGCTAATCACACACCATGCTATGATACCACTTGTTGGGCTATGGTGCATACACCATTGTGGAATTCATGGTTGCACCATAGCCTAAGGATAATTAGGATTAGACTAGAGAGTGAGATCAATACACAATGTAGAATAAAAATAGTTTGCTTGTCTGATTAGAATTGGAGAGAATTACAAGCTTTGGCTATAGACTGAATGTGGAGAAGTGCAATCAATGGTTGAATGGATATGCACCACAAGCGGAAATGGCAAGGGTAGTTTGAGCTAACACAAGTGGCCATCAAGTATGTAGCATGTGTGTAGGGAAGGAGTAACATGTGTGAGACTATGTAGGTTCCACAGGAATAATGTGACTATGCACTAAAATGGTGCGTGCTTGGCTTTTAGGGAGTGTTCTCACTGTGTGTGTGTAAGATAAGACTTACTCCAAAAGCTTGCTTACTGATATAGATTGATAACAAGTCAAGGACTTATACTTTGTTGATGAGTTACATTAGCTAGTTGCTTTCATGGAAAGTGAAAAGAGGTACTTTTTAGGTTACATCTTTGTTATGATAACTTGTTTAGCATGCTCAAGTGAGTTCTAAATGGGTGCTATGTTGCATATGGGACGGTTACAGAAGATGGGTGCAAAGGGATAACAATGTGGAAAATCAAGATACTCTTCTTGATTTCATTGAACCTCCTATTGTACCATGATCCGATCAAAAGGACAGCTGGATCCATGCATGGTGCCTTTGCCAAAAACATTAGTGTTCTTTATGACGCTATCACCACTTTTGTTTTTGAGGAAGAAAACGCTTCTCCAAGGGGGGAGTAATGTAATTCCAAGGGCAAACCCAGGGGGGTCACGGACCCACGCCAAGGGCCGGCTGCTAGGTGTGGACATGGGATTCTAAATCTAACGACTAAGGGACTATATAATGGGTGGTAGGGAAAATAATCCTCATGGAAGTTCCCTTTGTCTTATATTTTAAGTGTCCAATGACTCTTCATAGTAAGAATTTGGCGGACACATTTGTTGACTCGCGAGTGCTTCTATAGGCTATAGATATGAAACTATTACCCTATTCTCTTGAGGTAAAGGAGGTTGTTGACCCAACATAGATTGTGGTTTATCTCTCCCTTGTGCTGCATTATTTGGGCCTATTTGGTACCTCAGTGGTTGTGGAAAATCTTGCACCTTTGGAGGTCTATATGGTCTTTCCCTCATGTAATGTTGGTTATAAAAGCACTCATTTGTCTCATGGGGGGAGTAATGTAATGCCAAGGGCAAACCTAGGGGGGTCACGGACCCAGGCCAAGGGCCGAATTCTAGGTGTGGATAGGATTCTAAATCTAACAGCCAAGGGCCTATATAATGGGTGGTAAGGTGAAGAATCCTCATGGTAGTTTCCAATGTCTTATATTTTAAGTTTCCAATGACTCTTCATAGTAAGAAGTTGTCAAAAACATTTGTTGACTCGCGAGTGCTTCTATAGGCTATATGCATCAAACTATTACCCTATTTTCTTGAGGTGAAGGAGGTTGTTGACCCAACATAGGTTGTGGTTTATCTCTCCCTTATGCTGCATTATTTGGGCCTACTTGGTACCTTAGTGGTGGTGGCAAAGGTTGCACCTTTGGAGGTCTTTATGGACTTTCCCTCATGTAATTTTGGTTGTAAAAACACTCGTTTGTCTCATGGTTGGTGTATTTTTTCTCAATTTCACATCACTTCAAAGCTCTAGGTACATTTGTTGCTTGTTGCAGTTGTTGTCGTAAATTTGGATTTTGTCAATAGATTTGGTTCATTCTTCTAATCACTTTCTTGACCATTATATCAACATTTGGTGTGGTGTGATTGACGCAGGAGCACTACGTTTTGTTGATGGTTCACTTATGGTTGAAGAGGCACTGCTGGTAGTATTGTCTACATCTTTTGATACCTCTTCGTAAATTTTGCAATTGCACTAGATACAACGCTTTTCTCATGACCTGTTCAAATGTGGTGCATTCCTTTAGGTGAAGATCCTTTTTGAGAGTTTCATTCCTCAAGCCCTCTTGAAAGAGAATTGACAATCTCTCGTCTTCTAGTAACTCTCTAACAAGACATCTCTCAATGTATTGCTTAAAGCAAAGTGAAGCCTCCTTCACCTTTTCGTTTCCTTTTACTTAAAGGCATAGATTTGGAAAACTCTATTATGCTTGATTCCCCTTCTTGAAAACTCCTCTACAAATTCTTGCAAGAGTTGCTAGATATTTGGGAAATCTCTTCTATTCAATGGCTGGAACCATGCTAATGCTACTCCTTCCAAAGTCAACTCAAATCCCTCATAGTGAGTATGGAAATCCACTACTTGTTCAACTCTTAAAAATTGATTAAAGAGTGAAACATGTGCATATGGATGCCTTGACCCATTGTACTTTTTGGCAACACATTGCCACTTGAGATGGTTGTATTTGTCATGTCTCAACTACCATTCTCATCACTCTAGGTTCCCCTAAAACAACATCTCTAGCTTCATATACACCCATTTTTTGCCAAACTTTGAATTTTGTTTTGAAAGTTGGTTTTTGACTTACCATGACTTACCAACAAGTTGCTACAACGTTTCCATGATCAGTGTGATGACCAAAAAATGTTGTCTTTGATGTTCCAAGCTCACCTTATGGGTTCCTCACCTGAAAACTCTGAATTTTTGCAACACACTTCATTTATGACAATTCATAGGGTGAGAGAGGTCAATTGATGTCTGCTTACCCTACTCCTAGTCAACTCAACAAATGGTGGCGGGAAGTATCCACCCATACTGGTCTTTCTTTTGTTTTCTCTTTTTGTATTAAGCATTATCCCTAGACTCTGACATAGTCCAAGCTATCAACCACTCAAAATACACTTGATCTAAGCCTAAAGGTCCTCAGTGACGAGTATGAATACTCCCAAGACACCTCTACACAATAGAAGTAGACACACCTCAACCATGCGGTTTCTAAAAGTGGTTTTCGTACTCTAGGTGGTTTTCCTCTAGGTGAACCTAGAGGAATTTCAGGACAATGCTACTAGTGGAGGAATGCTTGAAGGATGTGGTCCTTCCTTTTCCTACAATGGATACTACTTCCCTCCAAGGCTCACTTTGGAGTGCCATTCGATGGCCAAATGTTCAAATATAGTCTACCATAGTGAATGATAACTTACTTGGACCAATGCAAAGCTACAATGGTGATGATGAAGAGGATCATGTGGATGCACAAGCTACAAATGAAATATCAATAACAACCTATAATTTTGATGAGGAAAAGGACAATGTGGATGCACAAGCTACAGATGCAATACCAATAATGAGCCCAGATTTTGAAACATCAATATGAGAATCATGGAAAAATCGTAGGGTCATTTTTAAGGATGAGACAATGATTCACATTGTCAATGACGGAACCATTTTATATGTATTTTCACATGAGTATGTCAAATTCAAGGAACTTGGTCTTGATTGTGTGGGTGTGGCCATTGAAAGAGAAAATGCAAGCAATGAGAATGTGGTTGAAGTGGGTAGCATTACATTAGTAGTGAAATGGCCTAACAAACATATAACAATGTTGGATGGGAGTCCATTGCAACACTTTGTTGCCATTGATGGAATGCATACTCGATGTGAAGATGTAATCGCCTATGAAGAAAATGCTCAAATAAGTCATGAGGGTAATGCTATTCAATGTTCAAGGAAGAGACAATACACTTTCATTAATGGGATGCAAAAAAAAGGTAGCACCAGCTTCTAGGTTCTATCTATCAATTGAATCGGCTTAAAGGGTTTCATGTATTGCTTGTTGTGGACAAAAATGTTGTCAGTATGCAGATCATATAGTGTTGAGGTTATGAAACGAATTTTGGGAAGAATCTCATAAGACACAAAAAACTATGTTTATGATGCTCTCTCAATATGCTACCAAAAATATGAGAAGGTGCGGTATCAAATCAAGATAAATGGGACTATTGTTTGTTGTAGGGCATGGTATGAGCTACATGGAATACCAAAGACATTGTTTTACCACTACAAGGAAAACTTTGAGAATGGTATGCGTCAATATGTTCATGGAAACACATGTAGATTGAGAAGAGGACTTCAACATACTAGCTCAATGAATTTGTGAATAACAACTCTGAGAAGATGCCACATAGAAGTAGAAAAATGTTGTCAAAAATATCTGGGTCAATTTTTGCTTCTTCTTCTCTTCTCACTCTCTCTCTCTATTTATCTAGCATGGACAATCCTCAAGCTAACTAAACTACATGATTATAGAAAATGCACGTTAGTGTGGGGGAACACATGACAAAGATGTGAGAGGTGGTCTCATCATTGCTAGCCTATGGCTTGCCCTACGTCCATGGCATCTCTTTCCAATAAAGGGTACTAGCCACCACAACCTTATAAAATCCTTGTAATAGGAGTTAGTACCACATGTTGGAGTTTTTCAGTTGCCAACCCCATTGTAACTGGTGATCTAGGTTGAAAACCGTACATTAGCATGAAAGGAATAAATCCAGTTGTTACGTGCTTAGAAATGTTGTAAGAAAACTCAAGAAGAGGTAGATACATTTTCCAGTTTGATTGTTTCTTGCTAACGTATGCTTGTAGCATATCCTCTAGCACTTGATGGTCTCGTTCAGTTTGACCATCCGTTTCAGGATGATCTGTTGTACTTAGGTTGAGTTGTGTACCCAATCATTTAAAAATACCCCTCCAAAAATGACTCTTGAACTTGGGATCATGATCACTCACAATGCTACTTGGAAATCCATACGTCGTGTACATATTGTCCACAAATAACTTAGCTAACCATGGAGTCTTAATTGTTGACTTAGTTGGAATAAACTTACATAGTTTAATCAACCAATCTACGACCACCCATACCAAGTCATGACCTCGTATAGTGGTTTGGTAAACCACAATGAAATCCATAGAGATAATTTTTCACTTACCGTTATGAATCTCTAATGCATGTAAGACTCCTGCTGCCTTCAAAGGCTCTGCTTTGTTAACTTGAAATTTTTGGCAATGCAAGACATGGTCTTGAACATAGCCATGTAAACCTGGCCAATAAAACTATTGTTGTACTAGAGCATAAGTCTTTTTAATGCTTAGATGCCTTGTACTTGGACTATCGTGACATTCATAAAGAATTTGGCACCAAATGTCCACGTCTGTCGATACACAAATTCTCCCCTTGTGGAGTACATGCCCGTTATGGATGGAAAAATTCTTCCATCTCTGCAGTTCACCACTCGACAAAGGAGAACTGGGTGTGGAGGTTAACGATATACTACCAACATTGGAGTGAGAAGGATCCCTCATTTTCACATGGCTCCACCCTTTGGAGTATGTGTTGTCATGCTCATATTTTCCCTTTACAAAATTCAAAAACTCACTTCAAATTTTTGTGAATAGAAGAGATTTGATCTCAGGAATATGACTAAGAACATATGCTACCACGTTGTACTGCCCTTTACAATACCAGAGCTTTGCGTCATACTCCTGAATCATACTCCTAAAGAATCTCAGCCCACTTGGCCTCTCAACCCTTCAAGTTAGTTTGTTGTGTAAACCATTTTATGCTTTGATGGTGAAACAAAATTTGAAATTGAGCTCCATACAAATAATGCTACCATGTCTTCAAGGCAGACACTATTGCATAAAGTTCACGTTTGTAAGCAGAGTAATTCTAATGTGCTAAATCAAGCCTGTTGCTTTCAAATGCAATTGGCCTCCCCTCGAGTAGAAGGGCTGCTCTGATAGCACGATTACTAGCATCCGTTTCCAAAGCAAATGGCTTCAAAGGATCCACAATAGCTAGAATAGGAGTTGTAGCTAATGCATCCTTCAGAGTATCATTTTTTTCTGTTGAGCGGCACCCCATTGAAAGTTTTTGCCCTTGGCTTTCACTAATTTGTCATCAACACAACAATGTGAGAATAGTTTTAAACGAATCTTTGATAAAAACCTGCAAATTCCAAGAAAATCTGTAACTCTTCCAGATTTCTAAGAGAAGGCCACCTCCAAATGGCATCCTCTTTGGATTGATCCATGTGTAGCCCATCAACTGAAATGACATGCCCTCGATAGTGAATTTCCTTCTTGAGAAAATCACACTTTGATTGGCATATAACTTGTTTGTTTGTAGCAATTCAAACACCTGCCTTAGATGTTGCAAGTGATCTTCTTCAAAGGCATTGTGCATGAGAATGTCATCGAGAAATACGATAACAAATTTGCCCAAATACGGCCTCAAGACACTATCCATTAGCGTCATGAAAGTTGTGGGCGCATTGGTTAACCCAAAGGGCATAACCAAAAACTCATAATGTCCAAACCTTGTTTGGAATGCAATTCTAGGTGTATCAGTAAGTCAAATGTGTACTTGGTGATATCCCAATTGCAATTCTATCGTAGTAAAAATAAGAGCATGAGTGAGCTTGTCAAACAACTCATCCACTAGTGGTAATAGGTACTTGTTCTTAATAGTTATCGCATTTAAACCATAGTAGTCAAAGCACATGTGCATTCTACCATCCTTTTTCTTCACCAATAGGATAGGAGAAGCCCATGGCAAAGAACTAGGTTGAACAAACCTTCTATTGAGATAGTCAGCAAGTTGACGTTCCACCTCAACAGCCTTAGAATGACTCACTTTGTAGGGTGGTTTGCTAACTGGTTTACTGCCTGCAACCACATCTATGCCATGTTGCACAGATTGTGTTGGTGATAATCATGGTGGTAAATTGTTAGAAAAAAAAGAGTAGTAGTAGCCATTGTTGGTAAAGAAGAGAGAGAAGCATGCAACGTTGAGGAATTTTCAACAATATCAACATTTGAAAGAAAATGACACAAATAGTAACACAAGAAAACTTCTTCTATTGCATTATGAGAAGAGAGCTTCATAAGCTCTGTTGTACATATGAGTGGTGAGGAAGGCACATACTTCTCTCCTAATAACAACACGTGTGAGCCATGGGATTCAAACCTCAGATTGTTGTACTTGTAACTATGCTTAAATGACGGTCCTAGGCTATGCAACCATTCTTGACCAAGTACCACATTTGTTCACTCCAAATTCATAACCTGGAAATCCAAGGATGTGGTATACCCTTGAATTTTTAAGATACAACTCACTTGAGTGTCCCACACCTCGGCATCATAGCCATTCATCATTGCTACATTGAAACGATGGGAACGTAGAGTTTGGGGCAAATTAAGCCATTTCACTAACCCTAGTTAATGAAATTGTGTGTAGCACCATCATCTACCAAGACACACACCTTGTGCCCTTGAATAGATCCATTCATACGTACTAGCTCATGTGGACCAAAGGTCTCTTGTCACATGGAAGATGTTAAACAACATTCATGCACCACCTTGGTGTGTGTTACCTCCACATTGGAGAAATGTGAGGAAGACTAACCAAGAGAAGCTGTGGGAGCTCCCACCTTTAAAGAAAAAATACCAAGGCGGCTAGGTCAAGAAACCCAGGGAAGCTTCGGGTAGGCCTAGGCAGGCTGGGTAGGCGCAGACAATCGGACAGATATCCGGGCACATGCGCGGGCAACTTTGGGCAACGTGGCAGAGGTCCGGGCGGGCGGGGGAAGTGGGCAACCAGGGGGCCTCTTTTAGGTCATATGCCTCAAAAAAGGGGAGGGTCCCACATAACTTTAGAGGGCCCTTTTTTGACTTCAATCACCCTTTTCAAAGGGACACACACACACACACACACACACACACACACACACACACACACACACACACTCAAGGCCTTCAAATGGAGCATACACACAAAATCAAAGGCTAAATGAGCAAATGATTAGCAACGCTTTCCAAAAGCCTTCAATTTTAATCTTTTAATAAAACATGCATATGAGTTTCAATTCAAGTATTCATGGGTGCAATAGAAAGCTCTTGAGAAGGGCATTTCATTCAAGTGCTTGTAAATGACTAATTGTGCAAGGGAATCACTATGCAAACCCACCAAAGTTGGATAAAATAGTCCACTTTGAGAGTTTTAGAAACAATTATCCAATGCAATCAAGCAAGGGTTACCACACAATCTAATTATCCAATGCAATCAAGCAAGGGTTAACACACAATCTAATTCTCAATCTAATTATCCCTAAACATTAGCTAGGGTAGTGGCCATATAGACTTGCCCAAATCTAATGATAATGATGATTAGAATTGAGTTACACTGATCTAATCCTAAAAGAGTTATGAATAGATTTAGTGCTTAGAGAGAGCAAGCACTAAATCTAGCATAGAGATCTAATTAAAGTAATTAGGAGATACTAGTTACTTACAAGCTCTCATAACACTTGTAAGGTTTGAATAATTAAGGTGGATAAAGATTAGTTGCATTCATGGTAGTGAGGACTTCATAATAATTAGGAGCCAATCAAATTAGAGAGAGAGAGAGAGAGAGAGAGAGAGAGAGAGAGAGAGAGAGAGAGAGAGCACTCAATGAACAAAGACTCGCTTGATTGATTTTTGGATAAAGAGAAAAATACAAGCTAAGTAATATGGCCTTATATAGGAGCAAAGAGGAAAGTGGCATTCATCACATGTGACATTCATCACATGTGAGAAAAGGGTAAATAGCACGTGACTATAAAGTGAGATGCATACATGCACATAATGGTGCATGGTTGGTATGCTTTAGAGGTTGGTCATGCATCGAGTGTAAGCTAAACAGCTTACCCCAGTCGGGGTGGGGGGGACTACACAAACACATGGGAGGATACCACCAAGGGGATGCCTCTTAAGTCTTGGCCAAGGAGCACATTAAAAAATCCAAAGTGGCACATGCCTTGGTGGGTTGCATGGAATGCCAATTGGTATGGATAATCAACAAAAATGGCCATATTGTCCTGCGCAACAAATCCTCAAGAACCTCAATGTGTGTGTGTGTGTGTGTGTGTGTGGGGGGGGGGGGGGGGGGGAGAGAGAGAGAGAGAGAGAGAGAGAGAGAGAGAGGCTGTATTATCCCCCCTTCTTCATCATCTTCTTCTTCTTCCTCTATCTCTGTTTATGTTTTCTTAATGACGACGAAGAAGGTGAAGATAATACAATCTTTGTGTGTGTGTGTGTGTGTGTGTGTGGGGGGGGGGGGGGGGGGGGGGGCATTGTCTTATAAGACTAATCCTCTTTTTAATTGTGCACAAATTTAACTAGTATGCATGCTTAGAATCATGTTTGTGATGACGACGTCTCTCAAACACCAAGTAGAATTTGTCACTCTACTTTGGGAGAATGAAATGGAGTAAAGAGCAGACATGCTTGCGGCAGCTATGTCTCCCAAGCACCAAATGGATTAGTCATCCATCTTGGAAAGATGTCGTAGGGTAAAAAAGGGATCCTCTACCCGCTAAGTACGATTGACTAATGACTAAGCCTTTATCTCTTCTACCTCATAGTCGAGGACGACTATGATTTCAAGAGAGAGGTAATGTCATAAAATCTAATATCTAACCAACCCAAATGATTTTCTCATATTAAATCGATCACTTAATGTGGGAGAATAAACGGGAACAAGTGTTAAGATATAGATATGTGCTTATAGATCTATCTCAACACGGGGCCAATAGTAAAGGGGCCCAAATGGGAGATGGTCTATCAAGAGCAAGGCTAACCAATGGAGCATAAGACCTTAGGGTTAGCTTCATTGAAGACCTCCAATAATGTGTGTAAAAGTCCTTTGACCTTAGGTAAGCTAGGGCTGAGCTTGAGGTGGGAACCCGGCCCAAGCTCGAGGTGCTTGACCTGCTTGAGTTGCTTGTCGTGCTTGAGGTGTTTGTCCTGCTTGAGGTGCTTGATTAAGGTGCTTGAGGTGCTTGACTTACTCCATGCTTGAGGTGCTTGACTTGCCGCTTGATTAAGGTGCTTGAGGTGCCTTGACATGCTTTCCTGAGATGCTTGTGGGAATACCCCCTAGTCCAAGTGCTTTGTCATGCTTGATGACTAAGGTGCTTGAGCTCCTAAAGTCAAAAGCATCCCTACAAGAGGGGGGGCGAGCCCTTTTCCTAGGGATTAGAGAGAGAACACACACTCACACTCACAAGGGAAGCCCCAACTTGAAGAGGCAGCAAGGACACATGTCAGGTCCCTACCCATGTTACCTTCATGTGTTGCTTGAAGCCTATTGGCTAGGCTTCAAAGGGGTCCAATGATAAATTACTTGAATTATCTAATTGTTTTTGCATTTATCAAGTCCTCTCTCTCAAAGGGGAAAGGGGGACACTTGTCCCAAGGCTACCCATGTTGCTTGTAATGGCTCTTGCTTGTGATTGGCTAGGCCTGGAGGGGTCCAATGAGCTTCAAGCATGAGCTACAAGGGGGGGTCGACCCAAGAAAGCTAGGGGGGTGCTTAGGGGGTATACTCACCCACACACACTCACAAACACTCTCATTGTGTACTATGCAAAGGGCAAGAACTCCCTCTCTTTCTCCAAGCAAGTAGAGGTTGAGAGCCTACACCAACACTCTTGGCTATGGAGTGCAAATCCATCCAAGAGCCATGCTTCAATGCTTGAGCTTGCCATCTATTTCTTCTTCATTACTATGCTATTATGTATGCTAGCACAAGAGTTATGATAAGTGAGGAACTAGCTCTTTCTCGTATGAAATGTTTCTTCTTCCTCTTCCCTACCCTCATTCCCTGCTAGCTCTCCCCACCTTCGAAGGTGTTTGAGGTCTTGGGACTGAGGCTTGGTATAGTTAAAGCTTTCTTCAAGTTTAGGTTATGCTATGATGGTGATGCATGAAGCTTTCCATCTTCATTGCTTCACCTAGGTCACAAGGAACACAAAGAATGTATTGTAACAAGTCTCTCTTTATGGGAGAAATCATAATACAAATGCCTATTGGAGGGGGGACCGGCTCCACATAAATCCGGTCCTCAACTGTTGTCATGTTCTCTAAATTCTCTCTCTTGCAAAAGTATTGTCCATGCCAAGTTAACTAATTGCTATAATTATGTTGCTATCTTCAATTATGTCTACCCGCTATGCTCACAAAATCATTTCTTGAAAGTACTCTCATTAAATTCCGCTACTCTCAAATTGAATAGGCAAATTCCATTACATCACTAGACCAAATGAGAGACATATTGCTAAATTTAAGCCTGATTTGAATGCTACTTTCAAGATGAAAGATTTGGGGCTGTTGCATCATTATTTGGGAATACAGTTTAAGCAGTGTGATGGTGGTATTTCCTTGTAATAGAAAAGTTACATAGAGACATTGCGACTTGAGGATTGCAAACCTATTGCCACTCCCATGGAAACAGGTTTGAAGTTGAGTCTACATGATGTTGGTGATCTTGCTGATGTCACTCTTTACCAAACTGCTACTGGCTACCTCATTTATGTATGCAACACGAGGCCAAATATTTAGTTTGCAGTCTCACACGTCAACAGATTTATGCATAGACCAGGGTTTAAGCATTGGAAGGTTGTCAAGAGGATTTTTCACTACCTTAGTGGCAGTTTACATCTTGGCTTGTTTTATCCCAAGGGGGGATCATTGCCACCAGACTTACATGCTTTTTTGGACTCAGATTGGGCTGGTTGTTTTGACACGCGAGTGTCCACAAGTGGTTGAGCATGGTTGAGCAAGAAGAAACTTACCGTGGCCACTTCAAGTTGTGAGGCTGAGTAGAGGGTAGTCTTCACAGCTACGGTTGAGTGTGTATGGCTCAGACGCCTTATGGCTGAATGGGGGTGTTGGACAGGACACTGCCAACACTATCTACACTGACAGTCAGAGCGCATTGGCAGTTGCAAGGAACCCAATTTTTCATGCTCGCACAAAGCACATTGAGGTGCACTACCACTGTGTCAGGGAGAGGCTCTCAGCAGGAGAGATCAGCTTGGCTTATGTGCCAACACAAGACAACCTTGCAGATCTTTTCACAAAGGCATTGTCTCATGAGAAGCTCAAAGCTTTTCGGAAAGCTTTGGGCTTACTCCCCTTTGTGGACTGATCATGTCATCAGGGAATGGCTCTTCCCTTTACTCATGTGCCAGCTCTCGTTCACCGCATCACTCTAGGGGGGATTTGTTACCATATACATGTGGTAGCGATGTGTGTGAACACACTAGGACCATCGGGGCATTTTTTCCCTCTTTAGGAGGTTTTCCCCCCCGTCAATTGTATATACGCCCATTCATTCTAGGGCTATCTGTCTTTCCATTGCACACTAAGTATCAGTTGTGTGCCTTGAGCTTCCTTCGTCTTGTCCAAGCTGTGTGAGTTTCTCTGCAACCCTAATTCCAACAAAAGCTTCTCAAGGACACTGGATTCTGGTTTGCAGAAGATCTCACACCTACCCAACTCAAACACAAGAAAGAAGAACTTGAAAAAGTATGTAAAGCAGGGGCATTAGGGAAATGGCAGTGTATCAAGGAGGTAAGGCCATTAACGAGGAGTTTTGAACTCCCAAGCTTGCTTCCCTCTCACCTGCCCCCTCTTAAAATTTGCTTTTTTCTTCTCTTTTATTAACCCCTCGTTGTACCCTCAGTCCTTAATTGAGATGTATGTTATAATCCAACTAGAAGGAACCTATTGTAATGTTTTGTTTTCGGTCCCATAGGTCATATTTGACCTCCGTGGATGATTATTCAATCTATCCATCTATCTATCTATCTCTATGTCTCTCTTGCTATATTTATATATATATATATATAGAAACACACACACACACACAAACACACACACACACACACACACACACACACACACACACACACACACACACACACACACACACACACACACACACACACACACACACACACAATGGTAGTATAGGTATTCTGGTTATAATCAAATACAAAAAATCCCCACAAGAACCCCCCCTTCAACCCCATCACCCCCCCCCCCCCACTTTGATCTAGCTCGAAAATTGCTGGGTCACTTTAGTGATACTGCTCAAATTATGCCATTACCTTATAAAGACCATCGGACCCAACCCTTGAGTAATAAACCTAAAATGTATAAATGTGTTTTCCTTGGCATGTCGAGCGTGATTAAATTCTCTGTCCTCATTACACCGAGAAGGCGGCTTCTTCTCCCTGGCTATGGATCTCCCCATTCATGGGTATCTGCGTGTCGTTTGATGCTACCACACACTCACAAAGGAGGGCGGCTCGGCTCACTCATTACTCCCGCTTAAAGGACTGGTAGTCCACCCTCTATTTAAATACGTGAGGGCGCACCTCTGCCCCTCACTTAGCCAGTGATTGTTCTGTTGTGTTTTTCTGAGAGGATTTTTTGTCTGCTTCATAAATAGAGCTATGGAGCTCACCACTCAGGTGTCTCAAGTTTTTTTTCTACCCTAACTTTGCCTCGCTACCGGTTATGTTGGAATTCTTTACAGTAAGCATTATTCTGCTATTTGTTAACACAGTAGGAAAAATGCTTTTCAAGACCATTGTGGTGGTTGTTTTATCTCAGGGATTTGCTGCTTGCATTCGTGATTGGTTTTTTCAATTGTCGATGACTGTGTTTTTTTACATTGTGTGTGTATGTATTGATCCTGAAAAATAGGTTATTATTGTACTCAGCATGGAATATGTTGTTAAAAATGGTTGGCATCTACAGCTTGATTTCATTCGAGGTCTAAAAAGGGTTTTTGTCCTATTGTCTTTTTTGGAAAAAAAACTGTGCACAACATGATTCAAACTATGGCTATAAATTGTTGTAAGATCGTATGAGTACCATTGAAACTTGGGATTTTCAAAGCCTCTACAGGGTATTACCGTCTGCAGACATTAGCTAGTCCTGGCAAAACTGTTTTTTTGAAAAAAAAAAGGGGTTATTCTTGGCCTTTGGAGCATCTGGGGCGCTGAGTAGTTTGTAATACTGTGCATACTAAAATTCTGAGCAAAGGATCATCATTTTACTTGGCAGTAAGCTGGGTATAACCCACCGATTTGGGTTTGCTAATGGTTTATGAAATGGTTCTCTGTTCACTTATTTGGAAGATAAGTATATGGCAGTTTGGCTTAACATTTGGATGGAAAGACACAAAGATTTGAAAGGGTTGTACCCCGGATAAGGATGGATTCCTACTACTAATATTGTTGCTGGTATTAATGGATGGCATGTTGTCTACCGCTTTTGTGAGTTGGTAAAACCTTCCATATGGAGGGAATGTTAAATTGTTGTACCACAGTTTTCGTACCCATGTACTAGTTTATGTTACTTTTATGGGAAGGAATATGATCCGTTACATTCTATGTAAGGACCTGTTCGTTATGATTTGAATTGTTCGCGACAATGCTTTACAGCACTTGCATTCACAGTTTGTCCTTGTTTTTTTGGACGGGCTAGGCCTCTATCACTTGGCTAGCTATTAGTTTGTAACTGATAAGAATAGATTGCATTAGACTCCATTTGAAACATAAGGACAACATCAGTTCTATACTTAGAAGAAGATATTTATGCTTTTTTACTGATAGAACCTCACAGATAAATAATTCATGAAGTTTGTTTCTTAGGGGAATATACCACTCAGATTAAAATGGAAATCTGTCACATAGATTAGAAGTGGTAATTAAAATTATAAACAAAAAGGTTTTACTGTGGACCTAGCTTGTTAAAGAAAAAAAGTTTTGTAAGATGGACATGGATAACAATTGGTATGGTCCATTGATACCTGTAAAACACATCCAAGGCTAACTAAATTGTTGTCTTGTTTGGATGGATGTAGGTAAGGAGTCTATCTTATCTTGGAAGGTTTTTTTACTTTGGAAAGCTACCCTACTCTGGATGGAACACTCACTGTGACTTGGTAAGTTCTTTTACTTTCTGCATACTAAAAGGGGATATCTTTCCTACAAACATTGTACTTAAATGATTCTAAATACTGAGTTGTTTTTGTACATATCTATTCTATGTTCCATTGCCAGCTGTCTTTTGAATGTAAAAATTGAATTATGTCTTATTATCTAAGATTTAATGGCTACACACACATCCTATACATAAGGTTTTTCTTTCCAAGAGAAACCGAGATGCTGGCTTTGGAAAATCTCTTCAAAATTGAGTTCTAAGTTGGACCCACAGTTTGTAATCCCTTGACCTGTTGAGTGGTGTTAGGTGGTCCCTTTTAGACTCTTTTTCTGGTTCCCTGCTCACGGCTACTATAGTCTTTGACTTTGCCGGTTGAAGGTTTGTAGGCCCGAAAATATTACAATTATTGTTTTTAGCTCTATTTATGTTTACACTGTTCCCTTTTCAGGATTGTGTACCCTATAGAAAGACAGCTCGCATAAGCACTAATCACAACCCTGAGAATCATGCAAAGATTCTCGAACAGATTAAGCTTTACCTTAAGGATCGTAAACCAAAGAATTCCTTGGCAATTAGAACTAGACCATTCCTCTCTAGGAAGGCCAAAGATTGTATTACCTACTATGGCAAGTATAAGTGAACCTCACCTCACTGTTTTTGCAGACTCTTGCTCTCTCACAAGGATTGGAACTGACCTCGGAGCCCCTCTTAGTGGCTACCTCTCTTATTCTCAGATGTATTAGCAGCTTGGATGCTTCGCAACTAATTTATGATTCGGCTCTTACCTCTGATAAAAAAATATTTGTCTTACATATGCTGTCTTTTAATGATTGGATCAAGATTTTAGCAACTTTGGATAAAAACTCCATGGAAGGAGTAAATTTAATTTCCCTATACATTGCCCAACTTCCTCTATTATCCTCACAATATCAACAAGAGCTTGCTTTGTTCTCCTCCTCTGGTGCGGATCTGTCTAACTTTCTTAGGAAGTTATGTGGGTTTAATTCCTCTTTTGTCTGTGCACTGGCCGCTCCTTCTATTCCAAAAACTGGTGGAATCTTCTGTCGGGATAGTGCAGCCCTTAAAGAAGTTAAGGAATTTCAGAGTAATCTTTGCTCCCTCAATGACTCAAATCTCCTAGAGATGGTGCCTAAAATCTCTAAAGTTTTTCCTGTCTAGCCCGTGACAAATTGAAATTGAATCTCTCGGGGTTGACCATCATCTTTGGGTCCTGCCCAACAAAGCTTTCTTAGCTCCTATTTTGAGTGAGACCTGGGTTTACCTTGCCAACCTCCTTGCCTCTACTGTAGAAGATTGCAGACTCAATATTCTTAAAGAAGGGCAATTCTTGGACAAAGGTGAGATCATCAAAGCACCCTTCAATCTCAATCTCATCGACCACTCCAAGTGCCCCTCAAATACAGTCTTGTACATCCGTACCAAAGGAAACATGGAATTCGCCAATAGTAACCCTAATTTTTACATTGAGTCTATCTGGAATGTCTTTCGTCCTTATGTGAAATATGCCTGTAGATTTCTTGACCCTAAAGCCTCTTGTGAATCCAACATCATGTGGTTTGATCATACCATCTGGTTTATTCTCAACCATTTGGACTTACTTTTCCCGGAGAAACCTATGGATTTTCATCTCTCCCTCATTTGCTCTTGGTTAGGTGGCCAAGCTAAGCAAATTCACAGATTGCCTTCAATATTTTTCGAACTTACGCTTGATATCTTGAAGGAGTTAAAAGCTGATGAACCTGGCATTTACTTAACTACTTATGCTAACTTTGAAGGTGTTAAGCTCATCACTAATCTTCTTAAACCTTGTATTGATGAGGATGACTCCCCTGCTCTCAAAAGGGCTAACTCTTTGATCACCCCCAACTCCTTCACTTCCTTCCTAACACCTAGTTCATCCTCTAACCGAGAAAGAGTTCATAGCTTTACAAGAGGAAGAGGAAGGTCTCCCCCCATCAGGAACTTCCATGAATTTTAGACCTTGGTTATATTGCAGGTTGCTACAAGCCCTTGCGGACGAAGAACTCTCAACAAAGTGGATCCAGATAATGGTTTCATCTACATACACTGTCTCTTTCACAATGTACTCCTCGATTGGATTCAACCAAAAAATATTTTTTGTAAGTGCTTTGATCTATTTTTTGGTAATCACAAATTTCTCGACAATATACTCATAGGATGGAAATATCATCATCCCGTAAAAAGGTTGATCTATAATAATGAATTTCTTCGGTAGGATTCTGTCCCTCATTGTACACGTTTTTAGTTTACCACTTTTTGCAAAATTTTTGAAGCTTTTGGTAACCATGTTTGCACTTGTGATCTTAGCATTATTGAAAATACTAAAATAAGTAGAATTTTGGCCAAAGGGCTCAATCATATACCTAACTTTCCCAAAAACCCATACCTTGCCTTATCAGCTATACTAAGCTGTCTCACTGACCTTGTCAGTGCTCTCCGACTGGAGATGACAGTCTTACTAGACTTAAGGGAAGTTGTGAAGGAATGCTTCCTTCATGAAATTTCACAACTTTCTAGTAAATGGTTATCATCTGATTTGGCTTACTTCTCAGCTAACTCTTGACTTTCAAAAGATCTCTGATAAATGGCTTGTTGTTGGGCTTGACAAAAGCTCTAACTATCCCACTATCGTTTGCAAATACCTGGTTTGGAAGGCCTCTCATAATCGAGTATCTGGTAAGGAATTCTGTCATATTAATGCTACACCTCAAACTGTTTCCAATAAAATTGCTAAACACTTGGGGCTTCTAGGCTACTCTGTGCTGAACACTAAGCTACCAGTGCTTTTTCCCACTTATAAAGTTCATAAGCATAAGTTCATGTGGATATCTGATGTCTGCAATTGTATTTTTACTGATATCACCAAGGATATTACTTTTTGCCTTGACCTTATTCTATTTGAATTTGAGCTTATTTGTGCCACTAAACAGAAAATCTACCAGGACTTCTTACATGTTCAGTATAATCCCTTCTGTCTCACAAAAAACTCTACAGAGGTCTCGCTTAACCTTCCTCAGCTGATCTTCCACATCTTTACTACTGACATCACACAATGTTACGAAAATATTCCCCTTGATGGGGATCTTGGCCTTAAGACTGTTCTTGCCAAGGTGATTAAATTGGATTTCTCCAATGCTAGAAAGAAGAAGTTTTTCTACATCTCTCTTTCCAAAAAACCTAGGTGGATTCACTTATCTCACTCCGTACACTCCCTACACTTTAATGAAGCTAAACTTTGCTCCTACATCTCCTGGCTGCTGAATAACTGCACTATAGTTTTAGGTGGTCTTTGCTTTAACCAATGCCTAGGCATCCCCATGGGATTTTCATGCTCTCCACTTATGTGTAATATTTACCTTGATTTCTTTGAATATAAGTGGTGTCTCAAGACCATGGAATCTTACAAGAATAAGCTTCCACAGTTCAAACATACTTATAGATACATGGATGACCTACTTAGTGTCAACAATAGAGACTTTCCCAAGGAAATTTGTCTGATTTACCCTCACTGCCTAAAAATTGAACCTTCCTCTCTCCATGAGATCGTCACACCCAATGGGGCTTTCTACACATCTCTCCAATTTCTTAACCTCTCGATTTCCCTTCATACCCCATCTGTTGGTGGGTATGATCTAAGGTTTGTTTGGAAAAGGGATCTCTTGAAACTGCCACTTATAGAATTCATAAAAAAGAATGGAAATAGGCCGTACAAGGCTGCTATTAGCTCTTGTAGCTGCCTACTACACTTAATTTGCTATTCTTCCTCTAATTCTTCTCTTGCCTGGGAGGAGGTCTTTTTGCTAATTAAAAATTATTGCCTTAACGGGTTTAATAGAAATTAGATCTGTAACACTATCATACAAGCTCTCACCCAACATAACTGGCCTGGGTTACACTTTAAACAAGAGAATCTCATTTCTCTTATTAGGTAGTAGGCCCATACACAATGGGCCTACTACCGACCCATTGTGTATGGCGCCTGGGATAGGGCGGGTACACACACACACACACACACACACACACACACACACACACACACACACACACACACACACACACACACACACACACACAATGGTACTATAGGTATTCTGGTTATAATTAAATACAAACCATCCCCACAAAACCCCCCCCCTTCAACCCCATCACCACCACAACCCCCCCCCCCCCCCCCCCCCCCCACTTTGATCTAGCCCGGAAATTGATGGGTCACTTTAGTGATACTGCTCCAATTATGCCATTACCTTATAAAAAAAATGGGACCCAGCCCTTGAGTAATAAAGCTAAAATGTATAAATGTGTTTTCCCTGGCGTGTCGAGCGTGATTAAATTCTCTGTCCTCATTACACCGAGAAGGCGGCCTCTTCTCCCTAGCTATGGATCTCCCCATTCATGGGTATCTGCGTGCCATTTGATGCTACCACACACTCACAAAGGAGGGCGGCTCGGCTCACTCATTACTCCCACTCAGAGGACTGGCAGTCCACCCTCTATTTAAACAGGTGAGGTGCACCTCTGCCCCTCACTTAGCCAGTGATTGTTCTGTTGTGTTTTTCTGAGAGGATTTACCGCCTGCTTCACAAATAGAGCTATGGAGCTCACCACTCAGGTGTCTCAGGTTTTTTTCTACCCTAACTTTGCCTTGTTGCCGATTATGTTGGAATTCTTTACAGTGACCATTATTCTGCTATTTGTTAACACGGTAGGAAAAATGCTTTTCAATAGCATTGTGGTGGTTGTTTTATCTCATGCATTTGATGGTTGCATTCGTGATTCGTTTTTTCAACTATCGATGACTGCGTTTTTTTACACTGTGTGTGTATGTATTGCTCATGAACAATAGGTTATTATTGTACTCAGCATGGAATATGTTGTTAAAATGGGTGGCATCTACTGTTTGATTTCATTCGAGGTGTAAAAAGGGTTTTTGTCCTACTGTCTTTTTTGGAAGAAAAAACTATGCGTAGCATGATTCAAACTATGGCTATAAATTGTTGTAAGATCGTATAAGTACCATTGAAACTTGGGATTTTCAAAGCCTCTGCAGGGTATTACCGTCTGCAGACATTAGTTAGTCCCGACAAAACTGGGTTTTTTTTCAAAAAAATGGGGTTATTCTTGGCATTTGGAGCATCTGAGCTGGGTACTTTGTAATATTGTGCATACTAAAATCTTGAGTAAAGCATTATCATTTATACTTGGCAGTAAGCTGGGTATAACCCACATATTTGGGTTTGCTAATGGTTTATGAAATGGTTCTCTGTTCACTTATTTGGAAGGTAAGTATACAACAGTTTGGCTTAACATTTGGATGGAAAGAAACCGAGCAGAGCTTTGAAAGGGTTGTACCCCGGATAAGGATGGATTCCTACTACTGATATTGTCGCTGGTATTAATGGATGGCATGTTGTCTACCTCTTTTGTGACTTGGTAAAACCTTCCATATGGAGGGAATGTTAAACTGTTGTACCACAATTTTCGTACCCATGTACTAGTTTATGTTGCTTTTATCTGAAGGAATATGATCCGTTACATTCTATGTAAGGACCTAATCGTTATGATTTGAATTGTTTGTGACAATGCTTTAGAGCATTTGCATTCACAGTTTGTCCTTGTTTTTTTGCACGGGCTAGGCCTCTATCACTTGGCTAGCTATAAGTTTGTAACTTATAAGAATATATTGCATTAGACTACATTTGAAACATAAAAACAACATCAGTTCTATACTTAGAAGAAGATATTTATGGTTGTTTACTGATAGAACCTCACAGATAAATAACTCACGAAGTTTTTTTTTTAGGGGAATATACCACTGGGATTAGAAGGGAAACCCTGTCACTTAGATTAGAAGTGGTAATTAAACTTATAAAGAAAAAGGTTTTACTGTGGACCTAGCTTGTTAAAGAAAAAAAGTTTTGTAAGATTGACATGGATAACAATTAATATGGTCCATTGATACCTGTAAAACACATCCAAGGCTAACTGAATTGTTGTCTTGTTTGGATGGATGCAGGTAAGGAGTCTATCTTATCTTGGAAGGTTTTTTTACTTTGTCAAGCTACCCTACTCTGGATGGAACACTCACTGATGACTTGGTAAGTTCTTTTACTTTCTGCATACTGAAAGGGAATCTCTTTCCTACAAACATTGTACTTAAATGATTCTAAATATTGAGTTGTTTTTGTACATATATATTCCTTGTTCCATTGCCAGCTGTCTTTTGAATGTAAAAATTCAATTATGTCCTATTATCTAAGATTTAACAGCTACACACACACACACACACACACACACACACACACACACACACACACACACACTAGCATGGACAATCCTCAAGCTACCTAAACTAGATGTTTTAGTGCAAGAAATCATAGAGGTCAAGGTAGATGAGTTGCTAAGTTTGTCTATGCTACCCAAAATACAATAATCTATACTAATCTATAATGGAGCATTATTTTCAGGAAGCCAGTCCGACTTGAACCTGGTTGCTTGCAGCTTCCCACGAGTATGTAGCACAAAGCGAGGAGCCCAATCAATGAAGTTAGAAACTTTCCACTTGGTAAGATTGAAGCTAGAGGATTGCTGATTAGCAAGGCCCTTGCTATGATGGTGCCAATGATAAGGCCATTTACACATCGCCCGTTTCCATTCGAGCACATCAAGGCTTCGCGATAGCTCTCAAAGATGTGACAGACATTAGCATCCCCTCTCACAATTTGTGCCTGATGCTATGAACTGTGGGCATGCAGACTGATGATGTGTGCTATGTGATGTACATGGATCACATCCGAGGCGGTATTCTAGCCACACTATGTTCAAGTGGTGTCGGCCTTTCTTGGTTCCACCATAGCGTGCATCACCATCGGCTCATCTTGCATGGGAAACACCGCATTCGTGTTGGACTTTGAGAGCAAGTGGTCATGGATATTGGCTTGAGCTAACATGTAGTGAACAAGCGTGATGTGGTGCCCTGCATGCCAAACCTGTTGACATACCCGATCTTTGCCTCGGCCTACAAGCATGTAGGTTAGTCATTTACTTGTATGAGGACACACTTGGCCAAATGTCGTCTCGCCTAGAAGACTGCCATCCTAGCAAACTCAACTTGGGCTCCTCCAACCATAAGACACCTTCTTATAGAGCCTTCACTAGTGTGGTACTTTAAGGTGTGGGTAGATAATTCTAGGCATTCTATAGCAATCATGGACAAATAATTTTGACCATAGCAAAGTGTTCGTTAATGAGCCGCAAAGTGACCCATTGGTAAGAGTGAGTGAGACCCACCATTGGCACAGGTCGCACGAGTACATGTAAATGCAAGGTTTGTTGAAAATAGATAGGGCATGTGCTCATGCATGAGGAGTACATTGATAGCCTGGGTTGACAATGCTTTGCATCTCACTAACATTACTACTATTAGATTTATTTTGTAGTCTTAGCTTGTCATTCAAAATTGTTGGCATTCTAAAATAAAAACAATGTGAATCTAAACTCAAGTGGACCTTCTATACTACTCTATTATAAAGGAGGACATTTAGACTTGCCAAGTGGATTATGAAGAGGGAACGCGAAGACAGTGAGCGGGGGACCAACAGGAGGTAAAAAGGTGACAAGGGGGATCTGTCGGAGCCTCTAATGAGACATGAAAATTTGACCTTTCATGATTTTGGCCTTCCTTGCTTAGGTTGGCAACTATTTAACTACTACCTGAGCCTCCAGGGGTATATGAACATCTGGCGGCCTTTTCAAGCTTTTGGCCTAGCTTGCTTAGGTTGGTGCATGTTCAACTATTGTATGTCCTCTCACATTCATGATCGTATTGATAGTGTGCACGTTGGCCACTAAGCTCTCTCTCTCTCTCTCTCTCTCTCTCTCTCTTTGGCATACTCTCACGACATGCTGGAAGTTGTGCATGGTTTCTATCTTCTATAGACGCACTAGAGAACGGTTCTCTCTCTCTCTCTCTCTCTCTCTCTCTCTCTCTCTCTCTCTCTCTCTCCTCTTCCTTCCTACAAGGGTCACACACAACTTTCCAATTGTGAGATCAGTTTTGGCCTTTGCATTATAAAAAATACTGCTCATATCTCAACCATCTTGACCCCTATGCACATCATTTACGTACATGAACTGTTTGACAAGGTAACATACACTCTATGTTTAAAAGCAATTTCTTATGATTATAGGTTACTACTTCAGAAAAACGCAAAGAAGAGGCCTTGACACACAAAAATATCTGCTAATGGGTGTAGAATTTGTCTATGTGCGTGAGACGCAAAAATGTTCAAAACCCCCTTTTCCATCTCCTAAGTGGCAAGTTTTTACAAAAAACCAGTTTTGCAAAAAATTTACAGATTAGGACTTTTCGGTCTCCCTCATGCAGAGGTGTGAAGTCTCTCCCACACTTTCCTTTCTTCCACTGACCACATGTCTTCCTCTACCCAAGTTGCATTGCATGTCCTAAGAGCCTTTTCCCATGTCAAAACCTTCTCTTCAAGCATGAAATCTCTACGCTTAGGTCTTCATAACCACATAAAACATGCACTTACTCGATCTCCTTGCTTGTAATGGGCCTTCGTATCTTCTTTATCACCCATGTCTGCACCTGTAAGCATACACATCACTGCCTGTGTCCTCTGCTATGATCAACACACTTTGGCTGCACCAACGTTGGCCACTAAGCTGTTCTCTCTCTCTCTCTCTCTCTCTCTCTCTCTCTCTCTTTGGCATACTCTCACGACATGCTGGAAGTTGTGCATGGTTTCTATCTTCTATAGATGCACTAGAGAATGGTGCTCTCTCTCTCTCTCTCTCTCTCTCTCTCTCTCTCTCTCTCTCTCTCTCTCTCTCCTTCCTTCCTTCCTGCAAGGGTCACACACAACTTTCCAATTCTGAGATCGGCTTTGGCCTTTGCATTATAAAAAATACCGCTCATATCTCAACCATCTTGACCCCTATGCACATCATTTACGTACATGAACTGTTTGAAAAGGTAACATACACTCTATGTTTAAAAGCAATTATGATTATAGGTTACTAGTTCAAAAAAACGCAAAGAAGAGGCCTTGACACACATGTATATGTCTACATATACACACGCATATGCATATATGTATATATATATACATACACACTTAGGTACATACACACATAGATACATAGAGACATTTGAAAATGAGAATAGAGACATGAGAGAGATATAGTGTGAGTGTTTCTACTTGAGGTGCTCATAAGAGAGCTCGAGAAACTGTATTGGATTGGCCCGTTTGTGTGAGTGAACGAGAGCCGTCGTAGGCGGGTTGCGCGAGCTCGTGGCCTTCGAAGTTTTCAACCAAAAGGCCCCAGCCCGGAGACATTGTTGGTGGAAACGTGGTTACGTACCATCTCCTCTCTTTTTCGACCAAATAGTACTGTTTTGTTGCTCGTTCTGCACTTCTGCACTCGTTCTTGCTAATAATGGCCGAAAGTAGGGAACGACAGCTTGAAGGTAGAACAAGAACAATATCATCATAGTCGATGCTTCTGCATTCACACGACAAAATGAAGGACACAAAACGGAGGGCTATCCCTTGTCCTGTCTCCTCGCACATGCGCGGAGAGCTTTCCCTTGCCCACAATTGACTTTGAGAATAGCATTGCATAGTTCTTTACAACAACCCTTCATTGAAAAAATAAGAGCACCTGCAGTACATATGGCGGTCACTAAAGCCTTCTCAAATCAAGCAGGAGACGCCCATTTTCATAAAGCCACCTACTGATTTTCAAAAGGTATGTGGGTGGTCTCTAGAAAAACATAGCCAGCAGCTATTCCTTGACAGACCAAGAGAAAGAGATAGCTTTATATGAGAGTTACAGCAGCAGCTGATCTCTCTTTCTTACAGATTATGGCAGGTAAAGCACTAGCTCTATATGCCCTTGCCCTAATTAGTATAATTGCCCAGCTTGCATATTCCCAGAATGTGAGCTTCACGTTCCGGGATTTTTCTTCCACAGAGAACCTTCTCATCCTCGGCAACACAACCATCAGTGAAGATGGCAGCTCTCTTTTCATGACATACAACAAAAGCGGAGCGACAGGTCCTTATTTCATTTCAAGAGTTCTCTACAGTATGCCCATCGTCATGCACAACCTCTCTCAAGGGCTAGCTGCCTCATTTTCTACCTCCTTTACCTTCTCCATATCCACAAACCAGCCTGACATCACTGGGGACGGTTTCACATTCGTAATAGCACCCAATAACCTACTTCCAATTACCCGATCTGCCACTGCAGCTGCCATGGGCCTCTTCGATGTCGACTTCTACAAAGGCTCCAACGCTTCCATGTTGCACATTGTTGCTGTTGAGTATGACACCTTCCTGAACCTTGAGTACAATGATCCGGATGATCACCATGTCGGCTTGGACATCAATTCACTCACATCCACCACATATCAAAGCTTGCCCTCAGAGCTGGTTTTAAAAAGCACCAATTTCAGCCGCCGTCTCATCACCTGGATTGATTATGATGCAGTGTCACACCAGATAGATGTGCAGCTTGCGGTAGCCCCCGCATTGAAGTCATCTGCCACAAAGATTTTGAGTTACTCGAAGCTGAGCTTATGGGAGTATGTGAAAAGCACTTCATATATAGGCTTTACTGCAGGAACTGGTCTTTTTCAGGAAAATAATGCAATTCATGACTGGAACTTTACAAGCTGGCTTGTCTCCGTCCCTGACCAACCATCTCCTTCCTTGTTGCCACCGTCACCGTCGACTACAGCTATGATTACAAGAAATGAAGTGATAATATGTACCACTGTGGGCTTTTTGATACTCCTTATTGGGCTTTTAGTCTTTGCATGGAAGAAGTGGGTCTCTACATCTGGCCTTCACCTGGATGTGGATCTCATGGTAGCTCCCCGGAAATTCACATTTAGGGAGCTCCGAATGGCCACTGGAGACTTCCGGGAGAGGCTAGGCCAGGGAGGATCGGGAGAAGTGTTCAAAGGTGTGATAACCAAAAACAATGCAGAGGTCTTGCATCTTGCTGTGAAAAAGATTGCCAAGGCTTCAAAGCAAGGGGAAAAAGAGTTCAAATCAGAGGTTATGACAATAGGCAAGTTAAGGCACAAAAGTTTAGTGCATTTGTATGGTTGGTGTCATGAAAAGGGGAAGCTGCTGCTTGTATACCAATTCATGCCAAATGGGAGTGTGGATAAGCTCTTGTATGCGAGTAGCCCAAGGGTCCTGAGCTGGCCCTTGAGGTTCAGTACATTGAAAGGAGTGGCTGCTGCTCTTGTTTATTTGCATTTGGATTGGGAGAAGATGATTGTGCACAGGGACATCAAAGCTAGCAATGTGATGCTCGACTCGGAAATGAATGCAAGGCTCGGTGATTTTGGCCTTGCACGCTTTTTTTCATGATCAATATTGCACACAGGCTTCAATGACTGGGGTAGCAGGGACGTTTGGTTACATGGCTCCGGAGTATGCTATGTCTGGTAGAGTTACCGTGGAATCGGACATTTTCAGTTTTGGCATTCTGGCACTTGAAATAGCATGCGGGCGCCGTCCGTTCTCAGATACGGATGAGTCTCTGCTAGAGATTGTGTGGCGGAAGCATGAGGAGGGGTGCTTGATGGATGTGGCCGATGACCGAATGCAAGGGGACTTCGATGTGGATGAGGTGAGACGTGTTCTGCATCTAGGGCTTGTATGTGCACATCCTGATCCCCAGTCAAGACCCCCCACAAGGCGAGTATTGCAGATACTTATGGGGGAGGTAGAGTCATTGGAGCTGCCTGCATCAAGACCTATGGCCATTTATGTGCAAGTGGAAACGAAGAGGGTGTATAGACGCGGAATTTTGACTTCTAGGCCAAGTGCAAGCTCTACTGAAACTGCTTCATTCATAGAAAATAGCGATTTATCTGCACCAAGGTAGCATCAGCAGGGGCTAACTTTAGGATTCAAATCTCATCTTTGGGAGATGGAAAATAGCAAAAAGCTACTGCAATATTATTTTTGAATCTTCCACTGGTGAGCTTGATGAAGGATGAGCCTAAGCAAAGCAATCGGATACCTTGAAGTGGCTATGATGGTGCCGGATTCAAGTCCATCTCATTGTGAGAAGGTAATACGTGTATAAATTTGCAGCTTATAACACTATTTTGTAAAATTTGAGATGGACTTGGTTCTCTCTCATCCAAATGTGAGAGGGTAGTTTCATGGGCTGAACAGGCTTTGGATAAAGCAATTTCCCAAGCCCTGTTCGCCATCGAAGCTCCCAGTCAAGTTTTGTATGTGTGAGCACAAGAGGAATGTATGTGTATGTGCATATATATCTAAGATGGACATTGAAGCTCCCAGTCAAGTTTTGTATGTGTGCGCACAAGAGGAACGCATGTGTATGTGCGTATACCTCGCTCGGCATATACACGCTAAAATGTACACAACAATAAAAGGGGAAATGCAGGCCATTTTGAGAGCACAATGAATGGAATGCAATATGTGGTGTATACTAAATAGGATGACACACTTGCTACTTGTGAATCATGGAAATAGATACTAAGGGAAAAAGATGCTTTGATTGAAGATCTCAAGTGAGAACTTTGGTATGCAAGGGTAAGCTTATGCAAGTGAGACAACTCAAAGAAGTACAATGGGTCTGCATATACAAGAAGAAATAAGAGAGTTGAAATCACATTTTGAGAATGGATTGAAGACTTGGACCGATGTGGTCAAACAGCATGAGAAGCACACTTTGAATGGATAGAAGTGGTTAAAAAGAAAAAAGCTAGCCCCTCACCTTGTTCTCCTAGTATCATTACATGATATATTGGAGGAGAAGAAAAGAAGGGAAATGTACTGAGCTTCAAAAGAACGGGTTTGTGAGATGGAAGGAGGACAAGATTTCAAAGCTTTATGCATAAAACTGAGAGCAAAAGAAAAACCGCCCATAGATGCATGGAGAGTAGGGAATGATGCATCAAAAGAATATCACATACTATGAGGCTTGCCTTTTTGTACAAGAACAAAAAACTTCTCTCACATCAATGCTCCTTGAAGGGTGATAAAATATTAGAGGAGTATCTCACACATGCTCAAGCATGCCACATAAGTTTTTGAGGCTAGAAAGGCAAGAAAATGGGTTGTTTTTAGAGATGGAAGAGTGACCATTGTGGAGAAAAAGAGTGCATGATGATGTACAACCTATGCATATGGGACCATACTATGGTTGGAATTGTAATGGATCACTCTGATTGGACATAGGTGCTTTTGAGGAGACTTTTAGAGGATGAGACATTGTTCTATATTTAGACCCATGAATGTAAGACAAGAAACTTGCCCACGACCTCAAGGTATAGATGGGAATCAGTTGCAAGGAAAGAAGCTAGTGGGAATTCAGAGGAGTTACATCCTATTGTACGTATAGTATGCAGGGAGGATGAGCATGCCACAAGAAGATTTAGAAATTTTCTCATGTAGGAAAACAGAGTCATTACAATGTTTTTCATACAATGCACAACATCATGATCAGCTTCTGCTCGAGAGGCACCGCATACCTAGCTAGATACGATTAGGGGCAGGGGACCGCCGGCCCCCCCTCTGGGCCGGCGATCCCCTGCCCCAATCGTACCTAGCAAGGTATGTAGTTCCTCCCTCACCGAAGCTCATGATGTTGAGGTAAGTCACAATGTGGGAATTATTGTGAGAATTTATACAAAACTTCTTGTGTGCGTGTTTGCTATAAGTGGATCATAGTTCGAGAGAGAATTGTTGTTCTCTTTATATTGCCATCCTCTAAACAAATGGGCAATGGCCTTATGTGATTATGGTTGTTGATGTTATGGAGTACTCAAGAGTGGGAGATGTCATGTCGGTTGGGGATTTTGATGCAAAGAAGATTTCTTGTGAGGTTACCTTTAATGATGGGACCTACACATGGGCGCTAGTCATACTCAAGGACATAGCTAAATGGCTATCATCTGTAGGATTTACCTAGTACGGCATGGTGCTAGCAGACCCCTATCTCGCCAAAAGTGCAGGTGCACACATGCCGGATGAAGCTCGTTCCGCCAAGGGTCGGGAAGGGCGGGGGGGGGGATCCCTCCCCCTTTAATAATAGTATAAATACATGCAGTTGCACCTATATCATTTTCCCACTTAGTACAACGAGACATGGTAGTGGTACTTTCTTGTGTATGGTGAAGAGTGTAGAGAGACTAGAACCATAGATGATAGAGAGAGCTAGTGATAGGCATACCGCACACGATACACATAGATTACCTTTCGACTAAGGCAAAAGAAGAGAGTGTATTTAGCTCGGCTTGAGGAGTGGTACGAGCTCTTCTTGAGTGCTCAAGATGATCAAGAACGTTGTCGGCAAGGCCAAAAACTATGAGTGCAAGAGTAGACTCATTCTTGTTAATCCATTGTAGAATCCATTGAAAGTGGATTGGTAGATAGATGAAGATAAATTCTACCTTTAGTAAGATAAGAAGACAATAATTACTGAAAAAATTAAACCTTAAACTTACAAACTTAAAATCAATGATGAGTAGAACCTACATTGATACCATATTGAAAATGTGGAGAGAGAGAGAGAGAGAGAGAGAGAGAGAGAGAGAGAGAGAGAGAGGGGAGGGGGGGGGGGGGGGGGGGGGGGGGAGGCACCACATTGGAACAATGGAAGAACAATCTCACTAACTCTTCAAGAATATAAAAGAGATGGCTTATACAACCACAATGATATGCAAAGAGATCTCATAGAGTGTGTTAGGCATAGGGTGGTAGCATAGGATTTTGTCCGATAGAACTAGCATTTAACACCCTTCATTGGGGAAGGACTTTTTGTGTAAATTTTCTTCATTTATCACAGCTCCATAACCTTTTCCATGCATAGGCATGCTAAGTCTAAAATGAATTTTTACTCATGTGTGTAGGGTAACCAACGTTAATCGGGGTTTAATTGGGGGAACTACAAGCCTTGCTCTTGTTCGTCATGGTAGCAATTCCTAGAGATTTACAAATTACAAAATCAAGAAATTTTCATTATGCTTGAAACAATATTCTAGAGAACAAGCTATTTGCAACAAATGGTTCATCTCAAGCTCATTCCAATAGATGAAGTCAAAGTAGGAGCTTTGCATTGCACTGTAACCACCCTCCAATATGTTACCATATACATGTGGTAGTGATGTGTGTGAACACACTAGGACCGCCGGGATATTTTTTCCCTCTTTAGGAGGTTTTTTCCCTGTGCATTATATATACGCCCATCACTCTAGGGCTATCTATCTTTCCATTTCACACTAAGTAACACACTCTCTATTGTGTGCCTTGAGCTTCCTTCGTCTTCTCCAAGCTGTGTGTGTTTCTCTGCAATCCTAATTCCAACAATTGGTACCAGAGCAAGTTGCGTCCTCCCGGGCTTAGTCGCCAGTTGCTCCAGTACACGCCTGCTCACTTTCTCCCATTTCAGTGAGATTTGGCGAGCGTTTGCAGGTCGAAAAATATTTCGGGTAAGCTCGAAGAGCTTGGTCTGCTCAGATTTTTTATTTGGGCTCATTTCGGCCTCCGTTTCCACTACAGGCAGTACTGCACAGGCTATTTCGTCATTTTGTGCAGAATTTCTATTAGTGCCGCTTTCTGCATAACATGTGCCTTATAGTCTTCTACGGTTTGTGCTATATAGCACGTGTTGTTCCCGCTCCATTTCTCCTATTTTCGGGCAGTTTTCACATTAGGAGCAGCGTTTACCATGGCTGACAAGAACAACACAGATGTGTTCAAGATGTTTGCTGCTGAGGACAGGTTGGATGCGGACAATTACCCTATGTGGGCTTATATGATGCAACATGTCCTTGTGTCAAAGGGCGTCTGGAATATTGTGCAGGGCATTGATGTACGTCCTGGTTCTAAGGATGTAGGCGATGTTGAGAGTGTTGCAGGTCTTGCTGCAAGGATTGTTGTTATTAGAGTTGTCTTGCCTACGGCAGAACAAGCTCGTTGGGATGTTAAGGATGCGCAGGCTCATGCATTGATTGCGTTGTCTGTGAAGCACACCATTGTTCCTCACATCCGTTCAGCAAAATCTGCAAAACAGGCTTGGGATATTTTGGCTAGTCTTTATGCAAGTCGCAATGAGGCTAAAATTGCTTTGCTGCGTAAAGAGCTGGAGTCGAAGATTATGCATGAGGAAGATGATATGGACACTTTCCTTGCTACTGTCAAGGATATCAATGAGCAACTTATTTCTTCAGGAGAAGTCATCTCAGACAGTTCCCTTGTGCAGACTATTCTTGATGCCTTACCAGATTCTTACCAGACTTTTGCTAGTACTTGGAGACTTATGACCCAAGAAAATCCAGAAGTTATCAAGTTTGATGCATAATGCACATTGTTGTTGTAAGAGTCACTTTCCAGAAAAAATAGGACTAGACAGCGTGCAGTTGAACAGGCTTTTATTGCTTCTCAAAGAAAGGGTGGTAACAGCAATGCAACCACTTCTTATGGTTCTCCTGCGAGTGGCAAAAATACTGTTCCTAATGCTTCTGCTGGTAGCACTTCGTCTGGCAATTCTGGTGATAAGGGCAAAAAGAAGATGCGTTGCCATTATTGTAAATCTAATGATCACTCGATCAAGTCGTGTCCTAAATTGAAGGCCAAAGAGGCTAAGAAGAAAGAGGGTGGTTCCACTGCAAATGCTGGTTCCACTACAGATGCAGTCATTGTTGAGTCTTCTGTCAAAGGAGACTGTAATGCTGACGTTGATGCAAAATGGGCTTTTAGCACAGAGTGCACTTACAATCCTGCTGTCCATGATGCATGCTTGTCAGTTGCTGCAGATTCACATGTGTGGTATTTCGACAATGGTGCTACAAAGCACATTACCTCACATCGTGAATTGTTTACCTCTCTCGAGTCTGTCCCTCATGGGAATTCAGTTACTTGTGCCAACAATGCCTCTTATCCGGTTCAGGGAGTTGGAAAGATTGTGCTTACTACTGCAAATGGCAGGTCCTTCACACTTGTTGATGCACTTTATGTACCTGGGAGCAAGAAGAATCTCTTGTCTGTATCCGCACTTGCTAGACTTGGACTTGTAGTCAAATTTGTGGATGACAGATGTACAATTCATGATCTCAGTTTTGGTGATGAAATTGTTGCATCTGGCCTTTTGTGTCGTGGGCTGTATAAGCTCACTTTGTATGACAAGTGTAGATAAAATTTTACGAATGCTGTTGCAGATTCAAAGGCTATTTCAGATGCAAAACTTTGGCATGTACGTTTTGGTCATCTGAATTTTGCCAGTTTGCTGCGTTTGCAGAAATCTGATATGGTTGCTTCTTTGCCGCCTCTTGAAGCACCTGTCAAACATGTTTGTGAAGGCTGTATTTTGGGTAAGATGCAGCGTTCTAAATTTCCAAAGGATGGTTCAGTTCGGGCCACATGTAGGTTGCAGCTTGTGCATAGTGATGTTTGTGGGCCCATGCAAAATCCGTCCTTGGGCAATTACCTGTACTTCGTGACTTTCATTGATGATTACTCCAGGCATGCATGGGTATTTCCGCTTGAAGCAAAGTCCGAAGTTTTTATGTGCTTCAAACAATTTCTGGCTATGGCTGAAAATGTCTCAAAATGTACTATGGGCACCCTCCGTTCCGATCGAGGGGGGGAGTATATGTCTCATGAATTTAATGCATTTCCGCCCAGTCGTGGGATACAACACCAATGTACAATGCCTTATACACCTCAGCAAAATGGTGTTGCTAAGAGGAAAAACAGGTCACTAATGGAAATGGCACGATGTATGGTCAAAAGTCAAGCTTTGCCGCATTCTTTTTGGCTTGAGGCCATCATGCGTGCCACTTATGTACTTAACAGGTGTCCTACGAAAGCTTTGTAGTCTATTACTCCATATGAAGCATGGCATGATAGAAAGCCTTCTATTGAGCACATGCGTGTTTTTGGTTGTTTGGTATATGCTTTGGTGCCACAAGTGCAGCACAGAAAATTGGATGATATGGTTGTCAAATGTATTTTTGTTGATTATAGTGCTGAAAGCAAAGGTTACAGGTTGTATCATCCGCAAACAAAACGTATTCTGATTTCTCGGGATGTAGTGTTTGTGGAAGATTCTGTTCAGCCCTTTCTGACATGTACTAGAGACAGTAATGTAAGCTCACAGGACATTTATGACACTTTGTTGCCTCTTTTCAATGGTGGAAATACGAATGTAAGTTCTAATGAGGCAAATGTACAGCCTATGGGGGTTTCTGAAAATGTTTTAGATCAGCCTATTACTGATGCAGCTGTACATGATGTACTTGATGAGGAAAGGGCTGAAAATGAGCAGGCTAGAGGTATGCCAAAATGGCTGGTGCACACTTTGCGTGACAGTAAATTGGATGCACCTTTGTCTAGTCGTACTCGTTCAGGCTCTCGCCATGCATCTTATGCATCAGATTGTTATGCTTTGGTTGTGTCTAGCTTACATGATGTTGAGGAGCCTCTGTTTTTTGATGAAGCACAGAATTCAAAAAATTGGATGGCTGCCATGCAATCAGAATATGATGCACTTATAGAAAATGACACATGGACTTTATGTCATTTGCCTCCTGGCAAAAAGGCCATTGGTACGAAGTGGGTTTACAAGTTAAAACGCAAGCCGGATGGTGAGATCGATCGCCATAAGGCTCGACTTGTTGCAAAGGGTTATGCACAGCAAAAAGGCATAGATTATGAAGAGACATTTGCTCCCACTTATCGTATGACTACTGTGTGCTTTCTATGTGCATTGGCAGCTCATTTTGGTTGGGATGTACATCAATTAGACATTGTTAGTGCTTTCTTGAATGGTGAAATATTTGAGGAAGTTTATGTAACGCAGCCTCGCGGTTTTGTCATAAAAGGACAAGAGGACAAAGTGTGCAAATGTAAGAAGGCTTTGTATGGGTTGAAGCAATCTCCTCGTGCTTGGTATGAGAAAGCTGACACTCATTTGGTTAAACGAGGCTTTCGTAACAGTCCAACAGAAAGCACATTGTATGTAAAGCGTGAGGGTGATGTACTTCTCATTGTGGTTCTTTATGTTGATGATTTGCTGATCACTGGACCAAATGAGAGACATATTGCTGAATTTAAGGCTGATTTGAATGCTACTTTCAAGATGAAAGATTTGGGGATGTTGCATCATTACTTGGGTATACAGTTTAAGCAGTGTGATGGTGGTATTGCCTTGTGTTAGAAAAGTTACATAGAGACATTGCTATGTAAGTTTGGACTTGAGGATTGCAAACCTATTGCCACTCCCATGGAAACAGGTTCGAAATTGAGTCTACATGATGCTGGCGATCCTGCTGATGTCAATCTTTACCAAACTGCTGCTGGCTGCCTCATTTATGTATGCAACACGAGGCCAGATATTCAGTTTGCAGTCTCACAGGTCAGCAGATTCATGCATAGCCCAGGGTCTAAGCATTGGCAGGCTATCAAGAGGATTTTCCGCTACCTTAGTGGCACTTTACACCTTGGCTTGTCTTATCCCAAGGGGGGATCATTGCCGCCAGACTTACATGCTTTTTCGGACTCAGATTGGGCTGGTTGTTTTGACAAGCGAGTGTCCACAAGTGGTTTTTGTTTCATGCTTGGCAGTTCATGTATATCATGGTTGAGCAAGAAGCAACCTACTGTGGCCACTTCGAGTTGTGAGGCTGAGTACAGAGCAGTCTTCACAACTACGGTTGAGTGTGTATGGCTCAGACGCCTTATGGCTGATTTGGGTGTTGGACAGGACACTGCCAACACTATCTACACTGATAGTCAGAGCGCATTGGCAGTTGCGAGGAACCCAGTTTTTCATGCTCTCACAAAGCACATTCAGGTGCATTACCACTATGTCAGGGAGAGGCTCTCAGCAGGAGAGATCAGCTTGGCTTATGTGCCAACACAGGACAACCTTGCTGATCTTTTCACAAAGGCATTGTCTCGTGAGAAGCTTGAAGCTTTCCGCAAAGCTTTGGGCTTACTCCCCTTTGTGGACTGATCATGTCCTCAGGGCATGGCACTTCCCTTTACTCATGTGCCAGCTCTCGTTCACCGCATCACTCTAGGAGGGATTTGTCACCATATACATGTGGTAGTGATGTGTGTGAACACACTAGGACTGCCGGGGCATTTTTTCCCTCTTTAGGAGGTTTTTCCCCCCGTGCATTATATATACGCCCATCACTCTAGGGCTATCTGTCTTTCCGTTGCACACTAAGTAACACACTCTCTATTGTGTGCCTTGAGCTTCCTTCGTCTTCTCCAAGCTGTGTGTGTTTCTCTGCAACCCTAATTCCAACACAATATTGGCAAGAGTGACACTCTAGTTGGCTATGGGCATGAAAATCTAAAATTAAAATTAAGAAGTCAAGATCATAGTAACACAAAGCAAATGATAGGGTGAATGGGTGCATAGTGACCTTGACATTTACAAACCTAATATCATCCATTAGCTTAGGGATGAGTGGGCAATTCTCTAACACCTCAATAAACCTTTGTATCATCTTTATTACAAGATTCACGAGATAGTAAGATCAAGGATTGATTAAACGTACTTTTGTTTGATAGTGGAAGATTCACTTACAGGTATGCCATGCCATGTTTCTCAATAGGAGAAAGGACAATGTAGTATCTCTTCTTATAAATATCAATGGCTGAGACTTCAATAGTGAGAACTACATACAAAGCATGTTTCTCCATAGGAGGAAGGACAATGTAGTATCTCTTCTTATAAACACCAATGGCTGAGACTTCAATAGTGAGAACTACATACAAAGCATTAAGTTACTCACCCTCAAGAGAGCATAGAACCTGTAAGCAAAAAAATATGGAGAAATACTTGCTTCTCATGATTGGAAATGAGATAGGTGTCACAAAGACCATGATCCAATTTGTTTGTCCACCTTGTAAGGCCAATGACATTTGTTTTGTCGTTAGAAAGAAGGATATTGAGGAACCAACAATCTCAACCTTTCATTTTGATCCTTGTTAGAAAGAAGGATATTGAGGAACCAACAATCTCAACCTTTCATTTTGATCCTTGGAGGAAAAGCATGCATAAGTTTGTGGACAAACAGGAAAAAGTATCCTTGTATTTAAGACTGTGACAATGAGGACTCACAAAACAAATCAAGTCTTAGACAAAAGCCATTGCCAGAATAATTGGATCATTGATCTCTAATCTCAAGTCTTTGAGAGTGTTTACTTTGTCTGGATCAAGAGTTACTTATTCCTTTATATTGCAAGAGTCATTAATAAGCAAGCACACATACAAGGCTACCACTGGGATTGGCTCCTTATTCCTTTAGATATTGCAACAGTCATTGGGAAGGAAGCGCACACATACAAGGGTACCATTGGGATTGACTCCTAATAGAGAAGGTTGGACTTCAATCTCTCCAAGCTATTGCATTTTTAAATCCTCTTTCAATTCTTTTATTTTCCTTGTTGTTGTTTTGCTATATTCTACCATCTCAATCTAGAAATTGTTCTCTTTGCGCTTTTTCTAGGGAGGAATGTTGAATCACTCATGGGAACATGCTTGAACATCAAGTACTAAATCTGTACCTAAGCCTCCTTAGTATGATCATGTTTTTGTTCATAAGGGTGACCTTGTGGACATGGGTTGCATATATGTAGCCATCTTGGAAAATATCAATGAGGAAATCCTTAGATGCTTCATGTATACACTCAAGGGTTGACCTTCTCCATCTCATATCAATCTTCAAAAGAGCAACAACCAAAGCAAGGAAAGACACTAAGGCATTGGCTACCCTAAGAGAATTTCCTCTTGTTTAGTAACCGATTCAATTTGATGGGATTGGAGGATTCCCTCCTTGTTTCTCTTCTCTAGCACTTTTCTACCTTCTCACCTATCTTCTCATCCTTGCCTTGATTGGTTTTGTTGTCCATAGAATCCTTGCCTTGACTAGTTTTGTTGTTCTTAGACTCATCAAACTATGGCCTCCTTTCTCTGCTATGTTGATGCTTATGCTTGGTGTCCTTTCCCTCCTATTTCTTGGTGGATCCTTCACTTAAGGTGACTTCTCTTTATATGCCTTGATGTCTCTTCCTTGATGTGCCTTGGTGTTCTAGTCTAGATGTGGCTTTCCTTTCTCTCACTTGGTCCCCTTGCCTTTCTCTATCTTGGTGCCTTTTGAACGTGATAGCTTGTTGTCTTGTTTTTTCTCCCTTCTTTGTCTTGTTATCATCGATATTTATTTCCTTAGGGTCTTTTCCTTGCTTTGGTTGTTGCTCCTCTCAAGATTACATAGCTAGGACCTTCTTGGTAGTCTTCTTATGTCAAGGACATCTATATTTGAAAAAATAATCTAAAATAAGGCAAATAATCTTTTAGGTTCTCTATATTTACTTGCTTGGCCTAAGGAGATTTTCTTAAATGAGGCTAGAGGATGCTCTAGATAGCCCCATGGCTACCATCGATTGAAATCCATCACATGGCATCAAAATCAATGTTGATGATGATGTGAATTCAACTTATTGTTGGAACGCATAGCAGCTCTGAAAAGCAACACACATATTCAAAGCAATGTTGGCTAGTGTAAGTTGGGGTACCCTCACATGGATGGGGGGTAATTGCTTTAAATTACCCCATCCCTCCTTCACTAAGTGCACCTCTTTGAGGTGTAGTTAGATTTTGAACATCTTACCCCCTCTCCTCATGTGTGTGTGCATGAGCATATGTCCAATCAAGGGTCACTTCTTCCTCTCTAACAAATTACCCCCTCCTGTGTGGGGATTACCTCATAAACTAAGGAGACTTGGTCAAATATTGCTACCAATAGCCCTCATCCAATAGCATTTCAATAAAAGTGATCTACGACTATTGTGAGCAACATGCATACAACCAACAAGTACACCTGCCTTGCTTGACAACCAAGTGAACAACCCCATATCTAAGAAATTCCTTCAAAATTTTTTGTTTATACTTAAAGTGATGCTGCATGTTCTATATAGTGAGGGATCATTGCATGTATTATGCAGAAGATATGAACATGCATCCACTTGAGAGAGAGAGAGAGAAGAGAGAGGGAGGGCACACTTTTATTATAGAGGCCTCATTTTGGGATATCTTGGGTCTTCTCACCAAGGTGCAAGCATAGCAGCAGGAGACAAGGCTGGAGCAGTCATACTGCATACAACAATTTTGCACGTAGGAGATCCTTGTGCTTTGTATAATAAACTAGCATGCTATATACCAATGGATCTAAAACTATAAATTCCGGCAAGTTTTGATTTTTTTTTGCAAAAACTTATTGGTCCCCACTTTTTTAAAAGAGTACCACAAGAAAGTGCAAAAAGTGGAACCACCAATACATGCTTTTACCTAGACACGTATCCTTGCACTTTGCACAAAATCTTTGCATTCACATTTGTATTGGATCAAAGCATGATCTCTTAGCTTCAAAAAACAACATTTATATAAGGATTAGATAGTGGTTGGAAATGGGTAAGATTATCCTCACTAGCATATCTTTACACAAAATCTATTTTTTGGAAGCCTATTGTACATCTAACATCATTGCTTACATAATTGGAAGCTCTCTCACATCTCTATCACTAAGAGATTATGGAGATCATTTAGAGGGCCTTGTAAGAAATTCTATTTCTCTTTCTAAAAAATATTGATAAAAGGTATGCGCATTTATTAAGTACGTCCAAAAGAACAACTACACGCTCTGAAAAGTGAATCTGACATCGTGTACCTTGTAAGGAATTCTAATTCTCTCTCTAAATGGTACACACATTTATTGAGTACGTCCAAAAGAACAACTAGATGCTCTAAAAAGTGAATCTGACATTGCATACTTTTAAAATTTTTAAAAAGGTAGCGATGCTAGCATTGAAATCATAAAATTGTCATTTGGAAGTGAAATTTGAGGCTTCTAACACCACGAGTGCATCTGGAACGCCCAAAAACCTAGGAAATAGTTGTCTACTTGCCTCAATCGGACACTTGGTGAGGTCAAAAAAGTCAAAAAATACCTCTAAGAGGCCTTTCCCCTCATGATGCACAAAGGGCTTTTGGCTAAAGGACAAAATCCCTACGCGCACCATGAGAAGAAAGTATTCTTAGAGGCTCAATTGGTCACTTGGACTTTGGAGAGGCAAAAAATGTTCAAAAATGCATCTTAGTGGCTTTCTCCTAATAGCACGCAGAGGGTGTTTGGCCCTCAACTGAAAGAAAGCCTCCTTAGAGGCATTTTTGGGCCTTTTTACCTCTCCGGGTGTACGATTGAGACAAGTAGACACTCGATGCTTAGTTTTTTGGGAATCTCAAAAGCAGTGGTAATGTTAGAATCATTAGAATCCAACTCCAAATGATGATTCTATGATTTTTTTAAAACTAACTTGTGACGTAAACCTTATCAAGTGATTGACGTCTACACTGTGAAAAAGACACTTCCATCGAATGGACATGTGACAGTTCTGAAAATGAGTAGGTGAAAATTTTAGTCTTTTTTCTTATTTTTGGTTTCATTTTCTACGTAAGTTAACATTTCAATTTGATGCACTTATTTTTCTCTCTTCTAAAAGGCCCTCTAAATTATCTCCAAAATCTTCAAATATAAGAGAAGCATAAGCTATCCACTGTGCATCCCAATCCTTACCATTCCATTAGTGTCAATCTCTCTCTCTCTCTCTCTCTCTCTCTCTCTCTCTCTCTATGTGTGTGTGTGTGTGTGTGTAATTAGCATATCAATCACGTTATGAACGGCTCATTAAAAATTCTACCATAACACCATTCCCTTTCAGTAGAGAATTTTTTATAGAAGTCTGTAAAAGTCACAAAAGGTTTTTTTACAAGACTAGTGTTAAGACCTTCTAGCAATGTTTGGTTATGTCTGTTGTTCTTCCCTCTAAAATCAAGAGTGCAAACAAGGAGCAACTCAAAAGTAAGCATTGATTTACTTGGATTCTCTGTCGCTAATGACATAGAGAGAATCCATTAGGAGATTTCGGAGGTCATTTGAAAGGTCTTCTAAGAAATTCTATTTCTCTCTCTAGAAAATTTTCTTAAAATGCACTTACACTTTTTAAGTATGTCCAAAATGACAATAAGACACTCTGAAAAGCGAACCTAACTTTTTGACGATCCTTGAAAACGTTCACCTTTTCATTAAATGTCTTTTCCATGAGGTAGGCGCCACTCGTTCAATATGCCTTTCGTCATCACTGGAATGCAAAAAAAATCACAAAACCGCTAGATATTGTTAGAAATTTGAAGATTCTGACACCGCCACTGCGTCCGAAATGCCATAAATTTTGGAATGCCCCTCGCGTGTTGTGTGCAAAAACCACCTTTTTAGGGGTTTTTTGGCCTTTCCTCCCTCCTTGGATGTCAGAAAAGGGCGAGCAGACATTCATATTTTAGGTTTTTGGGCGTTTCGGATGCAATGATGGTCTTAGAATCTTCAAATTCTAACACTAGCTAACCATTTTGTGCTTTTTTTTGCATTTCAATGATGACAAAGGCATATTGAATGAGGGATACCTACCGAGTCATGGAAACGATACGCGCATTTAATGAAAAGATGATCACTTTCAAGGACCATTGGTTCATTGAATGAGTGGGTGTTACCTTTTTCATATTTTTTCTTAGGCCAAAAGGGCTCCAAAATAGTCCAGATGGGATGATAGGTAAAGATGTCCGGAATATTGAGTTGGTGCTTTGGAATAGAAAGCTTGAGATTATGTGTGAGCTTGTCTAGACGGCTCCTCAAACGAAGCCATCTAGACACCGTAGCTCCTCAAATGGAGCTACGATGTGAAAGTTATGGTTGTTCAAAGTGAGAGTGGTTTGTAGATTCTTGACGGATAGAGCAGGTGGGGGCAAGTGGCCAAAGCTGATGTGAATAGATGGATGTGAAGTGCTCAAATTGTGGAGCATTCTAGTCCTTTCAAATTATCAATTGGAGCTCAGATGTGAAAGATATGGCCAGTTAAAAATTTCAGGGGGGCTAGTTATGTGCCTATTGGACTCCATTGGTAGACGTGTCCTGGTGGCTTGTGGGCCTTGAACAAGTTCTAGAAGGGAGTAAGTACCCATCATGTGGAGTTGACAAGATCTGATGGCTCGTTAGAGAGAGACATGATGCCCGAGATATGCTTGGTTGAAGTTGACAACAATTGCTGATGGTCTATTGGCAGATGTTTTTTTCCAATTTTGGTGTGCGTCGTTTGAGGACCCAACAAAGTTCAAGTGGACCCAAGATCAGGGGGGACCGAAGTTGAGAATCGGAATTTTTATTAGGTCATTATGGCTTGGTGACAGGAGCATCAAGCACCAAATGACAATTTCTTAAAACTGGTGGGAGGAAAAAAATTCCATGCAATGTAAACTCTTTGCGGTTTTTGGTGGCATTTGGAGGCCCTTGGAGGGGACATGCTCACAACATGCCACATGGCCATTCGACTATCCCACATGTGGGGTGACATGGTATAAGGCCTAGGTGGCGCCTTGCTTTGGGGTAACAAGGTGGAGAGAGGAGCTCCTTTTGGGATCTTAGAAATGGTGTGGTGCATGTGGCTTTACGCGGGCGACCTAGCAGGTGTGCGATAGAAATTTGGGGCCCTTGACAGAAGATATACTGGCGAAAAAAGTGACGGAGGGCATGTTAATGTGGTAGCTTGTGTACACGATGTTCCCACGGTGCCCGAACCGGCCCAGTACTTTTGTTGAGGGCGGTTTCCACAAGCCGTGTCATGGTGGCATGATGACCCATAAAAGGGTTGGCTCCCACGCCTTGGCATCCAAGCAAGCCAAATATAGCAAGCATCACCTCACATGCAAAGTGAAGTATAAAAATAGGACAAAATTTCCAAAATAGCCGGGGTTTCACATGCCCATTTCTCCCCCTTTCCCCCATAAGCAGAAGAAAACCATAACAATTTTTGTGCCATTCTTGCCCATAATTTCTATGGCTACAAAGAGATGAAGTGGTTTCTATGCCAAGATTGCCAGTTAGGGAAGCTCTAGTTGTGGAAGATCGGGTGGAAGATTCACAGGCAAACTCAAATATGGTTGGTCAAGCTCCATTGGTGTGCGCTAGGGATCAAAGAGTGCGGTTTTCAGATGAGTTTGAAGTGGTAAAGGTAGATCAAATCCCAGAGCTGGAGATAGATGAAGAGGTGGAAACGGAGGATAGCAGTTCTATGGATGTTGATATGTCTTGGGAAACCAATTTTTCCTACTCAAGGTATGAAGAGTTTGATCCCCTGCATGTGGATAAAGATGTAAAAGATTTGTTGGAGGTGGAGGAGGAACTACAAACCAGTGTGTTGATAGAAACCAAATGGAGGGGTATCGGCCTGTAGAAGTGGACATGCAGGTAAAGATGGTATGTGGTGCCATGTTGATGGCTATGCTTGTGAAAGCTGCATTGGAATGTGCCACCATGGTTCGGTAGGTACAAAGTTTTTTCATGAAGGATAGGGAGGCTTGGCTTTGGAAGGAGACCAAGGCAATTCTATAGAGGATGATTCTCTCCTTTGGCTAAAGACGAAGCAAAAGAGAAGGTGATTGAAGAGCAAGAAAATGGGGTTGACAAAGCTGAGGTGCTAATTCACCTGGAGGGGCCGATTGATGAATAAGGTCTTGATGATGTTGGCATTGAGTTCAAAGAGGAGGTGAAGGAGAGCATGGAGCCAATAGTGGAACCAATGCAGCAAGTGTTCTCTATGGAAAATGGAGGAGATTCCCAGGTTATGTCTCGAATTTCAAGAGAGTTATGTATCTCATGGTTGAAAAGCAAGCTTGTAAGTGCAGATGTGCAATATGCTATCCATTAGAAATGGGTTCCCTTGAGAGGAGCTACACTCTACATGGTTGGGAGGGAGGGTCATACACGTTTGTTGGATCAGATGATGTGTTTGAATAACCAGGTGTATTAAGGAGGCAAGATGATTCTCAAAGAGGAGAAAATGGGCTATGGACCTATTGTATGCACGCATGGCTGCATGCTTGGGTAAAGCACTATTGGAGGTGGATGCACATGGATGGAAGAGATCAAAGCCAGGTGTTTGATCTAGGAGGACAAATAATGTAGGGATTAGGGCAACCCACTTGAGATTTGGCAGTAGGGACCATGAATAAGACATTGTACATATGGTCGTGGTTTTTTTTGGGTTTGCTCATAGTGTTCTCTAGTTTTGCAGCTTCTAAGTAAATAAGACAATTTTTTGGTTGAACACAAATATTCAACAAGGGGGTTGGGCAATGATGGTGTAGCCAAAGTGTGTCAACCATAGCAGAGGGCACAAGCATGGATACGTATGTTGACAGGTGCATTGCAAAGGGCTAAAGCAGATACAAAAGAAATCGACAGGCAGGTGGTAGTCGAGATGTATGATTGATGGGGGTTTTTAGGCCAAAAGCGCTTCAAAATGGTCCAAATGGGATTGCCAACATAGATCTGCAATGTCGTTTTTAGTCTGTCTTCTGTTTTGATGTATTGTCCCAAATTTGCTCGTTTTTTTCCAAAATTAGACTTGGGGATATGTTTTCTTATGTATGCACTACTGACCTGGACAGTTTCAGGTCAAGTTGTCACCATGGGTATATGGATCACGATCCATGTTTTGAGGTCAAACTGACTTTTCTTGGTACCATCAGGATCAACATGATTAGTAGGTGCTATGGTATCAGAAATTTTTGGATTTGGACCTATGGATTCGAAATTAGCTCAATTCTTGCACTTTGTCATGGTTTTTGATATCCAAATTCAGTTTTGAAAAAACCACTTACGGTGTCAGAATTCATTGAACTTGGCACATAGCTTGTCCTTGGTCCATTGATTCCTACCATATGGTTTTTATGTGGTTTGGAGTTGAATACATCAACCAAAAGTCAATCTTCGGGTTTGTTTTAGCTGTTTTTCACCTTGAACTGTTTTTGGCACTTTTGATAATTTTTTGTTCACAATGGTCTTTGCTACATGCTGATATAGTTTCTGTCCAAAACTTCACATGGGAAATAGGGATCACGATCCATGTTTGGTCAATTTTGGACTTGAAATTTGGCGACCTGATAGCTCACAATGTTTATAGCCTGCTCCCCAATTTTTTTTTGAATTTGGATCAATCTTGCTCAACCAAAAGTGAATTCTACAGTCTACTGTGACAGTTTTGACAAAAGTGAATTCTACAGTTTACTGTGACAGTTTTGACAATGTTCAGTTTTTGGCTCTTTTGACCACTTTTTTCAACTTGTTTGGAAATGCTTCTTTTGAGAAAAGCGTGTCAGTAGTCTACTTCAATAGTCTACTTCACCACTTACTTTTGTATCTGGACAAACTTTTTGTCAATCAAAAAAGTTTTTATGTTTGCCCTATAATTTTTGACTAGTTTTTATGTTTTGCTAGTTTGACAAACTTTCTTCCAGTTTTTTACTATGGTGCCTTTTGGGAAACTTGTTTCAAATGGTATTAGCTACCTACTAGACAAATCTCAACCACAGATGGTCAAGGGGACATGGATCGTGATCCATGTTTTACCACATTTGAACATGAAATTTGGTCAGTTGTATGCCTGCACTCTATGGATGTTAGATTTTCACTTATTTTTGGATTTGGATCTCAAAAAGTTGAAATGCCCCAATTTTGGTCAAATTTAAAATTTTTTGTGCCTGTTGTCTAATTCTTGATTTGAGTGAGTTTTTAGTGTCAATTTCTTACCAAAAGTCTATATTCAGTGATCTGGAACCACACTGGACCCAATGGTATCCGTTTTTGTCCAAAAAGTCACAAGGGGACATGGATCACAATCCATGTTCCTGCACCAAACATAATGAAATTTTCCAGATTCTCTCTTTGTGGTATGGTTATACCCTTTTTGCACTTATTGTTGAATTTAGGTCAGCTTTTGAGTTTAGACCATCACATTTTTAGTTTTTCATAGTTTATGGTTGTTTTGCACAAAATATGGCTTTCAATAAGTTTTACCCTGATCTTTTAGTCCAAATTTGATGATAATAGTTTCTACTTACCCTACTCTTAAGTACTAAAATGAAACTAGGAAGAAAAATAAACAAAACGGTACAAAATAGTCAAAATGAAAAACGGTACAAACTCTAAAAGTAATGACAAAATAGAAGAATGAAATGTTTTTGGCTATCTCACTCACAACTCTCTTTACCTCTCGAGAATAGATCTAGCAAGTTCCCAACTTCTAGACTCTACCAAGCACTAAACCCTGTGTCTAGTTGCTCCACTGCTAAGGTGTAAATGGAGTGGAAGACAATCTCTTGAAAAGAATGCTCTAAATATGCACTAGATCACTCACCATCTAAGGATCATTCCCCGGTAAAGGCGCCAATGTTAGCAGGTTGTCGTGACGCACGTCTGTAGAAGAGCTATCTGTCACTAACATAATATTTCAATACTCAAGGAAGTGACTCGGATGGGACATGGAAACTCTTTGAGGTTGTCAATCTCAAGAAGTGAACTTACCAAGAAAACACCAAGCAAACACACCAACTCAACAAGCAAACCACCACTCAATGAACAAAAAATTTTCCTATATCCTTTCTCATTGCTCTCAATCGTCACAACATTTTGACACACAAACAAAGTCAAAATGCAATGAAACTTTAGGAGGAGGTCTAAGAAACCTAGGGACACTATCCTACCAAGTTTGGTCCCAATCCGACCAGGTACCAAAATCACGATCCATCATGAAAAAGGTCCTAAAAACTGCAACAAAACTATCCAGAAAGGTTGCTCTATGGTCTAGGAACACTCTCCTATGGTCAAAGCATTAAAAAATAGTGATTTAAGCACTGAAGTCTGAATATTAGGCTCACTAATGTGTAGTCACGAACCTCAACAAAACTGACAATGCCTCCACTTGAATGAAAGAGCAAACTTACACTTGAATGAAAGAGCAAAGAGAGAGGAACACAATGAAAGTTTCAAAACTAAAAGCGGATTACCCAATCATTAGTTGCACTGATAACAAGTTGGAGGTTTGTAGTGGCTTGAGCATACCTACAACAAAGCTTCCATCTCTTCCAAAGATAATCCCCCTTTCACATTAAAGTTACACATGGGCCTTTACACATATCATGAAAGAATTACAGCTCAGGGAATTGACCTGCTACTTTGGAATCAGGATTTACACACAATGTGATTACACTAGCTCAAAAAATAATAGAGTACAAATGTGGTGTTCAATTACATGTCCGATCAGGTGGGTGCTTGTTCAATCAATCCACTAACATGTGACTCATTGATTATATACACGACTCTCTTGAGGTAAATTTACTATAGATAGAATGAAAGTGACCCTATAACACCATATTAGTGAATTTGAGAAGTTCCCAATTTCCACTTTAAAAAAAAACTTAAGATTTGACCACATTGCCAAATTTTAGCCAAAGTTTTGAGAGCATGGCTTGGAAGAGCTTTTCAAGTACTACCTTGTGGAAGTCTTTGGCCTTAAAAAACAATTTGAGTTTTGTCCATATGGCCAAATATTCAAGACATTGATGATTCCCAAATCGGCTCTAAAGTCTAAACTCTCTAATATGGTGTTCTATTGTGAATAGTTATATTTATACGCTCAACAACTCTAGTCCGAGCAAGTGTGTATAGTGTGGTAAACTATCTTCTACTGCCTCATTTGCTATAGAAGTCCTTCAACTCATAGGAGATGTACTCTCCCCCATTGTCAGTGCACAAAGCCTTCAACTTCTTGCTTGATTCGTTCTCGACCATAGCTAGGAATTTTGAAACATAGCAAAAACTTCACCTTTCCTCTTCAAGAGGGAGACGCACACCTTTCAAGTTGAGTCATTAATGAAAGTCAGGAAATATAATGCCTCTCCTAGAGAATTATGTGGCATAGGCCCACATAGATTACTAGGAACAAAATCTAGAGGATTCCCTAACTCTACATCCTATGGAAATGAGGTAAGCCTAGTCTGTTTCCCATATATGCAATGCTCACACAAACTAAAATCACAATAATTTTACATGGAAATATAGCCAAAATGCTATAACTGCCTCATTCCTGTTTGAGTCATATAACCAAGCCGGCTATGCCACAACTCCATAGAAGGCATCTTGGCTGCTCATATAGATTTCTCTTTCATAGAAGAGACATACAAGGAATATATTGAGCTAGACTTCTATCCAAAATGCTATATTGCTTCATTCCCTTCTGATGCATAAGACCAAGCCGACTATGCTACAACTTAGTAGAAGACAACTTGGCTACTCAAATAGAGTTCTCTTTCACAAAAGAGACATACAAGGAATATAATGAGCCAGACTTTTGTACTTTAAGCATGACCAAGTTACCTTTTTTGATAATCCAAGAACCATTGTCAAAGATTGTAAGATCATCAAGTTGTCCTTATGAGACCAAGCTCTTAGTTAGCTTTGACACGTCTCACACCTCAAGGCATGAACTTAGTACCATTGCGAATACACAAATTCACATCTCCTGCTACATACCTCACAATGATGAGAATCACCCAGCTTAATGGACCATGTGTAGAGGCATAACTAGAGAACCATTCCTTGTGAGGAGTAACATGAAAACTGGTACCCGAGCCAATGATTTGATTATGTGCATAGCATTTGTCAAGAGCTAATAAGGAATCTGGACTCAAATCAAAAGAAAAGACTATGGTTGTGACACATCAAGAAAAATATCAACATGTGGAGACTATGACCTCTTTGTCATTGATGGTTTTCTTGGCTATTTTCACTAGACATATATGCATCACCATGCCCATAGTATGAAGAGATTGACATCAAATATCTTTTGTGAGCAAAGCACTAGTAACATCACTAAAAGCAAGATTTCCTTGAGGGACAGAATCACTATTGGTAGTGTTAATGTATCCCATGATGCAGGCAAAGAGCATATAAAAAAAATGGTTTTCATTTCATTATTGAAATTCAACCCTTTAGAAGTCAATTGTATGAAAACACTACTGAACTCAATCAAATCTGAACTGACATTGCTACCCTCTTTTATATTCAAGCACATAAGCTTCTTCACATCAAAAACACGTTGTTCAATGCACTTTACCATCCCAACTTGAGCATAATGACTCCCATAATTACTTTGCACTAGTCTTGTCCATGATCATAAAATGGACTCACCAAGGTGTAGGCAAATGGTTGCCATGGCACGAGCATCAAGCTCCTCCCATTGATCATCAATGTAAACACCCTCTTCAAACTCTTTCAATGTCATTACAAGGCCCTCGTCACACCAAGATATCAAGCATACGCTGATTCCATTTTGTGAAGTTTGTGCCATCAAAATTCTTGCTATAATACTCTTCTTTCTCAAAATTTCAAGACATGACTACCAAGAGAAAATGCAAGAGAGCGAGACTAGGAATTTATAATGAATTTTTTATGAATATTTTGGTAGGATCTCCTCTGTTTAGATATCAAAATTTCAACCAAAAAAACAGCTAAAGTACTGCAATGTTAATGTAAAAGAGTGCGATAAGAAAACAAGAGGATGCATGAGAAAAAGAGTCTCCTCCTATGCAAACATCAAAATCGCAAGAAAAACTAAGCCAAAAATAGTGCATAAACCAACAAAAAGTGATGACTAGGCATAAATTGTCATATATTGCTCAAAGAAACTGTCAACTTGGTGTTAAAGCATCTATACCCATCTATACATGTCCTATGGCGAGGCCACGAATAGGGATATCTAGCAACCTAATATACCTCACACTGGATAACCTCGTGCCCACTGCTTGACTTTTCATGCAATGACCTTCACAAAAGGCTATGTATACATGACTAGCCATAGTATAAAAAAGGGCTCTTATGAACTGAGTCTCAGGAACAGTTGGGACCGCCAAAACAAGCCAAAATTGGCTCCACATTGACGTACAATGGTAGTATCCCACACCACAACGTACATCTAAAACGTGAAATTGTCAGTATAAATACATAGCATATGCGCTCAAATAGGCACTAGATAACCAACTCCCTACAGGGAGTAAAACACTCTCAACAAAGCACAAGCACTAGTCATGCATAAACCATATGCATTCAAACTCCCACTTGAACTGTAATGGCTATCATTGTCAAAGATTCTTACAACAAATCTATTGTGTACAGAGAATCTATGACTATTCATGTGCGTGTAAAATTGTATTTAAGAGATGTCTCTAAGAATCCATCAACGGCTATGGATAAGCAATACTACATAGAACATACATCATGGACAAACACACATATGGAAATCCAAATCCGCTCTCAAAAAATGCATAATAATTTAGTTAGTAGCAATCTGTATCCTGCATGTCACTTCCAACAAACTATCTCTATATCTTTCTCTCTACAATGCCAGAGAGCATGCAAAAACCTATAGTCGATGCTACCAAAGTCGATATCAATGTTGGGTGTCACTCCTCATTAGTGCATATCCATGATAGAGGAGAAGTCATCGATGTTGCATGTTTGGAAAATCCCTCTCTATTTTTCTGAATCCCCTCTCTCTTCTTTGTTGAGAGTGTAGATATTTGAGGCCTTCAATGCTAAAGTTGACATGAAAGCTATTACTCTCTCTCTCTCTCTCTCTCTCTCTCTCTCTCTCTCTCTCTCTCTCTCTCCCCCCCCCCCCCCCCCCCTCCCCCACCTCTCTTACTCAACTCAAATGCACAACCTATCTTGAGAAAGTAACTTTTGTGTTTTTTTATTTTAGACATAGCTACACTCTGAACTAATTGCTACTGACAAGTTCTTTTACAAAGTCATAGAGCTCGAATCAATCTCTATTTTGAGTTTTTTTTAATGAATCGGAGTTCTGTAGCTCAAGTTGTAATGGAAATGGCCTATGAACGTTGAGAGTAGCGGAATTAGAAAATTAGATGAAGCACTTTTGTGAGATTACTTTGTGAGCATAGCGGGTGAAATTAATTGATGATAGCAACATAAACATGGTACTTAGTTAACTTGGCATGAACGATATTTTTGCAAGAGAAAGAGTTTAGAGAACATGACAACAATTGAGGACCGGATTCATACGGACCCTGTCCCCCCTCCAATAGGCATTTGTATTATAGTCTCTCAAACATCAAGAGAGACTTGGTACAACGTGTCTTGTCTTGTCCCCATAGCCTAGTGCTAGTGTATTTAGTGGCCTAAAGGAAACATTTAGTAGAGCTACTTGCTCTGAACTTGTAGGGCTAGTGAAATAAACAAAGGGGTTTGGAAGGTAGATTCACCTTTCACATGTCATGTAGAACCTGCACCCCAAAGAGTGTCCATGTGGATATCCTACCCACTACATTTATTGAAGGCCCTACAAGGCTATCACCCATTGAAGCTCTATTAATTGATGGGAAGGATCTTGCAAAAGGGAAATAAGTCGAATGTTATATGCAAGCAATGAGAGAGAAGGAAATCAAAAGCGTATGCATGGTAGAACAACGTCGATCCATGAAAGAAAAGGCCCCTATGACAACAAATATCAAGTTCAAAACTTGAGCTCTCTTGAGTTAGCAATCACCAAGAGTGAGATCATAGGGAACCATAATGCATCCACTTCAAGGGAAACCTCTAGCACACCAATCTTAGAAGGGGTATTTCTTAGTGAAAATTGGGAATACGACTTACACATTGGAACTCTAATTGACCTATATAAGGGTTGCACATACCAGGTGGTTTCGTTAGATGTTGTACAATCCACGTCTAGTGCCAACAAGTTAGAGGAGCAGCAGTGAATGGCCTATGACATCATCCATACCATTGTTTGGTGGGAGAGATAAAACAAAGGAATTAGCCGGTTCAATGGGCCTTACCAAATTTTTAATATAGCCAAGGCCAAGCAACCGACCCTATCACGAATGGAGACTCCTTTAATGAGTCCCATGAATCCATCACATGTTGTTTCCCCTAGAGTATCAATGCAATTTGAGTCCCCCACAAGCAGTACCTCTAATTTTCAAGACCTAGATCAATGTTCTCTTGGAGAACTGTCTACTCCAATGATGAGCATGATGAAAGGTACACCCTTGACCTCGGTCATTGGTATCACACCACTACCTAAAAGCATAGGGCCTAAAAAAGTATTTGTAAGTGTGCATCAATCATATGTACCTGCTGCCACTCATGCTCATGTAGCTCCTACATCCCCCAATTGTCCCATTGGCTTGTGTTCCATGATCACATTATTTGGGCTGATTGCATGAAGCATTATGGGCTTATCATACAGTTTTGGAGAGTGGCTACACAAAATACAGCTTTCACTTTAGTGTATAGTATTGATGCCATATTCCGAATAGAAAATGAGATCTCGACGTTGTGAATGGCTTTGTCGTCATGATACGGTGACAAAAATCCCTAGAGGATTATCTATTAGCCTTTCTAAATTAAATGAAATGCAATGATTTTCCCTTCAGAGCCTTGAAGCTTTGTAACATAAGTCTTCGCCTGATTGACACTTTAAAGTTCAAAAGTTTCAAAAGGGGATAATGTGTTGGTTCATGATATTCGTTATTATAAATTCCTTAGAATGTTACAAATTTGTTTGTTAGGTCTCTTTAGAGTGATTAATGCCTTTACCAATGGGTCTTTATTGATCCAAGATATGGATGAAAGTTTAGATCCTTTTAGGGTAAATGGCTTGATATCCAAGCATTATTTTACCTTATTAAGAAAAAAAAACAAAACAAAAGAGAGCATTTTTTTAATTTAAAAAACAATGTAAGTTGTTGATATGTAGTTAGTTTTTATATTTATCATGTTGTCATTATGGATATTAATGTTATTTTTATTACATGGTAGGGGGTATTGTCATCATCCTCCATTTTGCCTATCTTAGGAGAGCGATGGGACCTCCATTGATTACTTGTTTTTTTGTGTTTCGACTTTGTGTGAGTGGGCTAGAAGTAGAGGCCCTTGTCCTTGTCATGGATGATGTGCATGAGTTGGAATGGTTATTAAGATGGTGGAGTAAGGATTTAGATTTGCAAGTTCATGAGTGGGATTATATGCAATTTTTGTTATTGGTTATTGCACGTCTGTTTAATGATAATAACATGCCTTTACTGCATAGGTCTCATGATGATGAGAGTATTTTGATAGACCCAATTATAGAAATAGAGTATATTATGCTAGATGATGTAGAAGGCATGATGAGGGTATATATTTGGGGTTACCAATAGGTCTTTATCAAATGTTATCTCCATGAGAGTAGGGGTAGTTTCATATGCAGAGGCACAATGAGGGTCTTCAACCTATAGCACTTTTTGGCTTGGTCAATGCACCTGCCTTGTCTCAACATATGTTTGCATGAGACGGTCTATCGTAGGGGATGGATCATTGTGAGTAGCTATTGATACAATATTCACCCTTGGTCTTTGTGAAAGTTGTATCGGCCACTTAATTGTTCTCATCAGCTATGTGAGCAATATGAAAGTTAAACTGTGAAAGAGTGTTTTCCCACCTCATTTGCTTATCACTTAATTTAGTTTTCATCAAAACTTATTTTAGACTTTGGTGATATGTGCATAAAATAAATGGAGTGCCTAAGAGATAATGCTCCCATGCATCTAGGGCATGTAAGATAGCTAACATCTCTTTTTCATAGATGCCTAGGTTCTCTTCTTTGTCATCCAGACTCCTAATTTTTTATGCTATGGCATGCCCTTCTTGAATCAAAATGGCTCCAAGGAAGTGACCACAAGCATCACATTGGCCTTAAGAAGTCTTTTAAAGGTATGGTAATATTAGCATAGGTTGAGAGATAAGCTTTTCCTTTAGATTTTCAAAAGATTAATTCTCTTTTGTAGTCCATACAAATTTAACATTCTTTCTAGTAGAATCATATAATGGTCCTGCTACAAATGAATTTTTTTTAATGAAGCATCTATAGTATGCACACAATCCTATATAGCTTCTCAGTTCATGCAAATTGCTGCTGGTATAGGACATCCTTTGATTACCTTCAATTTTTTAGGCTCCATTCAAATCCGTGCTTGGGAAATAACATGGCCTAAATATTGAATCTCCTTTGAGAAAAACTCACTTTTCTTTTGATTAATATAAAGCTTATTGTCTCTCAAAACCTGAAATATTACATGAAGATGCTACTTATGTTCCTCAATAAACTTTGAGTAGATGATAATGTCATGAAAGAACACTCTCGTGAAGCTTTGATGAGTTCTAAATATCCTCTGCATCATTTGGTTAAGGGTCACACATTGGTAAGCCCAAAAGGGAGTACCAAGAATTCACATAGGACAAAGGTTGTACGAAAGGCCATCTTATGAATGTCTTTACAAGCACAATTCTTAAATCATGATAGCTACATCTGAGATCTATTCTACTAAAGTAGGTAGACCCCTCTAACTTATCAAATAGATCTTCTATCCTTGGAAAATGAAATCTATTATTTAAGGTTACCTAATTAAGCACCTGATCGTTCACACACATTCTATAAGTACCATCTTTCTTTGGTAGGCTAGTAGAACTGGTTAATAGAATGGAGATGAACTACGCTTGACCATCCCTTTTTTCACAAGCTCGTTCACTTACCTCATAATCTCATATTGTTGAGCTGGTACTCGATAAGGAGGCTTATTAGGTAGAAGTTCTATGGAATGATCATCTTGTCCTCTTTTGGGAGGTAGCTCCCTAGAAATGTCATCGGTAAACACATCTTGAAACTCATTTAGGAAACTAGAGAATTCTAACTCCTCTTTAGTTTCATTTTTAACTTCATTAGGAACACACTTCTCTTTCTTAGACTACTTGATACAAGCCATGTAACACGCAAAAGAGCTTTTCATTAACTTGTTTAAAGTTTGAGTCCGTATAAGCGGTATAGTGTTTCCTACACTATTTACATCAAGTGCAAGATCCTTGCCTCTATAGGAAAAAATGACTTTTCTCTCAGGAAACTTCATAATCGAAACCATGCAATCAAACCATGGTGCCCTAGGATAACATATGTATGGTTGAGTGGAGAGATGAATAAATTATCTTCTTTATTGACATAACTCTACACATGGAGTCTTAGCTTCCCAATCAATGGAGTGACAGAGGTCTCTTTCCCTTTGAAATCTCCATCTGCTTGTACCACATATCCCATCTTGAAGTCATGAATTCCTAGCTTAGTAGCTAGCTCAATAGAAATGAAGTTGTGGGTAGAGCCAGGATCAAACAGTATGAAAGCATCATGCTCTCTAAATTTTCCCCAAGCATAAGAGAGTGGTTCCCCTTTGCAATGGCCTTCCTCTTTTAGAGTTTTAGGAGGGTCACTACGTTCACTTCTCTTGGGACATGCCGAGGAAACATGACCTTGCTCCCCACACTTGAAACACTTGTTATCTTTACGATAACGCTCAGCCTCTTTAGTGAATTTTTATTTTTAACTTTGTAGCCTTTTTCCTTTGCTTTTCCTTTACTATTATTGTTTTCATTGTTGTTAGCCTTGGGAGAATTTTACGTTGCATTGTTTTTCCCCTTTGGCTCAAGTGGTTTCTTAGCTTTTGTTGCCTTGGATCCCTACTTACTCCCTTGTTGTAAATGAATCCTTGAGAAAACCACAATATGATGTATGACCACCAAGATAGTTTTAGGTCGTTGTGAGTTGACATACTCACTCATCTCCTTAGATAGGCCACTACAAAAATTTTGTTTTTGTTTTGCAAAGTCTATCTTATTGTAGACAATGGCTTTGATATGTAACTCCCACAACTTATCCACATATTTTCTAATAGACACGTATGGGGCCATCTTCCAGCTTCGCCATTCCGTGAGGACTTTGTCTTTGGCATCACTTGCAAAAAATTGATTCATAATAGCAATTCTCAGAACTTTTCATGTTTTGGAGCTTTACCTTGAGCACTAGGCTTGCCCACCATTGACAAGCTGACTTTTGGAAGTGCATGGAAAGATTCTGGAGCTTTGAAGATTTCAACAAATCTTCATCTCCAAAAGCCACGTCAAATTGTTGGATAAAAGCCAACACTTAATCAGTTGTTCCAAAGGCTCCAACATAGGTAAGGAAAGTGACGTTATTTCCTCCCTCTTTAGACTTTCAACTTTCGTGACCTCTTCCATGCTGCATAACTCCTCCGTTTACCTAGTCTCTAGAAAGAGGAAGAAGAATGCAAGGATGATGTCTGCTTTCTTTTGCTTTCTCTTGCTTGGATTTATTTTTTCCTTATTTGAATTTGCATGGGAGGGAGTGCTTGATGACTTCCTCTTCTTTTTGGGAGGACTACATGACTATTGTGTCTACCATCTTCTTAGAGTAGCATCATTTCAGAGGTAGGAGGCCTATCTCTTTCATACCTCTCCTTTGAAAGTTCAAGATACAATTCTTCTTCTTAAATGGATTGCATTGGAGTCCCTTCCAATATCTCCTCTTTATTACCCAAAGAGATTCCCCTTTTCGAGGCCTCAATATGAGGCCTCACAAGAATTCTCTATTATTGGGCACTCGAGGGAGCTTAAAGGACTTGAATTTGGCTTTGAACCTCCATTTGCAAAATAGGGTTTTCCATTGTTTCTTGTAAATGGTCAACAAGATAGTTGACAACTCGAAACCATAAACCTTTGAGGCTTTATGAAGTTTATCTGGGCTATAGCCTACCTTGGAGGCCTTATGAAGTTGATATGGGCTATAGCCTACCTACTAATTTAGGACCTACTAAATTAGAATAAAAATAGAACTCACCCTTAGGCTTTAAAACTTCACCTCCTATGCAAAACCTTAGCACAATGCTTCGGAGGTGCCACCAAGCTACTCCCAAAAACTACTAAATTTAGATCTGCTAAATTTATACAATTTGTGGTAAGTTAGAGGTTTGCCCTAAGGCTTGTTAGACTTTATACTTGGAGTCTAAAGAGTTATTCTAATGACTTGAACTCAACACAGCTACTTTCTATTTTTAGACTCCTATAATTGCTCTAGGTCATCTCCTTTGTTATGTACCTTTGATCAAGGCTTCACTGGATATATTCATCCTTCCTTGACATATACCTAATTGAGATAACTAAATATCAATTACCCTTGATCTTTTATGGACTTCTCCCCTTTTGGTCCCATGCCTTTGACGGGCTAGTTCATAAGCACTTAATCAACTTCATTTGTTCTCTTTTATTTTCCAAGGACTCAAGTGGCCAAATTAAGATGGAATATACTTTTAGAAGGTTAGAAATTAATTTTTATGACATGCATAACTCGGACGACATAAGGACCCACAAAAGAGGCTACCAAGAGGTGAATAAGAATCACGAACAAAGACCACGCAAGAGGATGAAAGTGTTGCCATGCACTATCCGCTACCACCAGAGGGATACATACTCCCAGACTCCCGCAACTATCATCTAGCAGTTTTGAAATAACAACAACCAAAGAAAAAAATAGCCGAGAACTAAATTCGCAGAGAAGCAATTAAACTCTAATGATCAGCAATTGCTTGTCGACGAACCATCAAACAACACACCCAAAAGTAGGATCGCCCCACCAAAAGCTCAAACAAGGTCGGGCAAGTGTATTTCCTCTATAGGGGAAGCGGGCAGTTGCAAGCCTAGATAGCAAAAATATGTTATAAGCTGATCCCCTTCCATCACCAAAGGAGGGTAAAGATAGCCACACACCCCTTCCTTGGAGCACCCATCCCTTTGCGTGCAAGCTTGAGAACCTCCAAATAGTCCAAAGTGAAGATTTCAACAAAGCTGCCATTGAATTTTGAAGCTCTAAGCCTCAGTATAACAAGCAACATTTATGTGGTCACTAAGTTAGTAAGTGTTTTCTAATCTCTCTTCATAGAGAAATAAATACAATCTATTTTGAGAAATTTGTCCCTTTTGGCATTATGCTGGTATGTCTCTTTTTGACAATTGATTTGCAACCATTGTTGAAATTTATACTTTTCAATAAATTGAAATCCCTCAGTCCCCCCCCCCCCCCCCCCCCCCCCCCAACACACACAAAAAAAAAAAGAGGTGAAAGTTCACTATGGTGCACATAAAGCTACAAGAAGAATTTAATAATAAAAGGTTTCTTTGTAAAAGAAATACATTAAATTTTTAAAACATTTGTTATCATAATAAAACATTATGTTTCTTGAAAAAGGTGTAACAATAAACAATTTAAACTACAATATTTTCTAAAAACATACAAATTAATGTTTGAAAAACCACTTGGAAGCATTGTAGCAAATTGAGAAAGAGAAAGATTGTGTATGACCCAATATTCAATGGCCCTCTTCAAAGAGAGAGGTACACAAATGTCAACACCTCTTACAAAGACCTAGAAAGAATATTTAAAAAAAAAGTTTTTTGCCATGTGACACTAATATGCAAGCTTTATACAATGATTCACAATTGCACCAAAAATCCCACTCTTTACTAAAGACTCCTTATATAGTCAAACAAGTGAAAGGGTCACGATGGCTTTCTAAAACAATAAGAAAGTGACAAAATCATCAGGTTGAGTTTAATTAGAATCAATGTTCGAGAAAGCTTGAGCCGGTTAAAAATTGAAACTAGCCAATTGCAAACCATGGTAAAGGGAAGAAAAACCGGTGAAATATGTGAGAAAGTAGTTCAAAAATCTTGCAAATCTCAAATTTTTTGCTAATATTTCCAATTTGCTTCTTTGCAAGAGATCGAAGAGGAAACAAAGCCGATGACTGCTTAATAAAAAAGACTTTTCCTAATAGAATCATACTATAGAATCCAAGAATAGTCAAGCCATGTGAGAGTATGAAATGAAAGGTGAAATGTGTGTGTATGTGTGTATAGAATTTACTAGAATTATGCAAAGTGAAGCTTCACTTTAGCATTCTAAAACAATAGAATGTAAGAAAAGTGTATATATAATATATATAAGTGTGTGTGTGTGTGTAGAATCTACTAGAACTATGTAAGGTGAAGCTTCACTTTAGCATTCTAAAACAATAAAATGCAAGAAAAGTAAATACATGTCAGGATGTGAAATGAAAGGTGAAATAAAAAATATATATTTAATATCTTAAAACCAAAATAACATTTAAGACGGATCTCAATCATCACTGAAAACATTGAAAGTATGCCTAGCTCAACACTCCTCTAAGACTTCTTTTAGAAAGCCAAAAAGAAACAAGTGAAAGGGTCGCGGTGGCTTTTAAGAAAAATAAGAAAGTGATAAAGTTGTTAGATTGAGTTTAATTGAAATCAGTGTTCGAAAAAAGATTGCCTCAGCTTAGCCTTGAGTCGGTTGAAAATCGAGACTAGTCAATTGCAAGCCATGGTAAAGGGAAGAAAAATGATAAAATATGTGAGAAAATAGTTGAAAAATCTTGCAAATTTATGCTAGTATTTTTGGTTCGCTTCTTTGCGAAGAAGAAATTTAGCTGACGATCGTTTAATAAAAAAGACTTTCTTGAATATTGACTAGAATTAATTTTTAGAATGCAAGAAAAGTCAAGCCATGTGAGGTTGTAAAATCAAATGTGAAATAAAAACTTATCAATGTGTGTGTGTGTATCTATAGAATTTACTAAAATTATCCAAGGTGAAGCTTCACTTTAACATTCTAAAACAATAGAATGCAAGAACAGTCGACATGACATGTAGATATGAAATGAAAGGTGAAATAAAAAGATTCATTTACTATTTTAAAATTGAAGTAACGTTTAATATAAATCTCAATCATCACTTAAAACATTGAAAGTATGTGTAACCCAACTCTCCTCTAATGCCTCTTTTAGAAAGGCAAAAATCAAGTTCTATTCATTGAGCTTGCTTATGGTCAGACTCACAACCTCAACAACACACAATGGGACAAATTGGGCGGGTGCAGAGGCGAATAAGGTATTTTAAGGACCTTGGCTGGTTGAAGTGTAATAAGACATTGGACCTAGGTAGCAAGGACATTGAAAAATAGAGGGCAATGTGTACTGTCTATAGCTGGGGGTAGACAAGAAGAGAATGGGGCAAACACATAATCCCTAGTCTAAAGCCCACCACTAACATGACAATTTCTAAGAGGATATTTTTTGTACTTTTTTTTTCCTTAGAGAGGATAATTTTCTAGAGATGAGTTCTTTTTATTTCACATTCCATTCCACAGCTTCACATGGCTTTACTTTTCTTGCATTCTATAAATCAATTGTAGTCATTATTCAAAAAAGTCTCTTTTATTAAGCAATCGTCGGGCGAGTTTCCTCCTCACAAAGAAGCAAACCGAGAATACTAGTATAAATTAAAAATTTGTGAGATTTTTATTTTCTCACATATTTCACAGTCTTTCTTGCCTTTACCATGGTTTGCAACGGGCTAGTTCTCAATTTTCAATCAGCTGAAGACTAAGCTGAGATAATTCTTTCCCGAACACTGAAATTTCCAATTAAACTAATGAATGCAAAATTGTGGCGTCGTACTGACTCACTTTCTTACTTTTTTAGGAAGCCACCGTGACCCTTTCACTTGTTTTCCTAGAGAGGATAATTTTTTAGAGAGGATGGGATGTTGTAGATTACAACTTGCTATAATTTAAAGCTAAATAATTTAAGGATGTTGGTATTAATTTTTAAAGCATCTATTCAAGAGAAATATCTCCTAGTCAAGAAAAATATCTGATCTCTTGTTCGTTGAAGTGTAACATTTTAAGATATTTTGTCATTTTTAAGTTATTTTGTGATTTGATGGACCACGTGTGCCATTGGAACTATTTTCAAACATTCAAAGTTTAAGTCTTTTCGTAACTTTTATTGCTATGGTTGATAAATGTATTTTGAGTGGTTGTCTTTTATTGTTTTTTGGAATCTAAAAGCAGTGGATCTAAGACCTCACTGCTTATTTAAGCATTTTGAATGGTTCATTTGTCATTTCAAGCAATACAATCTCTTTGGTTTGAAGCCTTTCGGATGTTGTAGTTGTCCTTTATTTGCGACTAACTAGTCTAAGCCTCACGCTCTTTTAGTCTTGTGATGACTCAATGATGGGTGCCCTTGTGTGTGTGTGTGTGTGTGTGTGTGTGTGTGTGAGAGAGAGAGAGAGAGAGAGAGAGAGAGAGAGAGTGAGTTTGTGTTTTTTTTGGACCAACCAACTAGGCAATGAATTCCGGGTGCATTTATATACTAACCTAGTAGCCTTATATTACCCCCCTTAGCAAATCGACCTACTTAGATTCATGTCAAATAAATACCTACCATACAAATTAAATACTAGGGACACATTGGGCATTCACTTGAGATGCATAACCTTTAACACACTCTATGCACTTCATAGTGGACAAATGTAGGAAGACCAAGTCCATGGAGAAGCTACCATGGACACCCCAAAAGTAGCAAACTACATGCCTTGGATTTGCATCCATCGAGTTGTTATAAAAGCTATCTTGAGCACTGGTTTCTTGCAAGCTTTCCCAAGACAGTGAACTTTGTAACACATCATGTCCATAATCCGGCCAACAATAATGAATTGCATGTGCATCCACAATGTTCTGTATACATCGGATTGGTTCCTTCCAAATGCATGTGCATTGTACTTTGATGCACGGGTTCAAACACCAATGAACTTCGACACACAAGTCTAAATCATTTATGGGGAACTCCTTTTGCCGCTCTCTACCGTTCACAAGCCTCTCTCTTGTTGAAGCATCTGGCAAAACGATCATTTGGCTAGAACTCTGGCTTCAAGACCACCGTAGCCAATGCCACGTGTGCCATGTTGATTTCCTTGATGCAAACATTGTCTTTGCCACCCTTGTCAAGCTTTCCTTTTCCTTTGTCCTTTTTGCCTTTGCCTTTTCCACTCTTGTTAAGCTTGCCTTTGGCTTTGTCCTTCTGCAAAACAAAAATGGCTTCCTCTTTAATTAAAAAATAGTTGAGATAATCCGACTCTACCTTGCCCTTTGTGAATTGTATGCATGATTCCCTAGCTGCCATCTCGAACTCCTCTGGCAACTCTCTAAGTACGAAGGCCGTTAACTAAGTGTTAGACGATGCACTATCCATAGCCAAAAGTTGTCGAGGTCCCTGTGAGAGCAACCCCCTTCTTACCTTTGCATTTGCTACCAAAAAACTCGGCTGCATGCAGCCTTTCGGCATGTTTTGAAAAGCTCCAAAGCATGGCTTCTGGAAGATGGCATCTCAAGATGCAGGGGGCTGCATTTTAAAATGTTCTTAGAGCCCTTCCACTATTCCTATGGCATCTCAAAACGCTAGAGGGAAGGCTATCACAAGCTATTCCCACAACAATCTCCAAAGAGGCGCAACCCAAGGCATCTCAAAACACTCATAGCATAGCTTCGAAAGCACAATTGGATAACTAACATTACTGAGGTGTGTTTCCCATGGTTTACAGACAATCTTCCAAAATGACTGGTAAACGGGGATCACAATATTGCTGAGGAATCAACAATGACATGCATAACCATCTTGGTTAACTTGAAAGATCCATGCATTATCCATGCTCCACAAGGGCTAAACTAAACTCCTTGAGTTCCAAGACCATGTTGTGTCCCATGTGACAACATGTGCCAAATCAAACCCTACAAGTGGGTCCATAACTGTGAAATGCAGAAATTTATTTTGGACACTACAATCGAAATTTCTTGGCTCTTACATGACCTTGTCATCATGCTAAAAAGCAAAAATGGATGAAAACGTAGAAGTTTATTCATCCAACTTGAAAAAGACAAGAAAAACATATGCAAAAATGGAAATAAACCAAATCATATGCGTACCTGGAGGTTGAACATAGTGTTCACTTACCTGTAGTCAAAGGCACCTGCCCAAATTTCCCACCTGAAAAGACCTAGGAACACTAATTGAAAATCAGTGAAATTCAAGGAGTATTACACATGTAATCCTCGGTGTTTCCTTTGCAATCCAACCCCTTGGTTGATAATATCTACATCGGTTAGACTTTGCAAGGAAACTGCTCGACTAGCAACTGACACTTGTCCAGTGTCCATGACCCCCCTTGGGTTTGCCCTTATGACTTTGGAAGCTTAAAATTGTCCACTACCCCTTGGCAGTTGGTGGACTTCTTTCCTTGAAAGAGCAAGTGTGATGGTTCCAAGAATTGACCATCAACATTTTAATAAGTGATTTAGTAATCACGAGCTGGATCTTATCCCAAAACTATACTCATATAGACACTCTTAGTGCTATAGATAAAATAGAAGATCCACTTAAGTTTGAAATGCTGCACAGGAAAGAATAGGAGCCATGGCCACCTATAGTGTGCTAATCCGTGCGCTCAAGAAACAAAAAACGGCCCAAAGACCAGTGCAAACTCGTAGAGAGAGAAATACCCCGATTTGATACAGGTCGACTTTTCTTCCTCCCGTGTGCAAGGGGCAGTACTTGGGGGAATGTCCCTATTGGCCCTTCCTTGCAAGAGTGCCTGCACACATCCGCCTACTTTCCCCTTCCTCTGCAGCTTCTCCACGTCCTTTGCATGGTGATGCATGCTTTTCACGGTCTTTTCAGTACGCAGCCTTGCCCCTAGATCCATAAGTTGAGAGAGAGAGAGAGAGAGAGAGAGAGAGAGAGAGAGAGAGAGAGAGAGAGAGAAGAAGAAGAAGAAGAAGAAGAAGAAGCAGAAGGAGAAGATCCATGCCATCTTTTCCCCTCCTCCATAGCTCACTACTCCCTTGCTCTTGAGCTCTGATACCAATGTGAGACTGACGGACTGGAGCATGCTTATCACCACCCAGCCATGCCCTATATAGGCCCTTGGCCTGCTAAACTTATAGGGACCCCCTTGACTACATGTTCGTCCTTGCCCTTGGTGCTGCCCGGTCCTACCCTTGACATGACACAATTGTGCTTATGGAAGAGATGCAATGGGTAACAACATGATGTGCAAGATGGAGGTACTAAAATGATTGTTCAATGGTGTTCGTTGTTGAGGTTCCATCTAAACTACATTTTTCAACCATTGGTGAGGCTCCATTTAAACTACGTTGCCCATTCCTTGATGGTTGGTTCAGTGAGTACTTGTGGTTGGTTGTTGATTTGGCTTGGTTTAGGTTTTGGTGCCCACTTGTAGTCTTGTCGTTGAGACTGCCAAGGTGGTTGTTGCTTTGGTTTCTTGGGTCTCCATTTTCAGTGAGATTCTTTGGCGGTTTTTTACTTCTCCGTTTTGAATTTTGGAATCCATTTATACCTTGGTTTGTTTGATGAAGAATTAGTTCATTGTGCAGTATTCTGCTTTGATTGGTGGTTCCTCCTCTTAAGCTTGACTGGACTGAGTTGGAAATTTGATTTGAAGAGGTTTATTTGGGTAACCATAACTGCTTCTACTTGGTCCCCATTATGGATTTCTTTACCCAAACTTGATTGATATGCTTCTCGTGGATTTTTGTTGATGGTTTAGTCTTGATTGTACATTGTGGCTCTTGTTGGTCTAGCTATACATTCTAAATATGATTTGTCTATGTCAAGGGAGTGATATATACAATGCCCTTAAGGTTGTACTTCAGAGTATTGTTTTTCCAATCTAGAACTGCTTTGTGTGTTTGCATCCATGAAATTCCCAAAATGATTGCTTAAGTAAGGTTAAGGTATGTGCCTGCCATGACATGAAACTGATGTGGACATTGGTTGCCATCAATGTTGATCGTTCGAGCCACCCACATGCGATTCAGAATTCCTTGCCATTCTCAAACTCCACCTTAGCTCTTTTTTTTCTAGCGTGACCCAACTCCCTTGTCCAAGAGCCCCACATAAGCGTTGATCCATGTTTACTTTTTTAAGCCCTTGTTTACTTTTTTTTTAGTGAACGATGGAGATCGCCCTAAAAATCGCATCCGACTCCCCCTCCCGTGATCCCAGTACCTAGGCTTCTTTTAAGACCTCGGACATGGGCTCTTTAAAGTGGCAGAGTGTACCAAAAATCTGTTTTTGCATGCGTTGTATGGGAGAGAATCTGAAGCGTTCAAACCTTGTTTGCATCCAATGATGTGGATGGTTAAATGATGGCTCATTTGATAAAAATCCCTTACACCCATGAAGTAACTAGTGGGCCTTGCTATACAATGATGTAGAAATGAATGATTAAACAAACATGATGTTGAGAGGAATACACATTATGAAAATGTTATTATGTTTATGGGAGGGCACAAAGTTAATTGCATCAAGAAATAGAGAATATACTGATGATTTTTAAGCTAGTTGAGTTAAAGAGAGCAGAGATTGATATTGCAAATGAAGATAGAGATTGAGATTGAGATTGCAAAATTCTAAAACAAGCAAATGGATAAAGCATCAATGGATTGCAATAAGAAATGAATTGCTTTACTGACCTCCAATGTTGGTGCTTTAAGCTACATGCCGATCTTTTAGTCAAGCTAGAAAAAAGCAATGTGAATAGTTAAACATTTCATCTTGCAATGAAGTGCCACATATTGAAAATGCTAAGTACACAGTGCACATCAAGCATAACTACCATACAAAATTATGGTGGAGAGTTGGCACTATGGTCTCTCCAGAAATAATAAGAAACAGAAATTGTGCCTTGCCCTGTAGCATATATGTGGACATAGAGAATTGGATGTAGAAACGAACCTTGCAATTTTGTCAAGCTAGAGTCGTGCTTGTGTGTTCAAAACGTCCACCATTGTGAATATATGTCCTCTCTGTCACACACAAAATAGGAGTCGAGACAACAGTTTCTCCCCATCCCACAAACACCTCTTTGCGCTTGTCCAGTTGCCAAAGTCACTGACCCATCCTTGATTGTTAGTGAAGATAAGAATTTACTAAAAGATTCTCACAAGTTGCCCTTCTTAAGTTAGAAGCTCTTTTGCAAGGGTGAGGTTCTTTCCAAACTTGCACCATCAATGCTGGCCTCTTGCCTTTCCTTCGCGTTCGTTCCTTTGATGTTGTTGAAGCAAGGGCACTTTGTTGTCAATGAACATCTACAGGAAGCAAACAAAAAGCAAGGAGATTCTCATCAAGATGCCCTTCTAAAGATGCTCATCAAGACCTCAAGTGTTTTAGCACTTTCTTCCTACCATTTTTATGATAATTTTGATTCTTTTGTGTATGTAGTTGGTGATCTGAATCATGATGTGCACAACAATTGGAGGACTGTAGATTGGGACTATCCTTCAACCATTGCCAATGTGCCTTGACTATTATTGGTAGTGTCCCATCCAACACCCAAATCAAATATAGGCGTCTAAGCCATAAACACGCAACCATAACTGTGAAGATTTCCATGTACTCAACGTCACAACTAGAAGTGGACATAGTAGGTTGCTTCTTTCTCGGTCATGATATGCATGAACTATAGAGCATGAAATAAAAACCACTTGTGGACACTTGTGTGTCACAACAATGAGCCCAATGATCCCCTTTTGGGATAAAACAACCCAAGATGTAAAGTGCTAGTCAAGTAGCAAAAGATATGTTTAACAACCTGCCAATGCTTACACCTTGGGCTATGCACAAATCTGCTAATATGTGATAGTGAAAAATGAATATTTGGCCTTTTATTGCATACAAAAATAAGGCATCCAACAACAGGCAGATAAAGAGTGGCATCAACAAGATCTCCAATATCGTGAAGACTCAATTGCGAACCTACTTCCATTGGACTAGCAATAGGTTTGTATTCCTCCATTCCAAGCTTGCATAGTAATGTCTCTATCAATCTTGCTTGACACAAAGCAATACCTCCATCACACTGCTTAAATTGTATGCACAAGTAATGATGAAACATTCAATTTAGTCTTGAATTCAACAATGTTCTTCTCATTTGCATCAATAATCAACAAATCTTCTATATACAAAACGACGATGAGATATACACCACCCTCACATTTGACATACAAAGTGCTTTCACTTGGGGATTGCTACAACCAAATGTTAGTGCCTGATTTATCAGGGCTTTCAGGGCAGTCAGGCTATTACTTTTTGAACTGTAACTAAAACCTTTATCTTTGAACCTTAGGGATAAGTGAACATGGGTATTTTATATTTTTGGGGAAGTTAGTTGTGTGTCTCGGAAATTCTCAGGACGAGAAGCAGTTATGTCTATGTCTGTTGATGCAGTTGGCTCTCTCCTGCATTAGTTCTGTGTTTTCTACTGTATTACTGAATAATGATGATGAATGGCCCACTATTTTCCCTCTATCTATGATGTTATGTACCTGTTTCCTTTGCAGTATGGTGTTTGAAGTATGCAATTTCCTGCTTCCTGTTTGATATGAATTGTATGTTTACTGCATTGGTTATTTGTTATGGCAATGTGTGCCTAACATTTTGCGATCCTGCAATTGGTTCGAATTTCGCCTAAAACCATATGGGTGCTAAGGAATGAATCACAGCGGCGACCTGTTCCCTGATAGTGACCATCTGCGGGATTTTGCGAACTGGAAAACACCGGGGGAAGAGTCTGAGGAGTATGCATCACAATTCTTGAAAGAATTCTACCCACAACTGCCCAGCGAAGTCAGAATTCTCATTCTCGAAAAGGTAGTTACAAAACTGTTACACTTTGGAGCCTGTAATTTACCTTCAAACTACAATGTGCATAATCAAAGAATGCTAGTACAATATTCTAGACAAGGGAGAAGCAGCAATGCATGAGTGAATCAGGGCAGGGGTCCAATGTTCCACAACATTCATATGGAACAAGGTTTAGACTTAGAAGGGAATTATCTGCAAGGGGGAGACAAGGAGATGAGTTAGATGGTGATGATCAACAAGAACCAGTAGGAGAACTTGCTGCAGAGGCAGATATTTTTGGGGAGGGGACTGAACTGCATGAACCTGAAGACAGGGTGAAGGAAACCCCACCTGCAAACCAAGAAGGCCAACAAACCACTCCACCCACAGCAAACCCACTATTGGGACAGTTGGTTAATGCATTACTAACTCAAACACTCTTAAGGACAAGAAGGCAGTTGTAGTTTGTACCTGCAAGAACAGGTAATCTACCTTTTAATCCACTTCTCGTAAGAGTACCTGCACCACTTCCAGCACCACCAATGGCTGCACCAAATCCCAAAGTGGGAGCGGCTAAGTTCAGCGGGAAGAAAACCCAAGATGCTGATAGCCATGTTGGTCAGTTTCAAACAAGATGGTCTGCCAGTGGGTATGAGGCACTTCATCCAGATGCAGTGAAGAAAGAACATTTTGCAGCAACATTGCAAGGCAAGGCCATGGATTGGTTCATCCAGTATGGCATGGGAGCTTTTGTTGATTATAGTGACTTGAAGCTTAGATTTCTTTTAAGGTTCAGGGAGGACAAGACACCTGAAGACATCTTGAAGAAATTGAGAAGATTGAAACAGGAAGATTTGCTAGTCGAAGACTATGCACAAAAGTTCAGGAATTTGAATAACAAGTTGGAAGCAGCCCAACAACCTTCTATGGAGCAATTGGGAGATTATTTCTGTAAAGGACTAAAAAAGCAATTCAGGAGTGCAGTTGCAGGGAGACCCCCACTAGCCACTGCACGGGATTTTACTGAATTGGTGGAAGCAGTAGCTAAAGCTGAAAGGAGATATGGAGGCAAAGCAGAATTAAAAAATAAGAAGAAGAAAAAGACTGAGGATTCAGATTCTGAAGCAGAAGACTCAGGATCAGATACTGAAGATTCAGATCAGGATACTGAAGACGAAACTGATTCTGAGGATGAAGAGTGGGCAAAAAAGAAGAAGAAAAAGAAGAAGAAGAAGGGAAAGAAAAAGCAGAAGAAGGACAAAGATAACGAAAAGACTGACAAGAAGCAGGGAAAGGATATGGTTACTGCAAAAACAGTTAACAAGATTGTTCAGGAAAAACTACAATCAATGGGGATGAATCAGTTTGCAATGTCAGATAAACCTTATTGTCAGGTTTGTCAAAGATTTGGTCATGAATATGAGAATTGTTACTATAATCCAGATTTCAGGGGAAGAAGACCTGAGTACATTGTTCAGAAGATGAGGGAGGCAGCAGCAAATGTGGTAGCTCCACAAGGTAATAACAGGAGATATCAGGGACCTACACCTCCAAGAAGATTTCAGAATCAAAACAATTGGGGATTTCAGAATAGGGGTCAAAATAACATGCAACAGTCACCTTGTAATTATTGTGGAGCAACAAGACACAGACAAGGTCCTGATTGTGAGCTGTGGTGCAAACACAGAAATGATAGAGGTATTCCTATCATCAGATACAATAATAATAACAACAATAACAACAGGCCTCAGGGGCAAAACCAACAAACTCCAGTTCAACAGCAGCAGACACGTCCAGGGGAGGCTAATCTTGTGGTTTTGGAAGAATGGATAGATGAAGAATGGGTTCAGGACAAAGTACCATGCTGTCAGGAGAAGCAGGAATCTGTTGACAAAGTTCAGGAATGTCAATATACTCAGGGAATGTGTAAGCAATGCAATTGTGACTGTCCAACATGTATCCAAATTGAAGATGTCCCTGAAAGCAGTAAGTGCACTGATGTCATGATAGTGACAAGATCAAAATCAAAACCAATGAAAGAGGTTGTTCAGGAAAAAGCAGATAAAGGTACTGTTAACTGGAAATAGCAGAAAGAAGTGAGAAATGAGACACTAAAGAAACTACAGCAATCTCAGGATGGGAATGTATTCACAGATGAGTGGGAATTTCCTACAAATGCTTTGGGCAAGCAAGGTAAAGATTTGTTGGGACAAGGAAAAGCTGTACTGAAAGAGCAGGGCAGCAGTGATGAATTTTATGAAGCTTTGTTGGCAGCTCCAATTACATTTACTATAAAGCAGATGTTGAGGTTGGTACCTGCTTTTTCTCAACAATTGCTCAAAAAGTTAATGAAGGAAGTAAATGGTAATCAGGTAATGAGTACTGATCCTGAAGAAAATAATATTGGAGAGGCATGTGAAGTTTTGCCAATGGATGTGGATTATAAAGTACCAGTTGTTGGGGTATCTATTGGGAAAGTTTTTGTCCCAGGAGTTTTCTTGGATGGTGGTTCAGGAGTCAATATTCTTCCAGAATCTACATGCAAAAAATTAACTCTCTTGAACTGGGATCCAGCACCTTTTCAGGTAAAGATGGCATATCAAAGGAGAGTTCAGCCTTTGGGAATTCTCAGAAATTTGTTAATTTCAGTGGGAGGATTGCAGTTTGTTGCCAACTTTGTAGTTCTCAAGTTAGAAGAATCAACATGTTCATACCCAATGATGTTGGGTAGACCTTGGTTGAGGGCAGCAAGAGTAAAGCAGTTATGGGGAGTAGATGCTATTGTAATCAAAAGAGGGAAGAAGAAAGTGAAAATGCAAATGGATGCAAAGAAAGTTATACCACCAGGGTTTAGGGCATTGCCTGCAGAAGGACTCAACATGGTGGAAGAAATTGGAGAAGATGCAGAAGAGGAGTTTCTGAAGACTAATTCATCAGTAGTACCAATATTTGAAGTGGATGTGCAGAAGATTGTAGATAGATATGTCCTACATTCAGTGGATGATGGAAAACAATCAGGATTTCATGAATCACTGATTACTCAGGGAAGTAGACAACCAAGAAACAAAATGGGTAATGATTTACTAAAGAACCTGCAAATTCAAAAGAAGGAAGAAGAGGAAGCTATTGAAGCAGTGAAGCAAGCAAAAAGGGCATTTGAGCATCAGATGGCAAATACTGCTAGGGTAACTCAGGATGAACTGCAGGAACTGAACTTGAACACTCAGGAAGAACCCCAAACAGTGAAAGTCTCAGCAGATATTGATGAGGAATTTAAACTGAAACTTAAGGAGTTATTGTTGGAATTTAAAGATATTTTTGCATGGAAGTACACAGATATGAAGGGAGTTGATGCTAGTTTTTGTCAGCATAAAATTAACCTGAAGGCTGATGCAGTTCCTGTGGTACAACAAAGGTACAGGATGAATCCCAATTATGCTAAGCAGGTAAAAGAAGAGATAGATAAGCTTTTGGCTGTTGGTTTTATCTATCCTGTGGAAGAAGTTACTTGGTTATCACCAATTGTTGTAGTTCCAAAGAAAAATGGCAAGATCAGGGTATGTGTTGACTACAGGAAGCTTAATGCAGCTACCAAAACTGATCCTTTTCCTTTGCCTTTTTGTGACACTCTACTTGATGCAGTAGCTGGACATGAGATTTATAGCTTCTTGGATGAATTTAGTGGGTATAACCAAATTGCAATGGCATTTGAAGACAGGGAATAAAACTGCTTTTGTGACTGAATGGGGGGTGTATGCAAGTAATGTGATGACATTTGGTCTGAAAAATGCTCCTCCAACATTTCAAAAAGCAGTGCAACATATATTTTCAGAGTTTTTGACAACCTTCATGAGAGTTTTCTTGGATGATTTCAGTGTTTTTGGAAAGAAACAGGAGCATCTTGGACACCTGAGACTGTGTTTTCAGAAATGCAGGGAGTTCAGGTTGTCACTAAATCCAGCAAAATGTGCTTTTGCAGTTAAGAGGGGAGTCCTCTTAGGGCATATCATTTCTGAAGAAGGGGTTTCTATTGATCCTAACAAGGTGGAAGCCATCAGGAAAGCACCAGAGCCCAAAACAGTTAAACAGTTGGGTAGGTTTTTGGGACAGGTTAAGTGGCATAATGGATTTTTGAGGTATTTGGCTCATGTGTGTATTCCATTGACAAAACTTACAAAGAAAGATAGTGTATTTGAATGGAAGGAAGAGCAAATCAAAGCATTTCAGATTCTGAAGAATATGCTAACAGTAGCACCTGTACTGATTGTTCCTGATTGGAAATTACCATTCCATATCTTTGTAGATGCATCCCATGTAGCAGTTGGAGCAGCATTGATGCAGGAGCAAAGAAGAGGATGGTTCAGACCCATTTATTATGCCAGTAGGGTATTAACACCTGCAGAAAAAAACTACACAGTGACAGAAAGGGAGTGCTTGGGAATGGTATATGCTTTACAAAAGTTTAGGCATTACTTGTTGGCAAACAGGGTAATTTTTCATGTTGATCACCAAGCATTGATTTACCTGGTCAATAAACCACATTTGTCAGGAAGGTTAGCCAGGTGGATATTGTTGTTGCAGGAGTTTGACTATGTGGTTATACATACTCCTGGAAGACTTCATGTCTTGGCTGATTATTTGAGTAGATTAGAGTCAGGGGAATATGATCCTGAAGGTGTACCTGATCAATTACCTGATGTAAAACTTTTTCTTATTCAGGAGACTGACCAGTCAGGGGACTGGTATGAGGACATGTTGCAATTTTTAACTGAAGGAGTTTTACCTAAAACAATGAACAAGGATCATAGAAAGAGGTTGGCCCTAAGAAGTAAACCATTTACAGTGATTGCAGGGGTGTTGTATAAGAGAGGAATTGACCAAGTGATCAGGAGATGTGTTCCTAAATATGAACAGAGAGCAGTTCTTGCAGAGGCTCATGCAGGTAATGCAGGAGGCCACTTTTCAAGAGATGTTACAGCAAAAAAGATATTTCAAGCAAGACTTTGGTGGCCTACTGTGATCAAGGATGCTCAGGAATTCAGTAAAAACTGTTTGTTATGTCAAAGAGAGGGCAGACCATTGAATGTAGATAGGATGTCATTACAACCTGTGCTACCTTTAGAACCATTTCAGAAGTGGGGGTTGGATTTTTTTGGTCCTATCAAACCGCCTGCAAGATTTACACAGAACAGGTATATTCTGGTTGCAACTGATTATTGCACAAAATGGGTTGAAGCAATAGCGCTTTGAGAGATAATGCAGCAAGGAGTGTGGCAAAGTTTCTTTACAAGAATATCATGACCAGGTTTGGGTGTCCAATTGAGCTAGTTTCTGATCAGGGAGGCCATTTCATTAACAAAGTGATCAATAAACTGACTGAACGACATATGATTTTGCACAAGAAATCATTTGTGTATTACCCTCAGGCAAATGGACAGGCAGAGAGTACCAATAAGATTTTGGTCAAGATAATCAGGAAGCTGGTAAATCAAAACAGGACAGACTGGGATGAGAAGTTAGACTCTACACTTTGGGCTTTTAGGACTGCATTCAAAGTCACAACAGGAATGACACCTTTTAAGTTGGTTTATGGGCTGGAAGCAGTGGTACCCATGGAGTTTTTGGTGCCCAGTCTCAGGGTGGCAGTGCAGCAGAAGTTGTCCCCTGAGGAGTCAGTAAATTACAGGAAAGAAGAACTGCTCAAGCTGGAGGAGGATAGGATTCAAAGCATGTACACTGCAGAAATAATTCAACAGAGAAGACAGGCATGGATAAACAGGAACATTAAGTTTAAAATTTTTTCTCCAGGAGATTGGGTAATGGTTTACAGCAGTAAACTGGGACACAGACCCGGCAAATTGAAACTCAGGTATGTGGGGCCATTTAAAATTCTCAAAGCGGTTGGTCCAAACACTTTTATTTTAACTGATGAAGCAGGCAAAGTCATAGTCAAACCAATAAATGGTTTCCGACTTAAACCTTTCTTTGGACAAAATCTGGAGGACCAAAAAGAGAATAAAAGTCATGAGGTTAATTTGATCGTGATTCCTCGCACATGTGGAAAAGAGAGTGGAGCCATCATTTTTAAAACATTTGAGTTGATACGCGACCAGCGTTTGCAGCCTTTGCGTTTCTTTCTTGCATGCGTAGCCATGTCTACTCCACGCAGAGCATCTATGGCCTCCAAGTCTGATTCTCATGGTGAAGAGGAGGAGGTTTACTTATCACAGCGACCTGTACGTAAAACGCGTTTGCAGAAGATGGTCATGGAGATGTCCAGTGAGGATGACGATGATGTAGAAGAGTATAACCCTGTTCAGACCTCATCCATCTCCAAGGAAGAAGCTTCTTCAGACTACACCTTTGTAGACTTGAGGTATGAAATTGTTCTCAATGAAAAGAATATTTCTTGGTTGAGAAATATTGGTCTCTTGAACTTTGCAAGGCTTCCTTGGATGTCCTGGAGGCAAAACAGTATGGCCAAGGTATACTTATCTCAGTTACAGGCTAATGATGGGCAAATCTTTGCTAAAAACTATTTAACTGAAGAGTTGGTGGCAGAGGTATTTGACATACCTACACAGGAGGATACTGAGTTTGTCAAAGCTACAGATAAAGAGATGACTAAGGCTTTTGGACAATCACAGGGCAATAGACACTATTATCAATTGTCTGGAATGAAGAATCATGTCAAATTGCAGCAGGTCAGATGGTTGAAAGGGTGTTCCTATTAGTTAAATCAGAATATATGAGCAGGGAGAACTATGGCATACTCATGGCTGCAAAAAGTGGAAGACAAGTGGGATGGGCAAACATTCTGTTTGACAGAATGAAATTTGAGTTGTATACAAAGCAGAAAAGGAAAGACAAGACCACAAAGGTAGGCCCATATTTGGCAGCAGTTTTCCAGCATGTTACCAACAAGAGTATACTTCAGAGGAAGATTTTGCCAAAGCAGGGACAGTTGCCTATAGATTCAAGGTCCACTCAGAGAAAGGAGAAGAGGCAAAAGCTGAATGAAGATCAGAGTTCTTTACACTTTACCAAAGATGTTCAGGGTTTGATGGCTGCAAGGTATACCAGTAAGGAATCTTTGGAGACAGTTAAGGTCAATTTGGATAGGGAATTTGGTGATTTATTCACTGAAACTGTTTTGGAGACAGGCACTAAGACTGTAACACCTATATCAGTAAAAACAGGATTTAAATTGAAGAAAGTGAAGGCTAAGGGAGTGGCAGGGGTGTCTGCCATAAAAGTTCCTGATTGGGTTATTCAAGAGCCAAAAGTTAGCAAAGTTAGTTTTGCTAATGTATCTTTGGATGAAGTCCAAAATGCAATTGGAATAATGAAGGAGTATGTGGAGCAATAGATAATGGATAGCACATTGGTCAAGAGCGAAAACAATAAATTGCATTCAGAATTAGAGCAGTTAAAGAATGAAGTGGAGGAGAGTAAGAAAAGTACTACTTAGGAGGAACTACTGCTGGAGCAAGTACAACAATTAACTGAAGGTCAGGAAGCTTTACAAAAGGAGTTGAATGTTTATAAGCAGATTGTGGAATCAAGGGAGAAGACTTCAGCTAGATTGGCTAAATGGAAAGAAGAATGGTTTTCAGTTTTGCACAAATGACAGAGATGAATACCTTGAATGCTACCTTGGAAAGTAGCAACAGGGTTTTACTGAACAGAGTCACAGCCTCTAAAAGAGTGGAGGAAAGAATTAGGGAGATGTCTGATGAAGAGCTGGATGTGGATGGCTGGTATTTGGCATCAGTGGATGTCAATCAAATGCAGGTAGAAATGAGAGATTACATGAAGGGGATCTGGGAGCATATTAAAGTAAAAATGTATGATGTTGTCAGCAAGCCCTACCAAGTGTTTGCAGAAGAGGAAATGAAGGGGGAGAATGTGTTAATGGAGAAGCAGAATTCTGAGCTCAAACAACAATGTACTGACCTGACACAGCAGTTGGAGACTTTGAAGGCAAAGTTGCAGCAGCAAGGAGCAAATCAACCTGACCAGGTGATTATTACTAAAGATTCTGACATGTTTGTAGGGATTAAGGATGCAGCTACCATTCAGGAGCATGTTCCTGAAGATTCAGGGGGAGCAGTAATTGCAGGAAAAGATAAAGTTGTTGAAGTGAAGGATCTGGAGGTTGCTGGAGAGGAACATAGCTTAAAGGATTCAGTTCAGAACATTGTGACTGAGATACTTTCTCAGGAGACAAAGAGTGCTAAGGAAGCAGTTACAGTTCAAGTGGAGGAAGATTTTGAAGAGCCTGACAAAGAAGCTGTGACTGCAGCAACAGTTTTACAGGGAATTGAAGCTAAAGATAACCTGGAGGAGGATTTGACTAATCAAGGGATGGGTTCTCACAAGGTTTAAGAAACCTTGCCCACCAGGTGTGCCAGGTGTTAGTGCCTAATTTATCAGGGCTTTCAGGGCAGTCAGGCTATTACTTTTTGAACTGTAACTAAAACCTTTATCTTTGAACCTTAGGGATAAGTGAACATGGGTATTTTATATTTTTGGGGAAGTTAGTTGTGTGTCTCGGAAATTCTCAGGACGAGAAGCAGTTATGTCTATGCCTGTTGATGCAGTTGGCTCTCTCCTACATTAGTTCTGTGTTTTCTGTTGTATTACTGAATAATGATGATGAATGGCCCACTATTTTCCCTCTATCTATGATGTTATGTACCTGTTTCCTTTGCAGTATGGTGTTTGAAGTATGCAGTTTCCTGCTTCCTGTTTGATATGAATTGTATGTTTACTGCATTGGTTATTTGTTATGGCAATGTGTGCCTAACACCAAATGAGTGGCAGCCTTCTTATACCAAGTGTGAGGAACTGCTTCAACCCATACAAGGCTTTCTTACATTTGCACACTTATGTTTCTTGTCCTTTCTTGAAAAAAGCGCAAGGCTGTGTTACATATAATTCCTCAAATATATCACCATTCAAGAAAGCACCAACGACGTCCGATTAATGTACATTCCATCCAAAATGAGTTGTCAATGCACATAGAAAATGAACACTAGTCATACAACAAATGGGAGCAAAAGTCTCGTCATAGTCAATGCCTTTTTTTTGTTCATAACCTTTTGGCAATTCTATCGAGGGATGGAGTTGCATGGGTCCACAAACATCACTATGCACAAGTTGCAACTTGCATGTAGCCCTTACTGAGCCATCTTTTGGAAACTTTTAATGTTGTATCTTACCCAAAATACAACCTTCACAAACATTCTTAGAAGGGCTTCAAGAGGCAGAAAAGAAGCAACCATATCATATTTCTGGAAACGTAGCAAACTGGAAAAATTCAAATGTCCAAAACGTACATGCCAAAGGTTGACATCTGAAACAACCTTTGAATCCACAACTACATTTATAAAATCGTACCCACACTTGTCATACAAAGTAAGCTTATATAGCCCATGGCACAAAATGCTAGATGCAACAATCTCATCACCAAAATAGAGATCATGAATTGCACATCTGTCATCCGTAAATTTGACAGCAAGACCAATGGTATGACTTTTTTGTCACTTTTGTATTACAATTCTCTTGGATTGCAACTTCGTGATGATATGGCACTTTCTTATGTGGGGCTTTTATTTACTAAAATTGTATATTTGGTTTTAAATTTAAGCTAAATAGATTTTTTTGGTAGAGTAGCTAGGTGCATTATCTGACTTGACCATCCCTAAATCTTGCATAGATGGTTATCAAATGCTAGCTCTAGCATAGTCTCATGTTTTTTGGGATGGTTTGTTTTGGTATTTTGATGACTACCACTAGCAATTACAATTATGTTATGAATTTTTAATATTCAAGCTTTTCTATGTTCAAGGTCAAATAATGAACCCCAGTTTTTAGTGCTCACACAAAGCACATTAAGGTGCATTATCGCTATGTTAGGGAGAGAGTCTTAGCAGGATAACCTTGCAGACCTAAACACAAGGCATTGCCTCACGAGAAGTTTGACTCTTTCTGCAAAGCTTTGGAGTTTCTTCCCTTTGTGGATCGACCATGGAACTATTCTCTCGTTCACTGCATAGTTCCTAGGGGGTTTGCTACCATATATGTGGTAGTGAGGTGTGTGAACACACTTAGGACCACTAGTGTACTTTTCCCCTCACTAGGAGGTTTGCCCCCTTTTGTATCATATATACAACCCTTTCCCCCTTGCATTGTATATACATACATCACTAGTTATCTTTCTATTTGCACGCTAAAGCAATACACTTTGTGTTGTGTGCCTTGAGCTTATTCTTCTCTTTGAAGTTGTGTGTGCATCCCCACAACCCTAATTCCAAAAATAAGAACAATATGAGGTGAAAGAAAAGAGTAGTGATGGGTTTTATAATGAATTCATGTAGCACTTGCAACACACTTTAGTGTCATAAAGGGTTGACAAGAGTCCAAAGAGGGATGTTGTTGAAAAGGATTCACTCTTTTCTCATAATGCACAAGTGTGTCAGTGTACTCCATTATCTGCACCAAAATATTATCTTTGACTTAAATTTGAACTCTTATGCTCATCCCATCTAATGTGAGCAACACACCTTAAATATTCTCAACGCTTCAAACTAGAGCTAGAGCACACTAAAGATGATTAAATAAGCATAGACTCTGTTAATAGAGTATATAGGACTTGAAGCTCTAGTCTAACATCCAAGAAAATTTATGCATGTTGAGACTCTTTATTTTTATGCCAGAGGGGTTTTCACCCTAGTGAGTTGACTTTACATTAAAGAGCTCTTACCATGGGGGCAAGAGTTTGACCTCTTTGCTTGATTGTATCTGTGGTCGAAGGTCGGATAGCATCTTGCTCCATGTTAATGTCATTGTCTTTAAATTCAATATCAATGGATTCACAGAGACGTCTTCGACCTTCTCATTAGCATGAAATGGCTCCTTTAATATCTTTCATTGAAGGTGAAATCCCTTGTCATGTGGGTGATGTGATCATTGGTGTAGGTGCAAAGCTTTTACTTTCCATGCTACGTGTTCCTTTATAAATCCTTTGCTCCTTTGGAATTGAGATAGCCTTTTAGCTTGGACATTATGGAATTGGGCTTTCGAGATTAGTAGCCAAAATTTTCCATTACAGTAGCATTGTGCAATAAGGAGATCCCTGTGTACCCACCTTTGCACTAGTTGCTTAGAAGATGGTGGTGGGACATGCAACTAGGAGAAAATGGGGTAGTCTTATTGGTTGATGTAGGCGTGTGTCTCCTTCTCATAGATTTTCTTGAGTTTCTTTGTGGTTTATTACCCTTGTGTTCGTGCTTGACTAGTTTGTGGTGGCACTTTATACCCTGTGATTTGTGGAATTGGTAACAATAAACTCTTATTATCTTCATAGAATCCTTGTACAAGCAATGAAATTTGAGTAATTTGTTGAGAGGGGGTGTTAGATTTACACCACTCTGCTGCTTCACATGTCTAGGGCATGCATGTACGACTAGTGTGCCTCCGGGCTGGCTGCCCACTTCTAGGTCCGCCGCCTCTTTTTTGTCTAGGCACCCTACAAGGATTTTTTTATGATGGGTCGTGAGTATTCCCTTGCACTACTCGACCTCTCACTAGCATCTATATATGTGAGGCCAGGGGGGTACCCACATACTATATGATCATTGTATTGAGGGTCTCATGGTGTGGTAGTCATGGGGGATTGATCGCTCCCTCTTCCACACATCTAGCATTTGCACTCTCTCTCTCTCTCTCTCTCTCTCTCTCTCTCTCTCTCTCTCTCTCCGTGGACTTCTGCAAAGCATTTGACACAGTACCTAGAGAGAGACTTTTCAGACATCTGGCTGCGCTTGGGATTGGAGAGGAGATGGCATGGGGGATCTGTGCATTGTATGAGCATGTATCTGGCAGAGGAGATGCCCGGGTGGATTATATGACACCCTTGTGAGCACTATTGGTGTGAAACAAGGTTGCTCCCTATCACCTACACTCTTTGGTCTATACATTGACGAGATTGTAGACTTCATCTTGCACAGGGGTGGAGAGGGTGTGGATATTGCAGGGACTACTGTACACATACTCTTATATGCAGATGATATTGTCCTGATGTCAGAGACGGCAGAGGGACTACAACTACATTTGCAGGCCCTGGATGATTTTTGCTCACAGAGAGGACTCACGGTGAACCTTGGCAAGACCAAGGTTCTCATATTTCATACATCGGCTCAGATTCGCCGACATAGTAGATTTTCAGTAGCTGGAGGGGATATAGAGGTGACAGGCTCATATGTATATCTGGGGGTTACATTCACCGCAGCATCAGGGACCTTCTCCATGACACAGGCAGCCAGAGATAGACTTACCAGAGGATACGCATTACTAGCTCTGATGGAGAGACAGTGCCACCAGGCCCACTTCCAGGAGCCCTGGACGAAGGGGTGGCTCTTTGACACACTGGTCACACCTGCACTCATGTATGCCTCGGCCATTTGGGGACCGGGACTGGCAGACTCAGTATGGACACAGATAGTATCTAGAGGCCACAGATTATTATGATCTCCAGGATGATTCGCAACAAGCCATCAGTTCCACACGACATTATTAGAGTTGAGCTGGCTGCACCACCGATGTTGGTAGAGGCACTCTTTCAGACTGTTTGCCTTCTTCACAGATTCAAAGATATGGATCCAGATAGGATCTCTCATAGAGCCTTCATTGCATCTAGAGAGATGGCACAGGCAGGGGACACTAGCTCATGGTATGCCCAGACAAGAGACTGACTAGCTCAACACGGTTTTGATATCGATAGACTACCACCACTCCAGTATGACACCCAGGCCCCGACCTATTCCCTCTCACGCTCTGAGTGGAATAGGGTCATCAGACAGGAGATATGGCAAACACATATTCAGAGGACATGGCGCAGGCCCACAGACACCCTACCTCCTAAAATTCTATATTACTATGAGCATTTTCTGAGGTTCTCAGAGCAGGGATTCATTGAGATTCCATTATACATGCAAGAGTACATGCCACACCGACTTCGGGCCAGCATTGGCCAGCTACGAGTGTCATCACATCAGCTAGAGATTGAGAGTGGCAGAGCCAGAGGCATACCACGAGAGGAGCGTACATGCCGGATCTGCCAGACGGAGGTGGAGAGTGAGGAGCATTTTTTCATGAGATGCCCAGCATATACAGAGCTGAGAGAGAGATATGGCATTGGAGACTCATTACAGCAGCATATGATAGGCCGAGAGCAGAGGAGGTTTGGCCAGTTCCTGGTTGCGGCTTTAGAGGTTCGAGAGCAGTTGTTACAGCCACGCCAGAGTCAGGATAGCAGGACACACACTACCATCACACAGTTTTTCCGACGAGCAAGGCCAGACCCCCCCACACTACCTACATAGAGTAGAGCGCTTACCCTTCTGCAGGCAGAGTCTCAGAGGGCACGTCGAAGACCGAGGCTCCCAGGATATAGGACACATGGGTGTCACCAGAGGGAGATCTCGAGGATACTAGCTCTACAGAGCAGAGTCATGTACCAGCACCAGGGGATCCAGCATTCCAGAGATACCTGAGCAGGCCACCACCGATGTACCACATTCTCTACCCTACATATGTTGCTTGTTTTTAGATACCCTCCCTATCATCTCATGGTGGTATCACCTTGCAGCCACTAGTTGAGCCTGATGATGCGTGAGCACACCTCGACACGAGGACCCACACTATACATTGTACAACACATGCACCACCCTACCACACCCTTTTGCATAGTATAGGCTCATTTCAGTTCGTACCCTTTTTTTAATTTTCCGATGCCTAGAGCATCAACACATGTATATGATATTGTCTCATAGGTCGAGTTCGGACTTTCGAAGACGTTAATAAATCTTTCTTTCTTTCTTTCTTTCTTTATTTCTCTCACGCATAAGGTATTTGGAAGCTAGAGGCATCAAAAGTGTTCTACTTATGCTTTGCATTCGGCTTCGGATTGTGTCAAACGCCAAGTTATTTTAATCGGATGATAAAGACAGCAATGTCACGCCTTCCTTTTTGTCAATCGGTCAATACATATTTTAGCTTCTTTGTATGGCAATAAATTCAATTACTTACAAGAATAGCGATCTTAAGTGCTCACAAAAATATGGCCTCTAATGTACTTTTCAACTGCTAAAATTGCAAAATCTCGAGTACATTTCAGGTTTTCTTGAAGAAAACAAATAAAAATTCGCGCCTTAGAGTAGTGACCAAGAAATCCTTCAAATTTTGACTTTAAAATTGGGTAAAGAGAAGGGGCTAGTTGTATAACTGCCCCTTTATTTCAAAACTTCTCCCCCAAGTAAATTGGCACTTTTTGGAATAACCCCTACTTTAAGGAAACTACTTTTCATATTATTTTCTACATGTTTATTCATTAATCTGCTTTGATTCTTGATTATTCATTATTCATTAATTTGCTAATAGTGACATGTCTTAATGGAGAAGGGGAGGCAAGCGTACAATCTTGTTTAGACTTTCTTTGAGTTTGCCCACAAGTCCCATTGTGATTATAGTTTTTTGATAATTTGTTTTAGAAGGCCCACATGAGTCTTCACTTTGTTAACTTTCCATTAACTGAGAAGATTAGCTTTTGGAAAGTTCTAATTAAGAAATCAAAGAGCACTATTGAAGGCTTGTACTTTTTAATTTCTTAACAAGAACTTTCAAAAGCTAAGTATGAAGAGATCATACAAGAAAGCAAGGAATGGCTTCTCTCTATTGGGAAACACAAAGTATCTAAAGAGTGGAAGCTAGCACCTATAGACGTTAGAGGAAGTGTTAACTGTGGACTTTCGGCTACCAATTGTAACACATCTTGAATAGGCTTTGTAGGAGTGGATAAGAAAATATTTTATCACCCTTATGTATCTCTTGGCTCCTCAAGGCGCAAACTATGCTTGAAGGTTAATGTACATTCTTTGCTATGATAATTCAACTCTTACCACTCACAATTTTGAGTATGGATTATCTCTATTGGGAAACACAAAGTATCTAAAGAGTGGAAGCAAGCATCTATAGATGTTAAAGGAAGTGTTAACTGCGGACTTTCGGCTACCAACTATAACATAGCTTGAATAGGCTCTGTTGAAGTGGATAAGAAAAGATTTAAGCACCCTTATCTATCTCTTAGCTCCTGAAGGCACAAACTATGCTTGAGGGTTAATGTACATTCTTTGCTATGATAATTCAACTCTACCACTCACAATTTTGAGCATGGCAAAAAATTTAAAAAGCACACTTAGAGAATAAACTTTAATGCCTCCCGCCTTTTTTAGGTTACATAACCAATGCTCACAAAAACATTAATTTTGTCCAATCATAATACTTGCTTCCAGGGAAAATCACCAGTTTAAACCTTTTTCAGCCATTTCACAATAAAGACACAATATATGTTTTCAAAGTAGAAAAAAGTAATTTTTATCAATTAGATGTCTTTGAGATAAATGAAAAACCAGCTTCTTTATAACATGTATGATGCGTGACACTGAATGCTATGAGTCATGAGTGTTCAGGACGATACACGGACCGGAAGTTAGTCATGAGTGTTCAGGAGGATACACGAACCTGAAGTTAGTTCTTTGAGGGATATATTCAGAAAAGGCATGCACAAAAACATATAAGTGTCTACAAATGGCATACATTATGAACTCATCTCTAAGAATGCAGTTTTTAAAGGGTTTTCCTAGGTTTTTGGCTGATATTGCTCAAGAAGATGGCTTTGCTAGAGCCTATTTTCTCAAACTTGGTAGGTACAAATTGTCATAATAATCAATATCTAATTCTCCTAAATGATTTTCTCATATTAAACTGATCATTTAATGTGGGGAAGGCCAGGGGAGAAAAAGCTAGAATATTGGTTAAGCTAGCAGACCGGCCACAGTAGGGATCCAAAGGGGGGGCCATCTGCAAAAGAGCCATGTGTAACAGTGGGCTAAAAAGACCCTAAGGTTCAGCCCATTAAGACTTCCAAAATGCTAAGGTTCCAAAATTCAAAGGTTGTGTCCAAAGGTCAACCCTAGGGAAAATTGGATGCTTTGTGTGTGCCCTAAAAGTCTTTGCACATCCCTACATGGGAGGGGGCGAGCCCTAAAGGTAGGGGATGAGAGAGAAAGCCACACACACACACACACAAGCTCCCTTTACACAAAGGGAATGAGGGACACATGTCAGCTCCCTAGGCCAGATGCCCACAAGGTGTGCCCAATTTCTATTGGATGACCCTTGAAGTGGACCAATGAGAATTAAGCTAGAGTAAATCTAGTTTAATTAATTTAAAAACATTTAATAAAAGAAACCAATGAGAATTAAGTCTCCTAGAAGACTATTGGGCAGTCTCCCAAGGGGTCCAATGAGCATTCAGGAGCCCCATGGCTTGCCTGATTCCTATTGGCCAGGAGGCAAAGGGGTCCAATGAGAGTTTAGTTTAACTATTTAATTACCTAAAGCTCTCACAAAAGGGGAAAGGGGGACACATGTCAGAAGGCTATCACTTATGCTGCTTAATTGTAATTGGCTTGACTTGGGGAGGGCCAATGAGGCTGCAGCAAGAGCAATTAGCAAGAGGGCTCGCCCAAGAGAGAGAGAGGGGGTCGATTTTTGCAAAGCATTATCACACACACACTCACACAAGCTCATGTGTGAAGAAAGAGAAGACCATCTCTTCCCAAGCTTTAATGGAGAACTCATCACGTACTCCAAGCTTGTGAGATAGAAGCCTACATCAACACTCTCTTGGCATGTGGATGCAAATCCAACCAAGAGCCAAGCTTCAATGCATGCTCATCTCCTCTACCAAGCTAATTACTAAGCTAAGCTATGCTACATATGAGTGATTATGTGAGGAGATGTACATCTTTCTCGTAAGATACTCCTTCTTCCTCTCAATCTACTCTCATACCCTGCTAGCTCTCACCATCTTCGAAGGTGTGTGAGGTCTTGGGTCTGAGAACGGGGATAATTCAAGTTGTGTTTGTTAAGTGTTTTGCTTAGTGCATGAAGTTTCCATCTTCATTGCACTAGCTAGTCTTGAAGGAACACAAAGAATTGTATTGTACAATGTCTCTCTTGATGGGAGAAACCATAATACAAAGCCTTTTGGAGGGGGGACCGGCTCCATGAAAATCCAGTCCTCAACTGTTGTCAATAGCTTAATTTCTCTCTCTTTTGAAAGTATTGTCGATGCTATCTAACTAGGTGTTATGATTTTTGTTGCTCTCTCCACCCAAGCACTCTTGTAATTCTCATTAGGAATCTATTCTAATGAAATGCCCACTATGTTCATGCTAATTTCCGCTACACATAAGTTATTAGGCCATTAAATGTTACATTGGTATCAGAGCACAAGGTTTCTCTTTTCTTGCTCAAGAAGGGAGGTCCTCAAGCTAGCTACAAATGGTTGGTATTATTAATTGCGTGTGAGTAAGTAGAATAGGTATTTTTTAGCCTTGCAATGCGCCTGCCTTCGTGCAGTTAACGGGGCATCACCGTGGAGAGCTATGGTCTTAATAGTGCAGTCCTACGGGGCTTGCCTACGGCTTAACCACTATTGAGCTACTAGAAGCTTGATAGGAGCCGGTGTTGTTTTGGTGTCGAAAGACCCTCTCTTCTATTCCTTGCAATTAATGGTATTCGAGCCGCGGGTGCAGTAGCTTGAGTGCTTTTTCTAAAGGGGTAAAGAGGAGTAGCAACTAGGGCTTGAATTGCCAAAGTACACCTAAAAAGTTTACACCTAAAAGTTGTTAGAATGGCTGACAATAGTAAAGAGAGTGAAATTAATGTTGATAACTTTGATTTTGCTCATGAGCAAGCTACTAATGATGCTTCAATGCTTGTTAACTATCTTGTTTCTAGGCTTCAACAAGCCATGGGCAATCCATCTCTCCAAAGTGAAGTGCAACGGCAGCTCCGTGCTCATGGGATTCTCGAAGCTCATCACCATGACGAGAGAACACCTAGGAAGCCTCCTTGTGAGACTACCAAAAGAGGTCTCTCTCCGATTCGGGAAGAAGAAGAGAATCCATATGAAGGGCTCAAGAATTTACTTCTTGATGATGCATCTCCTTCCCAAAGGAGAACTCAAGAGCCTCCACCGAAGGAACGAGAAAGAAGCGAGTCTCCCGCCACCTCGGCGGAGATGGCTCCACGAAGACGGCGGGCTAAATGCTCTCCATCACCACCAAAGCGGAGAAGACCATGACACTCTTCTCCACTCCATAATTCAAAGAGGGATGATAAAAAGCAAGAGAAGAAAAAGGTGAGAAAGAGGACACCCTCTTCTCCATCTTCTTCATCCTCTTCCTCTTATGAAAGCTATGGTGAAGACGACAAAGATCAAGATAAGAAAAAGGCGAGAAAGAGGTCACCCTCTTCTCCACCTTCTTCAAATTCTTCACCTTCTGAAGAAAGTGATGGTGCAACCTTTGAACCATCAAAAAGAAGAGGCCATAGGAAATCCTATGCCGCATGGAAGAGGTCGTCCAAGTTGAAGAAATTCAAAGAGGGAGGGAAGAGCATCTCTTTCCTTACCTATGATGGTACCTTTGGTGCTACGGACAAAGTCTTGGCCTTTATCCAACAATTCGATGCGGCATTTGGAGATGAGGGCTTCACAGAGTCCTCTAAGCTACGCCATGTAGCTATGCACTTTCAAAAGTCCGCCAGACAATGGTGGTCTAGCCTACGAGCCAACGGTGAAGCTCCACGAACATGAAAAGCTTTAAGAGCTTCCATTATGAAGCAGTTTTTGGCCACCGATGCCAAAGACTAAGTACTCACCGAATGGCGAAGCTTAAAGCTCTCTCCCAATGAATCTATCCACAAATATGTAGACAAGTTTTGGGACCTACAACTCAAAGCCACTGTCTTCAAAAAGTTGGATTTTGGAGAGAAAAAGCAACAATTTTGTGCGGGCTTAACCGAATAAATGGCGGAGTATGTCAACTCCCAAAGACCACGTACCATATCGGCGGTAATACACCACACTATGGTCGCCTCTCGAATCAATTTCCAAACGGGGGCAAAAAGGAATAATAAGCCCCCGGAAAACAAGGGTTCCAATGAGCCTAAAGGGAAGGACAATGTCCAAAAGTCTCCTAAGGGCAACTCCAACAAAGCTAAAGAGAAGGGAGTTTACAAAGGTAAGAATAAACTCTCTCCTGAAGAGCTTGAGCGTTATCGTAAGGATAACCGGTGTTTCAAGTGCGGCGAACAAGGGCATGCGTACCACGCTTTTCCCCAAAAGAACAACCGCCAAGATCCTCCTAGAGCTTCCTTGGTTGAAATCCAAGAGGAGAAGACTCACCAAACTCACCACAAAGGATCTCCTCTATGCCATGCTTGGGGAAAGGTAAGAGAACATGATGCTTTTATTCTCTTTGACCCTGGTTCTACTCACAATTTTATATCTATAGAGTTGGCCACCAAGCTAGGCATACATTAATCCTACGATATGGGAGATGTCCTACCCGCAGACAGTGCCTTCAAGGGGCAAGAAGCTTCAGTCACTCCCTTAATCGGGAAATTGAGGCTTCATGTCCAAGGCTATGTGGACAAAGAGGACTTCTTTATCTCTCCTCTCAAGCATGAGGATGTAATCCTAGGGGCACCATGGTTTGACCGCCTGGCTGCCGATGTTAAATTTCTTGAAAGAAGAATCTCGTTTAAGTTCAGGGAAAAAGACATGTATATAGATGCTAAGTAAATGGGTAACACCATCCCCATTGTACATACACAAGCTTTCAACAAGTCAATAAAGAGCTCTATTTCCGTGTACATGATTTTTGTTAAAGACTCTCAAAATGAACCTAATGCTTTAGCAAAAGAAAATAAAACCTGTATTTGCTCAGTGGATCCAATTGGCTCAAAGCAACCAAAAGGAATTAGAGTTATCCAATTTTCTCAAGGGGTTTCAAGATGTTTTTATTGACGACATCCCTTGTGAGCTACCTCCTAAACGAGGTAATGATGACCATGCAATTGAACTTCTTCCAGGAAGTTCACCGCCCAATAAACCTCCTTATAGAGTTTCTCAAGCTCAACAAGAGGAGATTATGCGGCAAGTGCATGAGTTAGTTGAGAAGGGTATGGTTAGGCCAAGCTCATCTCCATTTTGCTCACCTGTGCTATTAGTGCAAAAGAAAGACTGCACATATCGTATGTGTGTCGACTATAGAGCACTAAATAGGATCACTATCAAGAATAGGTTTCCCGTTCCACGGGTAGAAGACCTATTTGATAAGCTACAAGGATCGACCTACTTCAGTAGGGTTGACCTAAAAAGTGGCTATCATCAAATAAGGATAGTTGATCAAGACATTGTAAAGACCGCATTTCGTACTACATTTGGTCTTTACGAATACATTGTCATGCCTTTTGGCTTGACCAATGCACCAGCCACATTCAACCGCTTGATGGAGAAGCTGTTCAGGCCTCATCGAACCTTCACTGGAGTGTTCTTTGATGATATTATCATCTACTCTAATTCATTGGAGGAACACAAGCAACACCTCCAGGTAATATTTCAAGTTTTAAGAGAGAATAAACTTTATGTTAATCGAAAGAAAAGTGAATTTTTCTTGCAAGAGATTCAGTATTTAGGTCACATTATCTCTCAAGATGGCATCCAAATGGATCCATCCAATTTAGAGGTAATTAAAGGGTGGCCTAAACCAAGGAATCTTCATGAACTAAGAAGCTTCATAAGTATGTGTGCATACTATAGACGCTTCATAGAAAAGTTCTCACAAATTGCGGGACCATTACATGACCTAACAAAGAAAAGCGTTAGGTATACATGGTCTGCTAAGGAGAACAATGCTTTCGAAAAGCTTAAAGAAAAGCTTATCTCTCAACCTGTGCTTACACTACCGGATCTCTCAAAACCATTTGAGGTCCAATGCGATGCTTGTGGTGATTGCCTTGGAGCTGTTTTGCTCCAAGAAGGGCACGCCATAGGCTATGAGAGTCGAAGGCTAGACCCTGTTGAGCAAGATCTAGGCATATACGAAAAGGAACTCCTTGCAGTTCTACATGTCTTAGACTCATGGAAGCACTATTTATTGGGGACTCCTTTCATTCTGCGAACGGATCACCAAAGTCTTAAGTACTTCATGACGCAGACCAAGCTCTTCGACAAACAAATGAGGTGGGCAAATTTCCTTTCGCAATTTCATTTTCATATTGCTCACATTGCTGGCAAGCATAATCAAGTAGCTGATGCACTCTCAAGACGGCCGAGAGTGAATGCGGTTTCCATAGCAACTCACAATGATCTATCTTCAATGATAGATGAGTATGCTATTGATCCCGATTTTAGAGATGTGATTTCAGCCCTTGCATTAGGGAAGAAAGAAGAACCATTTACTTTACAAGATGGTTATCTTCTCTATGGCAATAGACTATGCGTTACTAACTCACTACGTGAGAAAGTAATGTATGAATCTCATGCTCCACCTTATGCGGGGCATAGAGGGATTCAGTCTACCTTAAAGGGAATTGAAACATATTTCTATTGGCCTACCATGAAAGTGAACATACAAGAGTATGTTTCCAAATGTGTGGTATGCCAAAAGACAAAATTTGATAGAGGGAAGCAACTTGGATTGCTTCAACCCTTGCCAATCCCTAATTCACCATGGGAGAGCATATCCATGGATTTTATCTTTGGATTGCCTAAGTCTATCCATGGGAATACGGGAATATGGACGATAGTAGACAGGTTTAGTAAACAAGCTCATTTTATACCTGTCAAAAAGACTATCAAAGCCCATCAAATGGCAACCCTCTTTATTTCACAAATTTTCAAGTACCATGGCTTGCCCATGTCCATAGTGTCGGATAGAGATCCTAGAATGACCAGTAATTTCTGGAAGGGTCTCTTTGAGAATTTAGGAACAAGGCTAAACTTCTCTTCGGCCTATCATCCACAAACTGATGGCCAAAGTGAAATAGCTAACCTAACCATTCTCGATCTACTAAAAGCCTATGTAACGGAAGTAGATCAAAGATCCCAATGGGAGAAGTACTTACCCTTAGTGGAGTATGCTTACAATAACACTGTACATACTTCCACAGGAAAAGCACCTTTCGAGGTAATAGAGGGAAGATCAAAAAGTCCCTTGCTACTTAAGGTACATGGGAAGATCTTCGCTGCAGATGAGTATAGCCGAGACCTACAAGAATCTTTCCAAAAGATTAAGGATGCTATCTCTATCTCACAGCAAAGGCAAAAGGCTGCTGCTAACAAGCACAGAAGAGCCCAAGCCTTTAAAGAAAACGATTGGGTCTTGTTAAAGTTTCCCAAGGCTCGATTAAGGCACACAACGGGCAAGAATCCTACGGGTCACCAAAAGTACTATGCTAAACTAGCAACAAGGTACTATGGTCCCTTTCAGATTCTTAGGCCAATCAATGAGATGGCCTATCAACTCAAGTTGCCCAATCATTGGCTCATACACAATGCTTTTCATGTGAGCCTATTAAAGCCTTACAAAGGAGAGCCACCTCAAGAACCAACTATTGAAGACCCACCGGAGATCGAGGACCAAGAAGAGGTGCTGCAGCCCGAGTCCATTCTCCGACGATATCTTATTAAGTTTAAGAATTATCCTTTTGAAGATGCTAGATGGATGCAAGGCATACATTTAAAGGATAACCTAAACCTTGTCAATGCTTACAATGGTTCCCAAGAGTAAGCAAATGTACAAAATGTTAAAAATGAACAAAATTTTTGTCTTATAAGACTCTCTTTTTCTTTATTTGTGCACAAAAAAATGAAGTAGTATGCATGCTTACATCAAGTTTGTGGAGACGACGTCTCCCAAACACCAAGTAGAGCTTGTCATTCTACTATGGAAGACTGATAGGACTAATGTGCAGACATGCTTGCGGCAGCCTCAGGCTCTCAAGCGCCAAATGGACTAGTCATCCATTATGGAATAATGTCGTAGGGTAACATAGGGATCCTCTACCCGCTAAGAAAAGGACTCATGAACATGCTTTATCTTCTCTACACCATAGTCGAGGACGACTATGATTTCAAGAGAGAGGTTATGTCATAATAATCAATATCTAATTCTCCTAAATGATTTTCTCATATTAAACTGATCATTTAATGTGGGGAAGGCCAGGGAAGAAAAAGCTAGAATATTGGTTAAGCTAGCAGACCGGCCACAGTAGGGATCCAAAGGAGGGAAAATAGGGATCCAAAGGGGGGGCCATCTGCAAAAGAGCCATGTGTAACAGTGGGCTAAAAAGACCCTAAGGTTCAGCCCATTAAGACTTCCAAAATGCTAAGGTTCCAAAATTCAAAGGTTGTGTCCAAAGGTCAACCCTAGGGAAAATTGGATGCTTTGTGTGTGCCCTAAAAGTCTTTGCACATCCCTACATGGGAGGGGGCGAGCCCTAAAGGTAGGGGATGAGAGAGAAAGCCACACACACACACACACACACACACACAAGCTCCCTTTACACAAAGGGAATGAGGGACACATGTCAGCTCCCTAGGCCAGATGTCCACAAGGTGTGCCCAATTTCTATTGGATGACCCTTGAAGTGGACCAATGAGAATTAAGCTAGAGTAAATCTAGTTTAATTAATTTAAAAACATTTAATAAAAGAAACCAATGAGAATTAAGTCTCCTAGAAGACTATTGGGCAGTCTCCCAAGGGGTCCAATGAGCATTCAGGAGCCCCATGGCTTGCCTGATTCCTATTGGCCAGGAGGCAAAGGGGTCCAATGAGAGTTTAGTTTAATTATTTAATTACCTAAAGCTCTCACAAAAGGGGAAAGGGGGACACATGTCAGAAGGCTATCACTTATGCTGCTTAATTGTAATTGGCTTGACTTGGGGAGGGCCAATGAGGCTGCAGCAAGAGCAATTAGCAAGAGGGCTCGCCCAAGAGAGAGAGAGGGGGTCGATTTTTGCAAAGCATTATCACACACACACTCACACAAGCTCATGTGTGAAGAAAGAGAAGACCATCTCTTCCCAAGCTTTAATGGAGAACTCATCACGTACTCCAAGCTTGTGAGATAGAAGCCTACATCAACACTCTCTTGGCATGTGGATGCAAATCCAACCAAGAGCCAAGCTTCAATGCATGCTCATCTCCTCTACCAAGCTAATTACTAAGCTAAGCTATGCTACATATGAGTGATTATGTGAGGAGATGTACATCTTTCTCGTAAGATACTCCTTCTTCCTCTCAATCTACTCTCATACCCTGCTAGCTCTCACCATCTTCGAAGGTGTGTGAGGTCTTGGGTCTGAGAACGGGGATAATTCAAGTTGTGTTTGTTAAGTGTTTTGCTTAGTGCATGAAGTTTCCATCTTCATTGCACTAGCTAGTCTTGAAGGAACACAAAGAATTGTATTGTACAATGTCTCTCTTGATGGGAGAAACCATAATACAAAGCCTTTTGGAGGGGGGACCGGCTCCATGAAAATCCGGTCCTCAACTGTTGTCAATAGCTTAATTTCTCTCTCTTTTGAAAGTATTGTCGATGCTATCTAACTAGGTGTTATGTTTTTTGTTGCTCTCTCCACCCAAGCACTCTTGTAATTCTCATTAGGAATCTATTCTAATGAAATGCCCACTATGTTCATGCTAATTTCCGCTACACATAAGTTATTAGGCCATTAAATGTTACACAAATACACATGATAATGCTCCCGCTTTTGCCAATGCCCCACCAAGTAGAAGCATTGTTACATCCTATATTCCATGTACATAGTTATGTAGGGTAGAGGAGCCAATTTAGAGACACAAGTTGAGAAACAAGAATTTGGGTTGGAATTTGCACATCTAGTCATTATTGAAATGTGGAGGATTGCATCAGATCTTTCATGACTAACTAGATAATACCAAGATTGTTATTTTTTAGATGTTAACACAAGCGAATCCCCCCTTGGAGGGCCTTCCAAATAAGAAGGACTCTTCAGATTGTGATTCAAGACCCCATTTCTTTGTTGTGTTGTGTGTAGCACATTGATCTAAAAACACTGTGAACATTTGCCACATTCTGAACTTTGTTGTGTTGCAAGCGATGGACTTGGTACACCTTGTCAAATAGACGCTTCTTGTGTGTGTAGGGGGTAGATGAAGCACAACCCCATTCGAGAGGCGAATCTGCAAAACGATTACTACAAAAGGGGACTGCTTTTTCTCGTCAAATGGCCTTCTATCAACCGTCTCTATCGGCGGTTGTGCGAGGGCCGCAAATCACAAGGGGACACATAAGCAAGATTCCAAGCATATTCCGACTTCTCTCTCTATATGGGGAATGTATGCATTTCCTAATGTCCTTGAGTCCTTTAAAGGAGGCACGAGGTGAGAAGAGAACGTGCAAAATTTTGTTGATGGAGGATGGGAGCCCTAGGCCATAGATAAGTCACTTGTGACGTGGTTTTAAGACAAAAATGGTGAGGCCACTGGGTCAACGAAAGGCTCGAACCCCTCAATTCTTTACTATTAAAAGTACCCCTTTTATAAATTCTTGCGGATATTATCCATCTTTGTACAGCCCACATCTACGCACTTACGAAGCTTCTCCCGCCATCGCCAGATACCTCTACAGAGATGCCTCTCCCGCCATAGCCACACGCCCTCGTGTGGAAACCCTCGCCCCTCTTACCTTTCCCTGCCCATCTTGCTCCACCCGATCGGTGATCTCATACCTCGCCTTGCCCTAAATTTTTGAGCGCCTGTGTCTGCATCGTAAGTTTTTTTCTGCGATGTCCCGTCGGTGCTCTCACTGCGGCCACAACGGTCATAATTCGCGGACTTGTTTGGATATGAAAGGAGGTTTCAAACTCTTTGGTGTGCGCCTCGCTGCAGACTCGCTCCCCTCAGGGGCTGCTCCTTCAGCAGAGTCTTCATCTTCTTCATCCACTATCATGCGGAAGAGCTTCAGTATGGGGAACTTGTGTAATTATGGCTCCCCTGATGGTGCAGCATCCCCTCCTCTCTCTGCCTCTCCTGTTGAGCAGCCTGACTTGGGTGATGCTGTTGAGGGATATGCATCTGATGATCTCGTGCATGCCAGTAGCAATCCTCGTGAAAGGAAAAAAGGTACGCATGCATAAGTTGCTTTGTTTTGTCTGACGTATGCTTCATTTATGCATATGTATTGTTTTTTGCTTGGGGCAATTTGGGTCTTTGCAGAAATGAGTTACGCATTCGGGCAAATGTTAATCCAATTGATCAGAGGCATTTTTCTCGTAAATAGTTTTGTCGGTGAAAGTATGTGGGAAGGCAAAAGGGTTAGAAATTTGTTTGCAGTTGATTATTGCATGACAAATATATTTGGAGGACGTAACGAGAATGGAGATGTAATGTACAAGGTGTGCGAGTGTCTCATGTCTTGCCGCCTTATACATAATTGTGTAAAGAGTCAAGACTACCTGGAAAGGTAGTTTTGTTCTTGATTATAGTGTAGGTGTTTGGTATTGTAGGATAAAGTATACACTTAAGAATCTTATGGGTGCCCAGAAGTGTGGTAGTTAGGCGTCAGAATGACTGCAGGATGTGCAATATCTTGACTGATTATGTGTACAAAACTACAGGAGTTTGGAGTGTCTATGAGTTAGTGTAGGGATAATTTGTCTGGCAAAGGTATGAAACGGTACACTGATGCAGGAGCTTTATTGATACCCTACATAGCCTATGAATTTCTAAATTTGAAGATGTTGATGCTAGTGCAGTTAAGCTAGAGACTTCTTTTGAGAGACTTTATGCCCATGTTTGTTTTGCACTGTAAAACTGATTGTTTTCTTTGCATTGAATAGTCTTCTGCCTTTCCATAGGAAGGCTTTATTAGTGACGGACTGCATTTTGATATGGAAGCCATTCTTTATTCAAAATTTTTGCAATCACAGAGAATTATTGTAGGCTTGCACATACCTCTCTGGACCTTCACACTCTGAGCAAGATAAATGTATGGAAGGCTGGATCCTATGGTCAGACTTATCTAGAAGGCATGACCAACAACCATAAAGTGCAATGACAAAAAATCTTGAGAAGGCTGTACGATGAAAAATGGGCCAGGGGGCTCCCCCATAGGCTCTCTGAAGGTGCCATAGGAGGGTCCTCCAGCAGCTGTTTCGAGCCCATAACTAATTCAGCGCAAACTGGAAACCCTCTCGATATAGCAGCTTTTTTTTTTTTTTTGGGGGGGGGGGGGGGGGCTTCAACCACCAATAACATTACAGAATCGCCATTCTAACCGGTTGGAGCCGGTTTCTTCTGCACTGACGCAAGAAGCTACCAATAGCTACCAGTGGAGGAATAAGGGGCCCTTCAGCGGCAGAATCCTTTTACGGTCTATTGAATTGGTTTTTTTTTTGGGGGAGGGGGGGGGCTCTTACTTTACTATTTTATTAAAAGTTAGAAGCATCAAAATTTAGCTTTATTTCTCACATGTAAACATGTATAGATGTATATATGAGCTGGATCATAGCATGTCCAGGCTCTGCCTCATTTAACATAAATCCAAGAATCAGCTTTCAAACAGGTGTAATTGTGAAGAAATGTAAGATGAAGTATTGTATTTTTAGACTTCAGTTATCATGTGAACATGTGATTGGACTTGCTAGCTCGACGGTGTTTGTTTATTTTTCTGTAACTGCTCTCTCTCTCTCTCTCTCTCTCTCTCTCTCTCTCTCTCTCTCTCTCTCTCTCTCTCTCTCTCTCTCTCTCTCTCTCTCTCTCTACCTTTATTGTTATATCCTATATCTTCTTTAGTATGATTTGGCAGGAATACCTTGGACTGAAGAGGAGCATCGGTCGTTCTTGATCGGGCTTCAAAAGCTGGGCAAGGGTGATTGGCGTGGAATCTCTCGCAACTTTGTGAAAACCAGGACACCGACACAAGTGGCAAGCCATGCTCAGAAATATTTCTTGAGGCGGAACAATTTGACGAAAAGACGGCGAAGGTCTAGTTTATTTGACATTACTCCAGATACGGTATGTGTCTAAATCTAGCACTTGTTGCAATTGGTTTAGTGCACTTACACATCTGAAACCTTTGCCCAAAAGCATAATTTCCTGGAAAGGATGTTTATTTTAGAGGAGAGTAGTTCTAGAGGTTTTTCAAATAACCAGATGCAGCCTTGTGCATGGATGGCTATTTATCACTATTGTGAAGGCCTAATGACGTCGCGCATGGCGTCAATATGGACTTTTTTTAACTTTTGGCTACTTATGTTCGTACCCCACAGGTTTCTAGCTTACTTGGAGAAACTGTTCTAGAGGAGGAAGCTGGTTGTGCTGATGCTGATGTCTGTCCTGAGCTAAGTCTAGGTCAAAGTATTCCTTATGGTAATGGCCGCATGTTGGAGCCAGCGCTATTTTCTCAGCAGGTTTACCGAGTTGGTGGATTTTCTGGAGCCATCTCAAGGCCTTCCCTTACTTCTGCAACTATGAAGTCTATTCCAGAAACAAATGAAACTAGCGAAATGCCTCAGTGCAACGATCTAGAGGTAGATGAAAGGCATAGACAGGATAATGCAGGGCATGCTACTTCCGACATTGATGTAATGGAAGCTATCCCAGAAGTCAGCGATAACTTGGAGAGGTCTAATCGAGCATTTCCCCATTTTCCACCGATCGCCTTTTGGCCAGGACAAGGTCTTTATGGTGTCCCATATGCAGATGGTTGGGCAAGAGGAAACAATCTAGTGAAGCCAACTCCGATTATCCCCAGACCACCAGTGGAGATAGCAGAGTCGATGAGGTTAGGGGACCTGCAAATGAATGCGACTCGTCCAGTTATGGAGCCAACACCACTGTCATATAAGTTATTGGAGGAAGGGTCGCGTCAGTCAGCCTTTCACACTATGTCACAGCCAAATAGTAATCAGGAGATTGATGCGCAAGGAAGCGTGAGCAGCGCAATAAGTGTACCATAACCAGTCACTGATGATGGTTAACAGGGTTTGATCCATGAATGATGAGAGCCTCAGTCAGCTCCTACACTAGATGACAAGATGTATATACAGCTTATGGGGTCGTTACAGTGTGCATATCATTTAATCGCATTCTATTGCCCCCAATGTGGGTTCTTAGTCTAAAGTTTTAAAGGAGCACATACAGTTGTTTACTGTGGAATGGCTAGGGAGGTATTTTTTCTTTCAAAATCAACTGCTTTGTAGGATGGTGGTTTGAAGCAATGCAGTTGTCCTCTACGCAATTATCATACTGATTCATTGAAATAGCCCATACTTCTGGTTGTATATGCAAGCTCTGTTAGAATGTGCTAGAAGTCATTATCTGGTAATTTGTCCTTCTTTGGTCTGGAAATCTCTTGGGGCTAATAATGGTCTGTGAGCGTTCTTGTTGTCTTCATGTACTCGCTGTTCTTTTGTATTTGGCAGCCTCTTTTAGTTATGGTCACTTCTCTATTTCTGGATAACAGAATGTAGCAGGGGAGGTGCAGGAATTTCAACTGGAAGGAGGGAGCAACTGTCTTGACATGAATTGCATGCAGGTCTGCTTGTCTCAAACTTCAAACATCTTAGACATGCGGCAGAAGATAGAGAGGGGTTTCTCTCTGGTAGGCTTCATCTTGAGGTAGGCTAGCTGGTACTAACAGTCTGGTTTACAGCACGCCCGTGCCGGAGACTAGTTTCCTGCTGGCTGGATTGGAGTAAGCAAGGCAATGTTGTCGTGGGAGCCTCGGCCCTTGAATGGTTTTTGTCAAGCATGCCCAACACATGACATGTCATATTGGGCACGCACGATGCCGAGGAAGTACTATGAAAAAGGACCCCTCTTTGAGGAATGCATGAGTAGACTGGATCAACGTGTCTGATGGGTTGTGCAACATTGTGGGACTCTTTCAAAGCCTTGTCTTCAGTAGATCTTGGGAAGATTTTGATAGGGTTGCTGATCTCATCTCTATTTCACAGGGGCATGGTGGGAGGAGATCAAGGGCAGGCGTGATTTTATGTGGCATGGATGCATTTGGGGAAATAGATATGGTGCCCTGGAGTTACAAGTATGGTCCCAAATTTTACAAAATTTTCTGAATTTACCTCTCTGCCTCAAGTTACTAAGGTTCGACTTTACAACCCCAAGCGGTCTGTCAGGATGTGATGCTGATTGGCATTAGAGAGATGCTGACTGGTTAACTTGGAAAGTTCTGAGCGGTCCCATACGCCCGGTGTGTACGAATTTAGAACAGAGTGGAAATTGGCCTCACCTTCCCAACAATTAAAGATTTTGTTGGGCAGTTCCCGCTGTGTAATAGGCCAGGAAGTGGTGTGGCGCACATCATCCTACCTCTCACATGCACATTTCAATTTATGGTTTTCTGAGACCTAAAAATCTTGAGGGGCCTCCCAATGCTCCTATAGGCCTTTCAAATTGCCCTCGAATCTGTCCAATGCCAAAACTCTTGAATGCAAACATGATTGGCGTGAAATCAAGTGCAAAACATCACCACATGTGGACTACCATCTTGAGAAACTATAGGTAGCTTTCGGACCAGGGGATGTACTGAAGAACTGGTGTCAAGAATCTATCCTTGATGAAGCCTCCTTTTATGGCATCAAAAACATAACGAGCAAATCTGACAAGGACTTCATACATGCGCACTACACAGATACAAGGCCACCACCTTGGGTACTTGACACACTAGGCTGTCTAGACGAAAGATTCGCATAGTAGACCTTGCATGGTGCGATTATAGTAGTGTGGAATGGCCAAGATACAACAAAACACCTGCGCTTAGATCTACTCAGCTCGTCTATTCCTTGCTCGTGGCCTTGTACATATAGTTCTCCTCACAGGCCAAGAATGGCTAGGCACTCATCTGTTACATAACAGCCTAACTGATCCAGTATCCTACACCTCCCCCTAAAAAAGAAAAAATGAATCAAGAGAGGGTGGGTCTATGATCCTAAGGTGAGTGATAGGGCTTCATCCGAATTACATGAGTGGTAGTGAATGAGTTATTGGACAGGCGTTGTAGCTTATAAGTGTTGGTATGCAAGCGATTTAACACCTTATAGGGGCCGATCCAATGATGGAGTAACGATTTCACTAAGGCTTGGTTTCCGAATAGGGTAGTACAATAGAACCAGCGTGCTGTCGGGGTATTCTATGTGTTGCCGGCCCTCATCATAGGCCCTCTTTTGTCTGGTTTGAGCTTGTTGTAAATTGTGGAGAAGAGCTCGCCTTAGTAGAGGTTGGTGTTGTTGCATGTAGAGCAGCCAATCAACTGCATCTGCCTTGGTGGGGTGGACTTGCAAGATATTGAGATCTGGTGGGAGTCGTGGGTCTCGGCCATACAAGGCCCAAAAAGGACTAACACGTGTGGATGCCTGAACTGAGGTGTTGTAAGCATACATCGCGAAGGGGAGAACTGTATCCCGATGTTGGTGCAAGGGATCCACAAAAGAGGCCAACACCTGCTTTATTGTGCGATTCAGCCGCTCTGTTAGCCCATTTGTTTGCGGGTGATAGAGAGAGGTGAAAATCTGCTTGATACCCAAGCTGTGAGAAAGGACTTGTAACGCTTCACCTATGAATTGGGGGCCTTGATCTGGAAGCAATTGCTTTGGGCAGCCATGCTAAAATATCAGTTTTTGCAAGAGTGAAATAGCTATAGTAGATGCAGTGGCATCAAGGATGGCTATGGCTTCGCACCAACACGTTAGATATTTAGTGATTACTAGAATAAAGAGGTTATTTGTAGCCGATGTGGGAAAGGGTCCCATCAAATCCCAGCCTACTACTTCAAAAGCTTCCTGGACTTTGATGGGGGACAAGTAACCCATATTCTGAGGTGGTGTCTTGATGCTTTGACAGGTCTGGCACTGTTGCAAAAATGCTGAGACTGAATGGCGCATCTGAGGCCAATAAGCTTGTAGCCTTAATTTCTCTAAGACCTTGTGAAAGCCAAGGTGACCTAACAGGGGGTGAGAATGATAGTACTGTAAGTATGTTGGACGCAAAGCTGCAGGCACGTAGACGCGAGGATTATAGCCAGGGCTAATGTAAAACAAACATGATTTATAATGACAGAGTTTCGGGGATGTCGAATGGGATCTGGAGATTGGATCTGATTGATGATCTTCTGTATTTTGGGGTCTTGAGCTTGAAAATTGGCCATTTGATCTAGATTTACCGGGCGGTCGATGGGTGGACACTGGATTTGGGCAGCTTGGTGTTCAGCACGAGAGAGGCCATTAGCTATGAAATTAGTGATTCCTTTACAATAGGCTATTTTAAACTTGTATTCTTGCAGTGCTAAAACCCACCGTAGCAGTCTGCCAGGCGGGTGGTGCTTCTGAAGCAGCGGAATCAAAGGCTGATGATCGGTTTCCACCATGACCTCTGTCCCGTGCAAATAAGGATGAAATTTGGCGAATGCCCAGACAATCGCCAACAATTCCTTTTCTATCGTGGAGTAACTGCGCTTAGCTGGTGTGAGTGACCTACTGATAAATGAAATAGGCTGCCATTGAGACATGTCATCCTCCTGCAGTAGTACTATCCCCAACCCCAGATTAGATGTATCCGTTTGGAGCTTGAAGGGCTTTTGAAAATTCGGATGAGCTAACATGGCTGACTCTTGAATAACCTGTTTCAGCTGGGCAAAATTGTGTTGGCAAGCTGATGTCCATTCATATTTTACCCCTTTCTGAAGCAGATGGCGCAAAGGGTATGTAATCTTTGCCATGTTGGGGACAAATCGTAATGAAGCATTAGCCAAACCGAGAAAACTCTGTAGTGTTTTGACTGAGGATGGGGGTGGGTACTATTGGTTGGCTAAGACTTTTGAAGGATCGATCTGGATACCTTCTGCTGAGATTATATAGCCCAAGAATTTAAGCTTTGTTGTGCCCCACTTGCATTTCTTAAATTGTAGCTGAAGCTTGTAGGTTTGAAGGCGCTTGAGGACTTCCTTCAAGACCTGCAAGTGTTGTTCCCAGGTTGGTGTATGGATTAGTATGGCATCTAAGTAGACCAGTACTACCCCTTGTAGTAAGAGATCTTGAAAGATGCTTTGGGCAGTCCGTTGGAATGTACTTCTGGCATCTGAGAGGCCAAAGGGCATGCGGGTGAATTGAAACAGACCCATGGAGGTTCGGAATGCGGTCTTGTGAGCATCTGCCGGGTTAAGGGGGATCTGCCAATACGCAGATGGTAGATCTAGAGAGGTGAAGTATGTCGTTCGCCCTAGCTGGTCTAAGAGATCATTGATTCGAGGGAGAGGGTACAAATCATAAACTGTGACTTTGTTCAAAGGCCTAAGTCGATGTAGAAATGATAGGTGCCATCTTCCTTCTTGACTAAATGGGATTCTGACACCCAATGCTGGAGGAGGGTGTAATCACACCCTTCTTTATCATATCTTGGATGGCTGTCCTAATTGTGTGCTGCTCTAAAGGAGACCGGTGTCTAGAGGCCATGTGGACCGGGAGGGAATTTCCTGTGTTGATGGAATGTTGAACTGGTAGATTGATCGTGGAAGTGAGTGTGGATGGCTTGGATAGGCTGGGGAATTGGTGTAGTAGTGTGCGAACATGACTAGTGTGTCTATGCTTATCTATCACTACATGTTGAGTATGTACAAAATTTGGACCGAAATGGGAACAAAACATAGAGATGGGAATTGTGTTTGGTAATACAAGATGTTGAGTATCAAAATGTAAAGGGGCTTGGGTTTTGAGGAACCAATCACATCCCAGTGTCAAAGGAAAGAGTTGTCGTGGTAAGACATAGAAACTGTGTGTGAACTGTTTATGGGCAATTTCAAATGTGCAGTGAGCAAGTGTGTGAGAATTGTAAGTTTGATCATTATCCCCAAACAAAACTGTTATGGGAGAGGTTGTGCTAGTAGGAAGGCCTAGCTGGTTTAATAAGTGTGCGCTAATGTACGAAATTGTGCTACCTGTGTCTAAGAGTGCTTCATGGGGTGTGTCGTAGAGTTGAACCATAGTCGAGCACACCATGCGTCCGGACGATGCGGCTGCTTGAATCTGCGGGGGGGTCCCTTCCATTAACCACCCGCTCATATGTTTTCCGACAGAGCGGCGAAAGTAGCGGCGTCATCAACTTGTATCTGCACATTCTGGACTTGCTGATTTCCTCTCAGCCTTCTGCAATATTTTTTGATATGCCCATAGTTATTACAATAAAAACACTTAGGATGTCCTTATTGATCCCTTACCGGGAGTGACCTCCTAGCATTTAGCTGGACATTTTGGATATCTATGTCCATTGGGGTAGGTGGTGCATCCACTGGTGGTTGATGTGGTAGAGCTGGTGTGATGGTTACCTGCGTATCTTCACCATGAGCTGCGCTTTCTATTCGCTGTGCTATCTGGATGGCAGCGTGCAGAGATGTTGGTCCCTGATCACGAACTGGGTGAGAGAGGTCATGTCGAAGGCGTGGCCAAAGGAAAAATAATTTCATTTCCTCTGACATGGTGGGGTCCGCCCGCAACAGCAACTGGTTCAATTTGACTGCAGACTGGACAATTGGTTCGAGTTGCTTTTGTTTCAGAGTGTTCAACTGCTGCAGGGCTATCGGAGTGATATTGTGATTAGCAAAATTTTGTATTAATAAGGACTTAAGAGCCATCCCTGACGCCACTGCATCTGCTATAGCTATTTCACTCTTGCAAAAACTAATATTTTAGCATGGCTGCCCAAAGCAGTTGCTTTCAGATCAAGGCCCCCAATTCACAGGTGAAGTGTTACAAGTCCTTTCTCACAGCTTGGGTATCAAGCAGATTTTCACCTCTCCGTATCACCCGCAAACAAATGGGCTAACAGAGCGGCTGAATCGCACAATTAAGCAGGTGTTGGCCTCTTTTGTGGGTCCCTTGCACCAACATTGGGATACACTTCTCCCCTTTACGGTGTATGCTTACAACACCTTAGTTGAGGCATCCACACGTGTTAGTCCTTTTAGGGCCTTGTATGGCCGAGACCCACGACTCCCACCAGATCTCAATACCTTGCAAGTCCAGATGCAGTTGATTGGCTGCTCTACATGCAACAACACCAACCTCTACTAAGGCGAGCTCTTCTCCACAATTTACAACAAGCTCAAACCAGACAAAAGAGGCCCTATGATGAGGGCCGACAACACATAGAATACCCCGACAGCACGTTGGTTCTATTGTACTACCTGTACTACCCCATTCGGAAACCAGGTCTTAGTGAATCGTTACTCCATCGTTGGATCGGCCCCTATAAGGTGTTAAAACACCTGCATACCAACACTTATAAGCTACAAAGCCTGTCCAATAACTCATTCACTACCACTCATGTAATTTGGATGAAGCCCCATCACTCACCTCAGGATCAGCCTTAGGATGGATCCACCCTCTCTTGATTCATTTTTTCTTTTTTGGGGGGAGGTGTAGGATACTGGATCAGTTAGGCCGTTATGTAACAGATGAGCACCTAGCCATTCTTGGCCTGTGAGGAGAACAACTATATGTACAAGGCCACGAGCAGGGAATAGACAAGCTGAGTAGATCTAAGCCTAGGTGTTTCGTTGTATCTTGGTCATTCCACATTGGTGTAGTTGACGGGCAATTTCTCGCCTGGTCTCTTACCTCCTGTATCTCACACTTAGCAGTCTTTCCTCTTCACAGACAACAACACTAGCCGCACAAGATGAGTGCCTCTGCATCCCCCACGTTGGCACAAGGATCGCCTCATTACGAGGACGCATCCATGCACCCAAAATTCACTTACACAGCTCCATTAGACCACATGTTTCAAGTTGTATCTAGCATCCTGCTCCAAGTCAATCACACAAATCAAGCACTGCTTCAATACATTTCAGCCAGTGCAACAAGCACACGACACACAGATCAAAAGGTGCGGCCGAAATCCTTTTCTGGGCTACCCACACAAAACGTACTGTCATGGTTGGACCACTTCGACAATGTCGCCAGCTACCACCAATGGCCAGACACTCGCAAAGCCCTAGAAGCACGCACTCTGTTTGAAGGTGTGGCAACGACTTGGTTTGTTCAGCAAAGTGGAGCAATTAAAGGTGATTGGGAGGCTCTTAAGTCCTTATTAATACAAAATTTTGCTAATCATAATATCACTCAGATAGCCCTGCAACAATTGAACACTCCGGAACAACAGCAATGCGAACCTGTTGCCCAGTTTGCACTCAAATTGAACTAGTTGTCGTTGTGGGGGGACCCCACCATGTCAGAGGAAATGAAAGTATTTTTCCTGTGGCCACGCCTTCGACATGACCTCTCTCGCCGAGTTCGTGATCAGGGACCAACATCTCTGCACGCTGCCATCCAGATAGCACAACGAATAGAATGCGTAGCTCATGGTGAAGATACGCAGGTAACCATCACGCCAGCTCTACCACATCGGCCACCGGTGGATGCACCACCCACCCCAATGGACATAGATATCCAAAATGTCCAGTTAAATGCTAGGAGGTCACTCCCAGTAAGGGATCAACAAGGACGTCCTAAGTGTTTTTATTGTGATAACTATGGACGTATCAAAATATATTGCAGGAGGCTGAGAGGAAATCAGCAAGTCCAGAATGTGCAGATACAAGTCGAGGACTCCGCTACTTTCGCCGCTCTGTCGGAAAACATCTGAGCGGGTGGTTAATGGAAGGGAACCCCTCGCAGATTCAAGCAGCCGCATCTTCTGGACGCATGGTGTGCTCGACTATGGTTCATCTCTACGACACATGAAGCACTCTTAGACACAGGTAGCACAATTTCGTCCATTAGCACACACTTAGTAAACCAGTTAGACCTTCCTACTAGCACAACCTCTCCCATAACAGTTTTGTTTGGGGATAATAATCAAACTTACAATTCTCACACACTTGCTCATTGCACATTTGAGATTGCCCATAAACAGTTCACACACAGTTTCTATGTCTTACCACGACAACTCTTTCCTTTAACACTAGGATGTGATTGGTTTCTCAAAACCCAAGCCTGTTTACATTTTGTTACTCAACATCTTGTATTACCAAACACAATTCCCATCTCTATGTTTTGTTCCCATTCCCGTCCAAATTTTGTACATACTCAACATGTAGTGGTAGATAAGCATAGACACACTAGTCATGTTCGCACACTACTGCACCAATTCCCCAGCCTATTCAAACCATCTACACTCACTTCCACGATCAATCTACCAGTTCAACATTCCATCAACACAAGAAATTCCCTCCAGGTCCGCATGGCCTCTAGACGCCGGTCTCCTTTAGAGCAGCACACAATTAGGACAGCCATCCAAGATATGTTAAAGAAGGGTGTGATTACACCCTCCTCCAGTAATTGGCTGTCAGAACCCCATTTAGTCAAGAAGGAAGATGGCACCCCGATGGCACCTATCGTTTCTGCATCGACTTCAGGCCTTTGAACAAAGTAACAGTTCATGATTTGTACCCTCTCCCTCGAATCAATGATCTCTTAGACCAGCTAGGGCAGTCGACATACTTCAACTCTCTAGATCTAGCATCTGGGTATTGGGAGATCCCCCGTAACCCGGCTGATGCTCACAAGACCGCATTCCGAACCTCCATGGGTCTGTTTCAATTCACTTGCATGCCCTTTGGCCTCTCAGATGCCGGAAGTACATTCCAACGGACTGCCCAAAGCATCTTTCAGGATCTCATACTACAAGGCGTAGTACTGGTTTACTTAGATGACATACTAATCCATACACCAACCTGGGAACAACACTTGCAGGTCTTGAAGGAAGTCCTCAAGCGCCTTCAAACCTACAAGCTTCATCTACAATTTAAGAAATGCAAGTGGGGCACAACAAAGCTTAAATTCTTGGGCTATATAATCTCAGTGGAAGGTATCCAGATCGATCCTTCAAAAGTCTTAGCCATCCAACAATACCCACCCCCATCCTCAGTCAAAACACTACAGAGTTTTCTCGGTTTGGCTAATGCTTCATTACGATTTGTCCCCAACATGGCAAAGATTACACACCCTTTGCGCCATCTGCTTAAGAAAGGGGTAAAATATGAATGGACATCAGCTTGCCAACAGAGTTTTGCCGAGCTGAAATAGGTTATTCAAGAATCAACCATGTTAGCTCATCCGAATTTTCAAGAGCCCTTCAAGCTCCAAATGGATGCATCTAATCTGGGGTTGGGGGCAGTACTACTACAGAAGGATGACATGTCTCAATGGCGGCCTATTTCATTTATCAGTAGGTCACTCACACCAGCTGAGCGTAATTACTCCACGACAGAAAAGGAATTGCTGGCGATTGTCTGGGCATTTGCCAAATTTCATCCTTATTTGTACGGGACAGAGGTCACGGAGGAAACCGATCATCAGCCTTTGATTCCGCTGCTTCAGAAGCCCCACTCGGCTGGCAGACTGCTACGATGGGTTTTAGCACTGCAAGAATACAAGTTTAAAATAGCCTATTGTAAAGGAATCACTAATTTCATAGCTGATGGCCTCTCTCGTGCTGAACACCAAGCTGCCCCAAATCCAGTGTCCACCCATCAACCTCCCGGTAAATCTAGATCAAATGGCCAATTTTCAAGCTCAAGACCCCGAAATACAGAAGATCATCAATCAGATCCAATCTCCAGATCGCATTCGACATCCCCAAAACTTTCTCATTATAAATCATGTGTTGTTTTACATCAACCCTGGCTATAATCCTTACGTCTACATGCCTGCTGCTTTGCATCCAACATACTTACAGTACTATCATTCTCACCCCCTGTCAAGTCACCTTGGCTTTCACAAGGTCTTAGAGAAATTAAGGCTACAAGCTTATTGGCCTCAGATGCGCCATTCAGTCTCAGCATTTTTGCAAGAGTGCCAGACTTGTCAAAGCATCAAGACACCACCTCAGAATATGGGTTACTTGTCCCCCATCAAACTCCACGAATCGTTTGAACTAGTAGGCTGGGATTTGATGGGACCCTTTCCCACATCGGCTACAAATAACCACTTTATTCTAGTAATCATTGAATATCTACTTAATTGCTTCACTTTGCTGAACAAACCAAGTCGCTGCCACACCTTCGAACAGAGTGCGTGCTTCTAGGGCTTTGCGAGTGTCTGGCCATTGGTGGTAGTTGGCGACATTGTCGAAGTGGTCCAACCATGTCAGTACGTCTTCTGTGGGTAGCCCAGAAAAGGGTTTTGGCCGCACCTTTTGATCTGTGTGTCGCGTGCTTGTTGCACTGGCTGAAATGTATTGAAGTAGTGCTTGATTTGTGTAATTGACATGGAGCAGGATGCTGAATACATCTTGAAACATGTGGTCTAATGGAGCTGTGTGAGTGAACTCTGGGTGCATGGATGCGTCCTCGTAATGAGGCGATCCTGGTGCCAGCCTAGGGGATGCAGAGGCACTCATCTTGTGCGGCTAGTGTTGTTGTCTGTGAAGAGGAAAGACTGCTAAGTGTGAGATACAAGAGGTAAGAGACCAGGCGAGAAATTGCCCGTCGACTCCACCAATGTGGAATGGCCAAGATACAACAGAAACACCTACGTCAGATCTACTCATCTTGTTATTCCCTGCTCGTGGCCTTGTACATATAGTTTTTCTCCTCACAAGCCAAGAATGGCTAGGCGCTCATCTGTTACATAACGGCCTAACTGATCCGGTATCCTAGAGTAGAACATGTTTTAGAGGTTTTGAAGGCCATGGCTCCGCAAGGTCCATGTAGTGGTTTCTAAAGATAGTTGTTACTCGAATACAATCTTTTTTTTTTTAAACTATTGGCTATTACAAATCCATCAATGATCTTGTGAATGACAAGTGCATATGGTAATTTAAGTGGATGGCTTCGACTAGAACCCATGACGTGCCAATAGTCTAGCTATGATATTACACATAGCACATGGTGCTTGACATGCCATGTTTATTTTGCATTGGAGGTACTGGCTCTCAAAAGACCCACTGATTGGTTTCAGCCTCCAACTATTTATAAAATATGTTCCTATTCTCTACAGTAGCTTGCATTATATACACTTTGTGAGAAGCTTATTCTAAGTTTTTTTTCCTTTCTTGATAACATGTATGTTTGAAGATTTATGTTTATCGAATTTTGAATTTTCAAATAGCTTGCAACAATTGGTAGAGATTGTACTCACTTTTCTTTTCATCTTCCTTTGGCACTTCTTTATTCAATGGATATAATTCTTTTGATTTTCATGCTATAAAACTTATATGTGAAGTCTTTAAATGGTTTCTCAATTGATTATTTGTCTCGGGCAGGAAAAGAAGATTATGCTACCATATTTTAGGATCATTTCCTCGTTAAGAGGATTTTTCCCTACGGCTTGTTTATATGCCGATTACCCTATCTTTGTATTAGCACACTCAATAATACAACTTTGTGTTGTGTGTTCTTGAGCTTCTTTTTATTTGCCCCATCTTTGTGTGCATTCATGCAACCGTATTTTCAACAATTGGTATCAATGAAGGCTTAGGCATCCCAACTAGTGTTGCTGGCATCCTCTTGGCTCATGTTCTCAGATTGTAGTAATTTTTTGTGAGCGTTCATAGGGTGCAATAATCTAAGGACTAGAATTTTGATATTGGGTTTCTTGAACTTTTGATTCGGGTTCATTTCGACCTTCGTTTCCACTACTTGTAGTACTGCGCAAACAATCTTGTCCTTTTGTGCAAGCTTTTAAACAATACAAATGTTTGCAAAACATACACTTTGTAGTCTATTGTGGGTTGTGATGTATAGCACAGGTTAGTTTTATGCAATTCTTCCTCTATACATGTAACTTTTGCATCAAGTGTAGTCATCGGCCATGGATGACAAAAATGATGTTTTTGTATAATGTCTAACAAGGATACATTGGATGGGGACAACTACCCACTTTGGGTATGCATGGTGCAACATGTCCTTGTTGCAATTGGTGTTTGGACATTGTGTGCCGTTATGAGGTTTTGTGGATGATGGTGCATATTCTTGCAGTTCTATTGCTAGGGGTTGTTTTGCCTAGTGTTGAGTAAACACATTGGGATGCTAACGATGCACAGGCTCATGCATTAAATGCACTTTCTCTTAAGCATTACTTTATCCACACATTCATTCGTCACAAACGAAAGAACAAGCATTAGATGGTTTAGCTTCTTTGTATGAAGGTTTTAATTTGGCAAAAATTGTTTACTTGAGTAAGGAGCTAGATTCCAGGGGTAATGTATGAGGAGAATGATATCGATGTATTGTTTGAGGAGATTAAAGATCTCTATGAGCGATTAATTGCCATTGGAAAATCATTTCTGATGGTACTGTTGTACAAATTGTTCTTGGCTCATGCATCAATTTCTCTCTCTCTTAAGCATTCCGTTATCCACACATTCACTCAGCACAAACAAAAAGAATAGGCATCGGAGGGTTTAACTTCTTTGTATGCAAGTTTTAATTTGGCAAAAATTGCTTACTTGAGTAAGGATCTAGAATCCAAGGGTAATGTCGAGGAGAATGATATTGATGTATTTGTTGGGGAGATTAAAGATCTCAATGAGCAATTAATTGCGATTGGAAAAATCATTCTTGATGGTACTCTTGTGCAAATAGTTCTAGATGCTTTGCACAGTTTTTATCAAATTTTTACCTCAACCTTTAGGCTTGCGATAAAGAATAAACTTGATGATGTGAAGTTGGATGGTCTTGTCAATGTATTGTTGCAAGGCGCTCACTCTAGAAACACAAGGCTAAGAAGCATGATGTTGTGGTTGCACAACAAAAGAATAATACCATTGTTGCCACTTCCAATGCTTTCACATGGTAGAAGGTCTGCCTCCATAATTGAATCTTCTTCAACTTCTTCAAATAACAATAGATTTGAGAAGTCTGGTGACGAAGGCAAGAAGGAAGTTGAAATGTCAAAATAATGTAGGAAACATGGTCATCTCATCAATAAATATCCTAAGCTTAGCGCTAAAGAGTCTCATAAGAAAGTGGCAACCGCAATCATAATGGATGCTTCTTCAAATGAAACTTTGGCAAGTGTTGTGTAGGATGTAGAATGGGCTTTTAGTACATATGTAAATTGCAACTAATTAGTTCATGATGCATGGATTGTAGAATTCGTGGATCATGTGTGGTACCTTGATAGTGGTGCAACTAAGCACATTGCGTCTCATCATGATGTGTTCACTTCTCTTGAGACTATCCCTAATAGGAATATTGTCACATTGTCGTGATACTTCGCATCTACAATATGAAATATTGCAATGAAAGTGTTTAGAGAACTTTGGCGAAGTTTTGGTTTATATGCATAACAAATGTGGTGCTTGTATGTGTATGTAAAGTGATGCGATGGTTTATGAAGAAAACAAAAATCAAGAAAACAAAGAGAGAATAATAGGAAAGCTTTTTGCTATTTTAATGAGGGAGATTGACTTGGGTCTCAAGAAAGGAGAAAAAAAATAGGAGATTGCTTTTGTGTATAAAAGGGAAGGGATCTCCCATGCAAGTGATGTGTTGACTATGAAATTTTTTGGTAGAATTTGTTTTTTGAAAAACAACTCACCTAAGAGGCAAAAAAGCATCGTTTTTTTTGTACGTTTTAGCATTTGACGCGTGGAGTCAAATTTGAGAGAGAATACCATGTTTGGTTTCTTCTTCTTATTGATCTTTGTACAGAAAGGATAGTTTTGTGGAGTCAAAGAGTTATCTCTCACCATTGAGAAGTGCTCACGGGCTTCCAGAGTTGCATTATTCCATCGATGATAACATCATCCACATCGTAGGCTTGGAGTTGGTTTTTTTGAGTTTTGGGAACCGGATTGTATTTTTGTAGGCTAATGAAGCTTGTTAATTTCTTGGGTGAACTTTTTGAGGTGTATGCCTACGGATTTTGAGCATATAGTTAATTACTTTCGTCTGGATCATTAGATTCTTTTGGTAAATTCTTTTTTAATCATCTTAAATTATCTCTATTAATATATAGTTAGTTAAATTCTTCATTGAATATTGTCTTTACACTTTTAATTATTTCAACTTAAGTAACTTATGATTATAGGCTTGGTGCCCACTCAGTCTCCCCTCGAGTAACAACTTTCATGACATCTTTTAGGTGAACCCTATGCAAAATTGATTGAGGGGAGAAGAGTAAACTATGTTGACGAATGGAAATGATATTAGCTTACAATTGAGTGTGCAGCAATTTGTAGCAATTTCACATTAGCATCATCAATAGGTGATAAATTAGATGTGACAGTTTCCATTGGAGACTCAAGCATAGATGATACAACATAGTCAACTAATGTTAGAAATAACCATGAAATGTACATCATTTTTTTTTAATGGTCTGATTTTCAAAACCTTGTCAATCAATTCAAAACTATTTGATTGAAGGCAAAATTGGAATGGCAAAGCAAGAGCAAATAGATGAAGCAAAGTCAATAGTATTAGAGATACAATACACACTGAGAGGGAACATGGTCGATGGGTATGATCCAAAAAGATTATATCTCGCATGTTAAAAGTCATAGATTAAGTCCAAGGAAATATCGAATGATGGGATGATCCCTAGATTTTGAGCAATCAATGGTTCCAAATTTGTGTGGGCAAGTTCAAGAGCTTGCCAAAGCATATGGAGACTACTGGGAGGATTTTGAAGAAGTTGTTCTACAAATAAGTATGCATTATATTGACCTAGAAATGGAGCAATTTGCTTCTAGAGATGCAAAGGTTCTAAAAGAATAATGGAACCAATTATTGAAGTAAATTCCATGTTATGAAAATATTCGTTCAAAGCATGTCTTGGACCGAAAACAAGTCCAAGGGGAGCTCGCATGAGAGGATTATGTTGCTTGTGGTAGAGGTTTGGTGAAAATGTTAGCAGGGTTATCTAAAGTCAAGATGTACTCTAGCCAGATAGAGCCATCCTTGGTCTTCTCACAAAAAAAATGGTATTGTAACTCTATATGCTTGGTCCAGGCATGAAACACGGGGTTCCTTGTAATGGCTATACAACTCTGGTAGTCAAAGCATATGATGATTGTCTGCTAGGGAAATCCTATCTTTGAAAGTAGCCTTTGAATACACACTAACTCACATGTAGCACTACAAATAGCCATGTACTCTGTCTCTATGGAAGATAAGGCAAATGTTGGTTGTTTCTTGTTGCTCCATTAAATTCCTCATGAGCCAAAAGAAAGATGTAACCTACAGTCGGCCATCATCCGTCTGTATCTCCACCCAAATCTGAATCACTCCATCCTTGTAGAATGATCTGGGGGTCTGTACCTCTGTCGCATGGTGAATTCCTAATGACTTGGTCGCCTTTAAATATCGCAGAGTCCAAAGAGCCTACTCCAAATCTGACTTGGTAGGTCTCTACATGAAAGAATTGATAAATCCCACCAGGAAACTGACATCAAACCGTGTCTTGAGAACCCACATAAGAGAACCAACCAATTTTTGATACTTTGTAGCGTTTGCTACATCTGGTGAATCATACTGTGACAAATTTTGATTGGGATCCATAGGGATTGAGATCGGTTACACTCAATCATACCAATTGCTTCTAGCAACTCTTGGATATAGTGAGAAAGAAAGATGCCCACTATGTCTGCCATATCTCCAATCCAAGAAAGTAGTGAAGTAAGCCAAGATCTATCATCTCAAACTCCTTAGCCAAGGTCTCCATAGTAGTGTAGATGTGCTCAACATGGCTACTTGTAATCACAAGATCGTCCACATAGAGGATAAAAAGTGTCACCAATTCTCCCTCATGGTAAATGTATAAATCTGGGTCTACAGAAGATCGTCGAATGGAGTGTTGTAGAACGAAAGAGTCTATCTTCTAGTACCACTCTTGAGGGGCTTTCTTCAGGCCATGGAGAGCCTTTAGCAATCTATAAACCATGTTGTGAAGTGTTGATCCCTGAATCCTAGAGGCTTCTCCACATAAACCTCCTCCTCCTCTAAGTCACCATTGAGAAATGACAAAACAACATCTATTTGAAACACGGGCCACCGCAGCAAGGGAAAAAACTATTTGAATGGTCGTCATTCTTGCAGTCGGTGCAAAAGTCTCGTCATAGTCCACACTAGGTTTTTGAGAAAAGACCTTGGCAACTAGTCTTGCCTTGTGCTTGTCCAAAGAACCATGAGATTTGTACTTGGTCTTGTAGACCCATTTAACACCAATCACTTTCCACTTGGCAGATCATGGAACCAACTCCCAAGTGTTGTTCTTCTTGAAGGAATCAAGTCCTTTTTGCATGGCCAACTTCCACTTCAGTTGTGAAAGCACCTCCTCAATTGTCAGAGGATCTTTGTCCTTGATCACTATTGACATCAAAGTATAGTTCACCTGTAATAAAGTCTCATCTATCTTAGCAAGTTGAAGTTGCAAAGAATGTCATGTCGTACCAGCTTCACGCCAATTGGGTGAAAATTTTGAAGTTATTGAATCTCGCAAGGTCTCCAATAGCCACTTTGGTAACTTGTCTAACTTGCTCCCCAAGGGAGAAGCTGCTACCATGTCTGTCTCTAACTCTACACTATGATGAAAACCACTATCATCTTCATTATCTAGAATGGGTGCATTCTCCTCCAAAGCCTAATGGATAGGGGTAGGAGAAGAGGATTCATCAAGAGGCAAAACAAAATATGGGTCTCAAAATATTGGCAAATCAGGGGTCATGGTGGAAGACTTGGGAGAGGAAGCCCTCTCTAAAGGCAAAAACTCGTTGAAGACAACATAATAGCTAAGTACAACATCCTTCTTCTTTGGATCATAAAGTTGATATCCCTCAAAATGATAAGTATCCAACAAAATACACTCTCTTGGACGTGGGGTCAAACTTCCCCCTCTGCTCCTTTGGTACATGGACATATGCATCACTCCCAAAGATCCAAAAATTAGAGACGTCGGGTTTCTTAGCAAAATAAGGTTTGAACAGGGTCTTGCCTAGAGGTGAAGAGGTTGGAGATTGGTTTATGGTATGAACTACTGTCGCAACTTCCTCCGCTCATAAAGACTTTGGCAAGTCTCGATGCTCAAGCATGGTTCAAACCATTTCTACTATTGTTGTATTCTTATGCTCCATGACTCCATTTTGTGAAGGAGATCCAGTATTTGCAAGCTCTCGCTTAACGCCATTGTCTACCCAAAAGTGAATGAATGCTTTGGAGTTAAACTCCCCACCTTTGTCCAATTGAATAGTCTTCAACACTTGATTGCTTTTCTTCTCCGCAAGAGAACACCAATTTTTGAAGAGACCAAATGACTCATACCAATGCTATAGAAAGTATGCCCAAGTAAAGTGGCTGAAATCGTCCACCAGCAATATGGAATAGAGAACCTTGCTAAGGGAATGTGTCTACATAGGTCCACAAAGGTATCTAATGGGTTTTATAAATGTTGGAATTGGGATTGAAATAATGCACACACATCTTGGAGAAGATGAAGAAGCTCAAGGCACACAATAGACAGTGTATTGCTTAGTGTGAAAATATAAAAATAAGTTAGCCCTAGAATGATGGGAGTATATACAATGCATGGGAAAAAAGACCTCAGAAAGAAGAAGGCTAAGTGGAAACGAGGAGTGGAACTACACGCTTGAGCTCCCTCTTACACAACTGCTCACTAGCTCCACCATATTCCCTTCTTGCGTATCATGAGTGGCCATGGATCTGACAAGGGAGGATGTGGCTCTTGAGGTTCCAAGAAGACAATGCCCATCTTCTCCTACCATAGATCTCTTTGTGGTTTTTGCAAGGGGGCACCCATATGGATTCTCCTCTTACATTGTGCTTGTTGGGATTGTTGGAGTATTGGGCCACTAGATTGTAGATAAAGGGGGTAGAGTCAAATTTGGTTGATGCATGACTGCCTTGCTCATAGATTTTGTGCATGAATTGTAGGAGGTTGTGAAGCTTGAAAAGGCTACTTGTAGACAATGGACAAGATACATGACCTACTACTATGTAAGCTATGCAGTGGGGTAATGGAATGGTCATGCAAAAGTCACACCTGATGCGACAAAATCTAGTATAGTGAGTAACAATATTTAAATTACACCATGACTAAGTTGAATAAGCAAGAAGAAGATAAGATATAGTTGCAAGGTAGTTGGTTAAGAGCTCGTTCAAATCTTATGAAGCATGATCTTTTTTGTTGCTATAAGAATTCCAGTTGTTGTAACTAAGGTAAAATGTACAAAGCCTATTCAAAGAGGCTTGATTCTAGAAAATCAATGATAACTTGCCCAATTATAGCAAAGGTTGGTATTTCTAAAATCTTAAGCACAACATTACTATAGCTTGGAATTTTCAAAACTGAACTCGAGTAAAAATCGATCCCGCTATTTCCTGTTGCATTTTTCACAGTTACTTTAATTTACAAAAATAATTAAAAGCTTTTAGTAATTATTAAAGCACAAGAATTTTATCATAACCTACTAGATAAGTTCCAGATATTTATCGATAAAGCAGAAAATGGGCTTGAAAATTAGCAGAGTTGAAAATTAAAGTAGGCAGGTGCTAGGAGGGGCCATCATGGACCTGCAAGAGATAGATTTAGGAGCATGTAGTGCTAGTTGGAGTTGGGGGACTGCTTGAGCTGCAAGAAACTGCCAAACACAGACCTTGTGGCCAGGAAAAACTATAAATAGGACCTTAAGCTTCACAATTGCTCTCAGATTCAGAGTCTTGGCCAAAAATCTCTCGTGCTTAGAGAGATCCTTCATGGAAATCACTAAGAGAGCAAAAACTCTAGTGGTTAAGCGAGGTAATTAGTGCTAATCTCAGTTAATTAGTAAATGACATTAATTAATGTCTATTTTTTTTTAATTATCTCATTAATTAGAGAAGATTAAACCTTTCTTCTCTTGATTACCCTCTTATATATTATTAGATTGATGATTACTCAATCATTAATTATGATTATTAATCTAATTAATTATTGAACTATATTAGGTCTAAAATAGATTAATTTTGACCTTAATTAAAATAATAATAATTAATCTTAGCTAATTGCAAATTAAATATTTAGATTTGGTGCACAGTAATAAGAATCTTTGGGAATTATGTCATAATTTTCTAGTTATTTTTATTATTTAATTAAGTAGAATCTGTTTGTTTTAAGATTAATATTAATAGAAAAATAAAAAAAAGTTTTATTAATTCATAAAATAATTATCAAAGATAAATTATGATGTTAGAAACTTGTGATAAATGAGGTAAAATTAATAAATTAATTTTAGTAATTATCTTGATTTAAAAATCCTATTTTTTGTTAAAATTTAATCAATATAATTAGCAAACATATTTAAAAGTTAATAAAATAATAATTTAAGAAATATCTAAATGTTAAAAGCCCATGATAATTATCTCATATTTAATTAATTAGTTTTAATAATTATTTGACTAAAAAACTCTATTTTTATATAAAATTTAATCAAGATAATTAGCAAATATATTTAAAAGATAATGAGAAATTTATCAAAGAAATATCTAAGTGTTGAAAACCCAAGATAATTAGCTCATAAATAGTTAGATAATTTTAGTAATTATCTTCATCTTTTTTATTGGAAATTAAACAAGATAAGTAGTAAATATATTTAAAAGTTAATGAGACATATATATCAAAGAAATATCTAAGTGTTTAAAGCTTGAGATAATTAGCTCATCAATAGTTAATTAATTTTAGTAATTATCTTAGTCTTAAAACCCTAATTTTGGCTGAAAATTAATCAACATAATTATCAAACTTGTTTAAAAATTAGTAAGATAATTATCAAAGAAAGATCTAAGTGTTAACAACCCATAATAAATAGATCATATCTAGTTAATTAGTTTTGATAATTATCTTGGCCTAAAAACCTATTCTTTATTAAAAATTAATCTAGATAATTAGCAAAAAAAATTATAAAATATTTTTTCAAAAAAAGATCTAAGTGTTAAGAACTTGAGATAAGTAGATCATAAATAATTTATTTATTTTTGTAAGTATCTTGGTTTAAAATTCTTATTTTTATACTAATTACTCAAGATAATGAGCAGACATGTTTAGAACTTAATGAGATATTTATCAAAGAAATATCTTAGTTTTGAAAACCTAAGATAACTAGCTCATAATAGTTAGTTTATTTTAATAATTACTAGCTCATAAAACTTTATCAAGATAATTAGCAAATATGGTTAAAAGTCAGTAAGATAATTACCAAAAAAATATCTAAGTGGTAAAAACCCGTGATAATTAGCTTATATTTAGTTAATTAGTTTTAGTGATTATCGTGGCTTAAAAACCCTATTTTTGGCTAAAAATTAATGGGGATACATAGTAGATCTATTTAGAAATTTTTGAGATAATTACAAGAAGTATAATATATTATTTAAAAGTTGAGATAAATATATCTTCATGAGAAAATTCCCATAATAAAGATTAAGCCAAAAATAAGTCATTTTGGGACTTAATTAAAAAGAAAAAAATAGAAAAAGTACTCTCAAAATTTATGAGATAATTAGTAGAGCTTAGAAACCCTATAAGGAAGCTAGGGTAAAAATATACTACATATATCAATAATTAGAAAATCACTATGTTGAGGAGTTACTAATTCTGATAGTTTTCAAAAATTAGTCATGAATTCTTATGGCTAAACTAAGGTATAAAGAGTTACAAAACCGATATTAAACCGCAAGAATCTTCTATAACCAATTAAGTTACCCCAGGGGTCTAAAAATTAGGTTAAGTCATGGAAGTACGTTATGGAATGGTAAAATTAAAATTTGATAATTTACCTAATTATTAGGCGTCCTTTTTATAAGGATAAAAGTCATGGCTCCCAAGAGGACCCAGGCAAACCAACCAACTAAAGAAGATGATAGCATTACAAAGAGGGCCAGGACCTCACACGATCACGAGGCCGGACCAGCAATAGGCCTACGGACGAGAGTGTTCGGGTCCAAGAGCTTTAGCAGATACCTGATCAGTCCCAAGTGGGTCTTCGTTATAATTTAAGTTATAAGTAATTCAAATTCTTTTTTAAGTGATAACATTGCATCCGTTAAAGAGTGGACAAGGACTTAGGAAAGGATAAAATTGGCCGAAAATCAGAAGGGTATATTCCAAGAAACCAACGTGCATTTTTTTGTAATATAGGAAAGAATTGGTTGGGTTAGCCTCATTGCTCTAGGAAAGAAATGGTTGATCATCCTTAAGACAACTTGTCTCAAGACACCTCTGATTCCTTGAATATTTTCACTTCAGGTGATGAGTAATGATGGATTTTCAGCCACCACAGATGAATCGGTTACCCCCATGTACGAGGAGTTTTTACCCTATACATGTGTATGTTTGTTTATATATCTTAGGATGTCATTTTTATCCTAGGAGAACCACCCGGTTATATGGGCAACCAGTTTTTGTATATGGGCGCCCCAAACTTTGGGTGATGTTTTTTCACCCTGAACTATGAATAAGAAAGGGTGTCGTTTTTCACCCATGTATAGGTGTGCTTGAGACAAATTGAGTGACGATACCTTATGTTACGTTTAAAGATGCTTGTTTGCTAAAGAATGTTTTCCAATACTGTTTTCAATACTTGTTTTAATGAATTACTGTGTTAAAAAGTTAAAAGGAACTATTATTTTAAATGTTAAAAGAAGGTGGTAGTAATTAAATAACAAAGAAGCATGTGTGAGTGTGGGGTGGTAAGTGTGGATTGACTAAGGTTATTGATCATGGACGAGTGGACCTGATTAGTCAAGTAACTATCCATTCCCACTCACTAAACATTAGAAGACTTCTTCAATGGAAGAGGAGTCCACCAGCGGTTGTGCCCTCACTCACGTAGAGAGAAAAAAGCGTTGGACCGTGTTGGTTATGTAAAGCCACTTAGGACTAGCCTCTCTAAACCAGCTTAGGGCCGCATTGGTTTGGTCGTTTTAGTCTACTTAGGTCCAAATACTTAGGGTTTGTCCGCTTCAAGTTGGTCATGTAAGGCCCTTAGGATTAGGTCTGAGTTAGTTTGGTTGTTTTAGTCTGCTTAGGGACCAAGGTTAGCCTTAACTATAAATAGGCAAGTGGGCAAGTTGTATACCAAGCGGTAAGCACATATGGCAAGTGGGCAAGCCATTTTTGAAGTTCATTGTGTTTAAGGTCCTCAAAAATGCAAATGGACTTCAAAAATGGTGTACACACTTGCCATTTGTGCTTGCCACTTTTCATACAACTTACTCTTGTACATATTGATGGTTTGGGTAAGATGGAAAATAGAATTGGAGTACAAGTTGTTTTTAAGTTCGTTTGTATTTAAGAGAGAAAAGATACAAATGAAATTTTGAAACGGTTTGCATACTTTCCATTTGTGCTTGCCACTTTGCATATGACTTGCCTACATACTATTGATGGTTTGGAAACGCCAAATCCAAAGTGATCAACACAAACAGTAAAATAGCAAGCCATTCTCAAAATCCATGCACCCTTTTTTTTATATTAAAACATAAATGGACTTAAGAAACAGTTTTCTATCTTGTCATTTGTGTTAGTAAGAATGCATATGGCTTGCTCAAATTATCAATAGACAAGTCAACAAGCAATATCCAAAGTGACAACCACAAATAGTATTTGTGCAAGCCGTTTCTAAAGTTAGTTTATGTTTTTCCACTTGAAAATGCAAACATACTTCGCACATGGCTTGCCCTCTTACTACTTGTAATTGGTGCTTTAGATATGGCTTACGAAATGGGAAGTGCGCAAGCACTTTCTGAAGTTTGTTTGTGTTTTTTAGAGAAAAAACACAAATGGTCTTCGGAAGTGGCTTGCATACTTGCCATGTGCTTAAGTCTTTATGTATGGCTTATTCACTTTCTTATTGTTGATTCAAGGGCAATTTGTAAGCGCTCTTGTTAGCACAAATGGCAAGAGAGAAAGACATTTTTAGAGTCCATTTGCGTTTTTCTCACAAAACAAAAATGTAAACTGACTCCAAAAACGGCTTGTCCTCTTGTCGTTTGAACTTGCCTCTTTGCACAAGGCTTATCCAAACTATCAATAAGTATAATGTAAATCTTTGTGCAAAGAAACATGCAAAAACTGCAAGTGAGCAAGCCGTTTTTAAAGTTTGATTGTATTTTTAAGAGGAAAAAATTGACTGCAAAAATGCCTATCGCACGTGACATTTTTGCTTGCCTCTTTGTATATGGCTTATTCACTTTTCTATTGTTAATTTGGGAAGATAGTATGCATTTTTGTTAGCACAAAGAGCAAGAGGGCTAGCCGTGTGTAAAGCGGGAAGCAAAATTTGCAAGTATGCAAGCCATTTTTTGAAGTATGTTTGTGTTTTGAAGAGGAAAAATAAAAACAGACTCTAAAATGGCTTGTATACTTGTTGTTTTACTTGTCACTTCACATATGGCTTACCTACTTGCATGTTGATGGTTTGGGCAAGCCATTCAGTTCTTGTTAGCCGTCCTTGAAGTTCATTTGCATTTTTTGTAAGATTATATTTAGGTTTAGGATTATGTATCATTTTTTGAGTCAAGTATAGATTTGAAATAAACTATATTATGTTTATGGTTGTGTTCACAAGCATTATGAGTAGCAATGGTGTGGGACCATCCAATCAAAATGCCCATCTCTCATCTAGGGTTTCATAGTCTTGTAATCAATGCAAATGGGTTGTGCATCAAACAAGACGTGTTGCACAATAGCATGTCCATAGATATGGCAAGTTTGATCCATCAATTATAGATCAAATTATTGCCATTGCAATTCATTGGTAAGTGTGAATTAGAGTAGTGAAGACATCTTTCTCATTATTGGACTTACTTTATACTAAGTGTGAATTAGAGTAGTGAAGACATCTTTCTCATTATTGGACTTTACTTTATACTAAAAATTGAAAGTTCTTAGTCCTTTAGGACTCGGATGATTGACACCATGCAGCAGTCCTACGACCTACAATGCCTGTTCGTATGCAATTTTCTCAAGGGGAGAACACGAGTATGCTTGAATTTTCATCAAGCTCAAAGGGTGACAACACAAAGTAGTACCTCGACTAAGTGATGTATGAGCCAGAAATTGATGAAATGATTGAAACAAGCATCGACTCATAATGGCTTGGTTATGGTGACATGAGACGTGAGACCAATTGTCATTGTCAACTACAATATTCCACAATGGCTAGCAACTAAGACATGACATTTATTCTTAAGCTTGATTTTGTTGGGCCGGGACAAAGTAAATAATATGGATGTATATCTTTCTCCCTTACTTAAAAAGTTACAACAACTATGGACAAGTATAGGAGTCATGCATATAAGCCGACATCAGGTTGACACAATGCAAACATTAGAGGCATTCTAATGTGGACAATGCATGAATATTTTGGTTTTGAAATATGATTCAATAAGCATGAAACCCCTTTATTCAATGAAGTATGGTTTCCTCATGTTAGTTGATAGAGTGTGAAGTAATTTGTTTGTAGGACTTCAATATAGTAGCTATAATGCTTGCATCATAATAGCGGTTATAATGCTCGCATCACATGTGGTCCAAGGCTTATAGCATGTTAGTTGACAGCATTGAAGAAACAAATTTACAAAGGTCATTGAGAACATATTCTAGATAACCATGAGATGCGAGAATTTTCTTCGGAAGGGAGCTAGCAAGGATCTCCACTCAAGAATGGTTAGAGCAAATTTAGGAGAGGTATGAAGGGTGCCTTCCACTAGGGATGAAGAGATTCTCAATATTGTATGAGTTGCTCTAGTGTACAAGATTGAAAATCAATCATTTGATCAATGCAATGTACATATTCAAGGATGTGGGATGTTTTAAGTGTGGGTCCATTTCACTAGAATTGCTAGGGTTGACTTGAGATATATTGACCATATGGAGAAATACTGGCCACAAACCACAAATGGCGAATCAATAAGGTTTCCAAACATGCCTTGGATTTTGACATCAAAAGAAGAATGCAAGGTGAAAGAGATCATATAAACCATGAAAACTTACGAAGGTGAAATGCATTCTCTCACAATGGCATTCAAGAAGGAAGGAAAGCTCACTGGACTGAACGCACATGATTGGCACAAAATGTATCATGTATGCTTCAAATTGACAACCTCAAAACATATAAAGTGCATGTTTCACTTATGTAAGGCTTGTATCGTGTTTTGAAGTTTATTTTCTCCATGGCTATTGAGGGTTCTTTGTCCTTCACCATCCGTATAATAGCTTATAAATTTACTACATTGGCTCATTGGATTTTCCAAAAAATGAACATTGTCTTTATACCTTAAAACGTACTTCACAATTTAGTGATGCAAAAGTGGCTTTCCTAATACAATCATAAACAAGAGCCACTCATTGCACAACATGCCTTTAGATTGAGAAAGAGATCATAGGTGCGCTACCTTGTAGATCTTGAAATCTTCCCATCATTCATGAGTTTAAGATGGTTGCATAAATGCCATGGAAAGAGCCACACAACAAGGTGAGCATGTGATAGAAGAGGAGTGGGAGTATTCATGGAGCTATATCCCCAAGATAAACCTCTAATCTCTACCATGTGGTGTGGTGTGTGGTTTTTTTATGTTAATACTCACTTCTACAATTTTTCGCAGTAAAAGTTGTACACACCAGCATGGTGTAAAGGTTGCAACTTCAGGTTAGATTAGATTGACACAAAGCAATGCACTTTTGATTGCAAAATCATGGCAAGATCCAAGAAATCTAGTCGAAAACAGTCATTTGCAAATTTGGTTGTAGTAGAACTCATGTATTTTGGAATAATGCAAAAAAATTTGAGGGTGGATTACAAACAATTCAAAGTGAATTTGTTTGATGTGCAATAATCAAGGTAAACATGAAGGGCCATGCTGCTACCATGCATAGAAGAAAGTCAAGTTTTCTTGAGGTGGACTCAATGAAAAAATGAACCAATCTTAGAGACACATTCGTACTCGCTAGGCATTGGGAATAAGTAGGTCATATTTTTTTGTAGCCTCTTGCTGCATCAATTTCTCATGCGGTTTCTCTTTTTCACGCGATTTTCTATCCCAAGGCTTTGTGATTGAGTTGGTGGTGCATCATTGAAGTAGCCCCACAAAGTGTACAAATCTATGAGGGCTACAATCTCTCAACACCAAAAAATATAGAGAAAACACTCTAGACAAGGCTTTTTCAGGTGATTTTCTATCCCAAGGCTTTGCAAAACCAAGTTGGTGGTATATCATTGAAGTAGGGGGGGCATGAAGGAGTTTTTGGCATCTTTGTTACTCATGCAGAGGGAATGGTATGAGGATGTTCACTTTGCTCCACCTCACGGCATTGGCCCATCACATTTGCTTACTATCCCCAACATCATCACATGGTGTCAGCACTTCACACCCAATCATTCTCTTTGACTTATCATCGTAGTGCTAGCACTTCACACCCATCATCCTCTTCACACTCTACATCTTCAGAGCAATCACAATGCCCTGAGCCATCCATTTCCACCAGATACTCATGTGAGACATCACAACCCTGACCCTTCACTAGTGGATGGGGTAGATGTTGTGGTGGTAGTGTCATTGATACTTCCATATTGGCTTGCAACTATGTCCATTCTTGTCCCCTCTTTTGGTACTCCCACCCCTCCTCCACAATTTCCATCTACTCTAGCTTTTGCTTGACAATAGGCCACTCCTACCTTCACACCATACTCACCTCACACCACTTGCCACTCCTAGTCTCACCCTTATTGAGAATCCCGTTGAAACTCCCACTGTGATCCATTGGTACCACTAGGACACGTGGCTTGACCTCCTTTACACCATAGACGCTACTATTGGTGAGATTTGAACACACGAGAATGGTGGAAATGTGAGTACTACCATGCACAGCTTCTGCTTAAAGGTATTCCATCACCACCTCATAAGAAATAGAAATAAATACTAGCCCAAGCTCAAAGACAAGGTAATCAAGATGCTTCACAATGATTTTTACATAGAGAGTGTGGAGCATCATTTCTTCACCAAATGGATGTACACACGGATGCGTGACTACTTGAAGCACAAGTGCTTGAAGGTATACGAATCATTGAAGATCAAGGTGTCTAAGCCATCCAGGCTCAACAAGGAAGATTGAAACAAAGCAAAGAAATAATTACATGAATACCAACAAGTAGAAGCGACAAAGATGTGAGTGGAGTTGGGGAGTTTACACCACTTGGATAGCGACAAATGGACAAGATTTGAGGGTGGTTTTGTAAGTATTGTTGCATTGCATATATGCTTAACATTTCGTCAATTTTGTGTTGCTTTCGATACTTTTAAACAATGCACAATGACAAATCACACGAGCTTATTTGAGTGCATCTATGGTGTAAGACACGATCCTACTAATGATCTTATGTAGATTTTCAGATCTTGACCCGGTGAGGTAAAACATATAAACTTTGATCACTAATTTCATTTATGTTAAACTATGTGTTTGTATATAATTTTGTTACCTAAACTCTTTTTATTGTCTTTTTTTGTTTTGCAGAATCCAACTCAAACGCTCTTGCAGCGTGAGGAAACCTCCTCATGAATGTAGCACACTCATGCACTACCATATCTTTTAGCTTTATGTACATGTATCTATTGAGGGTGATATGATTCTCCCATTTTGTAACTCAACATTCTACTTATTGTTTATATATCATTTTAGTTTGAGACATTTGCTCATTTTTGTAATATAGCCTTTTACACTATATATGAAACTTTTGACATTTGACATTGGAAACCCCTTGTATATATTGCATTTATATCAATGAAATATAGATTCTCTTCAAATTTTGTGTTATCTCAATGTTTGCAGGTTAAGTTGGGGCCGATCGATTTGTTATTCTTTTTAAAAGTTCAAATTTGTTAACAGTGGTGGTTAATTGGTCTTGGTTTTGCCACTCCAAATTTTTTGTATATACAAGTATTGATATACGAGTTGTGATATATGGTAATGCAGCATCTATATCACATTCAATATAGACATTGATATTTGTATTGATATAGGCACATAGAGACACACATATCGATGCTTATATCAACATCTATGTAGATGTTTTGTTTGCGATAATAATATTGACGCTCATATCAATGCCCCAAAAAGAGAATGCCAAGTTTATATGTGTCCATACCGGCATCACAAGTGTGAAGAACTCCTTGTAGTGAAAAGAAATATCATGCTTGTCAACATTTCTCGACACTAATTTTGTCAACTTTCATAGAAAGATTGAATATCCCTCAATAGAAGATGATATCTAGAACTAGGAGGGTTGATAGTATTGTGGGCTCTCAAGCTGAATAAGCTGATTGTTTGTGATCAGTAAATATAAAGTTTATTTATAATTTTTGGTCTACACTTTAAAGTAATTTTTTTTTTTCAAGAAGAAAAAACTATGCAAACATTGGACAAATCAATCCAAAATTGAAGCAAGGAAATTCTAGAAATTTTCACAAGAAAGGGGTATCCTGGAAAATTTCCTTCTTCATTGTTGGGTTGACTCTTGATTGAGTCTCGGAGTGTCCCTCCAGGTGTTGTCAGATGCTATTGAAAAAAGATGTTAGACTTGGCACTATCTTGGTTGATATGTATGCCAAATGTGGTGCACTTCAGAAAGCACAAAAAGTGCTTGAGGAGCTTCCTGTCCGAAATATCGTTTCTTGGAATGCTCTGATTGTGAGATGTGCGCAACAAAAGCAAGGGCAGAAAGCTCGAGGCTGTTTTCAACAAATGTGATGTGAGGGCCTCTCTCTAGTCGCGATCACCTACGCATGCATCTTGAAGGCATGTAGCTATGTGCAAGATGCTGATATGGACACAAAACTTCACAATTAGTCAAAGGATTTTGAAAAGAAATATCATGCTTGGCACTGTCTTGGTTGATATGTATGACAAATGTGGTGCACCTAAGAAAGCACACAAAGTGCTTGAGGAGCTTCGTATCTGGAATGTCGCCTCTTGGAATGCATTGATTGCAGGATTGTATTGTTAATCAGAGGATGCTATTGAAAAAATATTCCGTGCTTGGAACTGTCTATGTCGATATATATGCCAAATGTGGTGTGATGGAGAAAGCACAAAAAGTGCTTAAGGAGATTTTTGTTTTAAATGTCACCTCTTCCAAGGAATGCATTGATAGCGGGATGTGTGCAATAAGAGCAGGGCCAGAAAGCTCTAGGCTATTTTCAATAGATGCGAAGTGAGGGCCTCTCTCCATATGCAATCACATACACATGCATCTTAAAGGCATGTGGCTCTACGCAATATGTTGATATGGGCACAAGCCTTAACAATTAGTCAGAGGCTCTTGAAAAAAGATTACATGCTTGGCATTGCCTTGTTCGATATGTATGCCAAATGTGGTGTGCTTGAGAAAGCAAAAGAAGTGCTTGAGGAGCGTTCTGTTTGAAATGTCGCCTCTTGGAATGCGCAAGGAGAATGGGGCTAGAAAGCTCTAGGCTACTATGAACATATGTGAAATGTGGTGCCATGGGTGCATGTTTATTGCGTACACAATGGTTGATGCAAGCAAGGATGTGCTCATACTCCATGCCAAGTGTGATGATATACAACCTCGCTCATTGATGATCCGGAGGCATATGGTGATCTTTAGAACCATTTTGCCCATCAAACTACAAAAAAACAAAAAATTCCTACAAATGCAACGAGGGGCCAACAAGAATTTTTAATTTGCAAAAATGCATGAATAGAACTTATTCAAGAAATGCATTTACACTTGCATTGCTACAACCAAATTTGGATGTTATATTCCCTGACATCACTATATGAGATATATTTCACATGTGGAGGATATGAGTCTCTGGGATTGAAATTAGCACCTATTTCTTCAATTATATGTCGTGACAAAGTCCCTAGGTGCTGGTCAAATGCATTTATTTAAACTATTTCAAGCACGTGGTATCGGGAACAATTTCAGTGGCTCAAAATTGTCACATTTCCAATAAGATTTCTTATTAAAACAAGTACTATCAAGATTTTTAGGCCGCAATTTTGCATACATATCATGCATATAGCAAGGTTATGGCCTATAAATGAAAAATTTTCATTGCTTGTACCTAGATGTGATTTATCTTCACATTCTATTATGGTACAAATATTAAAACATGGCTAATGAGTAACTGCAGTGGGAAGTATTTAGTTCCTTTTCATAGAGCTATTTACACATTTTATTCCCTCGTCTTTCATGTATGTTATGAGCATAGGATCCGCACGTAAGCATTGGCAACTACAAATCATTAGTCATGAAAATTCAAGCTGAGATTTGTTTTTGCAAAATGCATGCACATTAAGAGTTATAAGCCCTAGTGTTTAGCAAAGACATATTTGCAGCGGCATGGAACTTCGGTTGTGAAGCTTTTAACACCACAAGTGCAGTACCTCTATGGGAATGAATTATTATGGGTCTACCAACCACCATACAAGGTCATGGATCAATGTTGGTCCTTGTAGATAGATTGTCTAAACTTTGTGAAGTTTATTCCAGCCCAATCCGCTATTCAATCTTTTTAAGTTAATCAAGTTGGTCGTTGGAAAGATGTATTGATTATATATATTATCTAGCCATACTAGGAGTAATTGTGAATCCACATTTCCAGTTATTTCTAGAGGATTGTTATCCTTTTGACAAGTCAATGCACCAAAGCAAACTTGACTACACTAGGTTAGCCAACTCTGACTATAGAATCGGGCTATGCCAGTACCAGAAACACACATAAAGACAGGACATCGATACTCAAACACAAGAGAGAATGACACATATGTATTCTTCATTAACGCATCATACATAAGAACATGGACATAGCCCAATTACAAATGAAAATGGCAGCCAATTACCTCTACGTAGTCTCCAGACACACACCCCAAATACACAACCCCTTCCCCCCCGGTTTACCCGCCTTTGTCTCTCTATCCTCTATTGTGGTAATCGCTTCCTTCTTGATTCTTGGTTTCAACTTCCCATGGCTATCAGTTAGCTCTTTTAGGTTCCCACCTCCATCATTTTTCCCCCTTTTTTTGAATTATCCCCTTGGATTTAGCCTGATTCAGAATATGGGTTGGGTGCCCACTGACCTACCCACCCCATTTAGCCAAGTCTTTTTCCTTCCTTTTCCTGTCCTGCATCTCTTGATTGTCTCGGTACCTGTTATTATTCGCATGTGTTCAGGATGAAGCCCGTCTATCACTTCTTGGTCATACAATTCCCCTTTTTTAGCCTTCACTCTTTCCCTTGAATTTGATGGTTTCTTTGTTGGGCCACCTAGATGCACACACTTTTGGGGCTCGAAAATTTTCAAATAGGTGGATCCTTGGGCGTCTATGTCTTCCCCCGCCGTGTATTCCACTACAGCTGGATCCATTCTTCACCTGGATTTTGCTAGCTGGGTGCACATCAATAGGCTATGGCAATCCATGTGCCATGGCTCACTGGTTGCTTTCTACCCTTTCTTTCAGTAGCCTTATAGCTAGCCACTACACATCCAACTCCATGCCCGTTGTTTCCTGCTTTTCAAGTGGTAGCCTCTGGCAGGTTATTGCCCTATTTTATGAGTCCCCTTGACTATGCATGAGTGTATAAGACCTTGCCCCCCAATCCTACCTAAGGCTTAACACTACACCAGCCTTGGAAAAGTGTTTTTGTCCTTGAAAATAAAAGTGGAGATATCTTCTTAAGAGCACTAATGGTTTCCACAGTGGCATCTCCCTTGGGTCTGTTGTCCACTTGACCAATGCGCATTTTGATAGAAGGTTCAATTAAACCAACAAGAACATCTTGATCATCTACATTGTTGTCCCTTTGTAAGCATTTTTGTAAACGACTGATGTCCAAAACTAGATGAATACGATAGTATGTAGACTCGATTTCTAACTCACTTGAGTACTTCAAATAAGTTCACAACTAAGAGGTGACTACATGAATGACCCAATTTCAAACTTTTTGAAGGTGTTGGAACATTTAAAAATGACTTTCCATATCTCGTCAGCACAGATTAAGTCCTTGACTTGCTGTCATTTCTCATGATTAGCCAACCCCATCATAACTCCTAATCAAGGTTGAAAACCTGACATAAGCATGAAGGGCTAAAGCTAGTAGTAACATGCTTTGCCAACTTAGTCTTCCTAAAGGCATCAACGATTCCGTCAATGTTTGCCTCCTTAAGCGCACTAAGGCCAGCCTTGCTAATCTCATCTACCACTATCATCAGTTCAGCACCCTCCACTTGGCCTGCACCCCACAGCACCAAGCACAGCTGCACACATTGAAATACGATCATCATTGGCATCATGGGACATCAACTGGAAGTTGCCATGGCTGCTATTGATCAACATGTGCACACACACACACACACAGTGTTTTGAGGGCAGCAACAAATTGTGTTTTATAAGACATACGTGTAGTACTTGGAGACCATGTACTCATAGTGATGCTAGTCAATTCTCAAGTCATTCGTTACACATTTTGAGCATGTGTTTTGAGGAAATTTGTGTGTTGAGGGAGACATGTCATAGGAGACCGTCTTTAAAGCTATCAAAAACCTTTGGATGGAGATGTCCCAAACAAGTGATAAAATCATGAGGCATGCCTCTTAAGACTAAGTGATATAGGCATGGGAGGGTGGGATCTAGAATGAGGCAAATGCGTACCGTAGATCTTGGTAGTGGCACCAAAGTAATATAGGGTACCCTACATTACAAAAAGTAATCTAGGGTACCCTAGATTACTTTTGGCACTGCCACCTTGCACACGTGTTTTAAGTAAATTCAGGCAAGCATTCTTCAAGTACGCACAAGACGAAAGAGGCCATTGTTTGGCGTATCGTTATGTGGAACATGCACAACTATCCTGGCATTTTTTCGGTGAGTATGTGTGTGTACCGGGACAAAAAGTGAGGGACGCTATTTTCAAACTCAAGGAGTTATTAAGGTACATCATATCTATATTCAACTAAACTTTTCTATATACAATATATCTTCTAGTGTGTTATCTTAGTGTACTTTTGTGTGTTATCTTGTAGCTTTGTGAGCTCCAAGGAAATTGAAATAGATGACATCCTTGCTGCTCGATCGCTTATCATGGAAATTGTGTGTGCCATTGAGGAAGCATTTCCTTGATCCGTTCTTCTTGATTAAGTCCACCTCTTAGTTCATGTGGTTGAGGAGATTTTTATATGTGGAGTAGTGGATGCACAATGGATGTTCTTTCTAGAGTTTTTAAAGACTCTCAAAGATTTTGTGTGACTATGGGCCCAACTAGAGGCATGCATGGCCAAAGGATGGATCAAGCAAGAGGCATTCGTCTCCATTTCAGAGTATTTGACACAAGTTGACCCCTCAATGTCTTGCATCTAGTTAGATGAGGAGTATGCAAGGATGACTTCATACCTACCAAGTGGAAAGGGAAAATTATTTAGCATGGATATGGATCTACGCCAAGTTGTCAACAACTTTTGCATTCTTGGTGCAAAGGTTATGACCAAGTTGGTGGACTTGTGGACAATGGCAAAGGCAAGGTTCTTGCAAGAGAGGGAAGCATGGAAGCAAGCTCATGAAGGTAGAAGGGCACCCTTAGTTCCTCGACACCTTGCATGTTTCCTAGATCTTATTAGTGCTGAGTTATTTATAAAAGAATGACCGAGGCAAAGGCAGGTAGAGAGGACATTACTGAAAAGGAATGGGAGTATGCACAAGGTTGTGTACCGAAGGTATATACAATGCTCATATATATATATATATATATATATATATATATATATATAAAACTATTATATAGTACTCATTTTCATTGATTTTATCTTTATAATTGATTTTTTTTTTCTCTTGTATAGTGCCTTTCCTTTAAATCTATGTGGTCAAAGAGGTGACACTTTTGTACACGCCACATTGACGAGCGTCGAACAACCATGGATTGTGGTGTCATGGCAACTTTGAAACAAATGGTGATGAAGCTAGGTATTGTGGGACTATTGAAAGGATACTAAAGGTCGATTTTAGAACCTTTCATACCTTCATCTTTGAGTGCAAGGGGTTTGCAAATGTGTCTAGACGACATGAGAATAGGCTCTACATGGTGGACTCTAGTGTGTATCACATGGGGAGGTATGGCAACTTAGTGTGCATCACATGGGGAGGTATGGCAACTTAGTTTTGCCAGGTAATTGTGAGCTGGTGAGTCTAAACCTTCTTTACCCTTATTTACTTGTAACATAATATCAATGTCACTCGTTTCTCCTTTCTTTTCTATAGGTCATCTATATCCCATCAATCCATCAACCAAAACTTTGGTTCGTAGTTCTTGTAACACCTCAAGGAAGAACCAATTTTGCCACTAGTGAAGTGGAAACCATCTTCGACCCTTTTCCACCTACTACTTTGGATGAGGGTGAGATAAGGATGATTCGAGTCCGAGCATTGCCAATCTCAGCAAGGATTATATTTACCATGATAATGATGATGAGATAGAAGATGATGACTTTGAGGATGATGAAGCCAGCAGATCCATAAACGACAATTCAATTTCTTTCTTTATTGATTTAGGAGCCATGGGTTTAGATTTAGATCAAGCTACTTGTAGAGATCTTTTGGAAGATGATTTATAAGCTTTTTTATATTTTATTATATGAAAAATATTTATTGTGTCGCCCATCCATACTTTCTTTGACTCTCTCTCTCTCTCTCTCTCTCTCTCTCTCTCTCTCTCTCTCTCTCTCTCTCTCTCTCTCTCTCTCTCTCTAGTCAAGCATGCCTCCTCCCATTTGCAAGAGAATGAGGAAGGTTCTTGAAAAATTGTAGGCCACTTGCACATTGTTACAAGATAGAGCTTGAAGAAACTAACATACGTGCTACCATCTGGAAAAATGTGGGCACACTTCACTCTATCGTGATGAAAATTGAGAAATGTGGGCTCCAAAGGGGCACTACGAAAACAGCGCTATGATTGCCTTCAAGGCGAGGAGGCACGGGCTTTCCGGTTGTAACATTTAATGGCCTAGTAACTTGTGTGTAGCGGAAAATAGCATGAACATAGTGAGCATTTAATTAGGATAGATTCCTAATGAGAATAACAAGAGTGCTTGGGTGGAGAGAGCAACAAAAAAGCATAACACATAGTTAGATAGCATGAACAATACTTCAAAAGAGAGAGAAATTAAGATATTGACAACATTTGAGGACCGAATTTACATGGAGTCGGTCCCCCCTCCAAAAGGCTTTGTATTATGGTTTCTCCCATCAAGAGAGACATTTTACAGTACAATTCTTTGTGTTCCTTCAATACTAGCTAGTGCAATGAAGATGGAAGCTTCAAGCACTAAGCCAAACACTTATAAAACACAACATCAATTCCCTCATGATCTCAGACCCAAGACCTCACACAGCTTCGAAGATGGTGGGAGCTAGCGGGGTATGAGAGTAGATTCAGAGGAAGAAGGAGTAGTATTACGAGAAAGATGTACATCTCCTCACATAATCACTCATATTAGCATAGCATAGCTTAGTAATTAGCATTGTAGAGGAGATGAGCATGCATTGAAGCTTGGCTCTTGGTTGGATTTGCATCACAAAGCCAAGAGTTGTTGGTGTAGGCCTCCCTTCTCACAAGCTTGGAGTAGGTGATAAGCTTTCCAGTAAAGCTTGAGAAGGAGAGAGAGAGAGAGTCTTCTTGCTTCACACATGAGTTAGTGTGAGTGTGTGTGGATAATGCCTTTGAAAACTCAGCCCCCTCTCTCTCTTGGTCGACCCCTCTTGCTATTTGCTCATGCTACCACCCCATTGGACCTCTCCAAGCTTCGCCAATACGATTTAAGGAGCATAAGTGATAGCCTTCTGACATGTGTCTCCCTTTCCCCTTTTGTGATAGCTTTAGGTAATAAATGCAACTCTCATTGGACCCCTTTGCCTCCTAGCCAATAGGAATGAGGCAAGCCATTGGGCTGTTGAATGCTCATTGGACCCCTTGGGAAACTATCCAATAGTCTTCTAAAGAGCTTAATTTTTATTGGTTCTTTTATTAAGTGTTTTCAAATTAATTAAACTAGGTTTACTCTAGCCTAATTCTCATTGGCCATGGCCATCCAATAGGATTTGAGTACACCTTGTGGGCATCTGGGCTAGGGAGCCGACATGTGTCCCTCATTCCCTTTGTGTAAAGGGAGCTTGTGTGTGTGTGTGTGTGTGTGTGTGTGTGTGTGTGTGTGTGTGTGTGTGTGTGTGTGTGTTTCTCTCATCCCCTACTTGCAAGGCTCGCCCCCTCCTTTGTAGGAGTTGTGAAGACTTTCTTGTACAGACACAAAGCATCCAATTTCCCTAGTGTTTGACCTTTGGACACAACCTTTGAATCTTGGAACCTTAGCATTTTGGAAGTCTTAATGGGCTGAACCTTGGGGTCTTTAAAGCCCATTGTTGCACCTTGCTCTTTTGCAGATGGCCCCCCCTTTGGATCCCTATTTTCCCTCCTTTGTATCCCTACTATGGCCGGTCTGCCAGCTTAACCAATATTCTAGCTTTTTCTCCCCTCGCACTTCCCCATATTAAATGATCATTTTAACATGAGAAAATCATTTAAAAGAATTAGATATTAGCTATTATGGCATTACCTCTCTCTTGAAAACGTACTCTTCCTCGACTATGGGGTAGAGAAGATAATGCCTATTCATTAGTCCCTTTTCGAGCGGGTAGAGGATCCCTATGTTACCCTACGACATCGTTCCAGAATGGATGAGTAGTCTGTTGGAATTAGGGTTGCAGAGAAACGCACACAGCTTGGAGAAGACGAAGGAAGCTCAAGGCACACAATAGAGAGTGTATTACTCAGTGTGCAATGGAAATATGGATAGCCCTAGAGTGATGGGCGTATATACACTGCACGAGGGAAAAAACCTCCTAAAGAGGGAAAAAATGTCCCGGAGGTCCTAGTGTGTTCACACACATCACTACCACATGTATATGGTAAAAAATCCCCCCTGGAGTGATGCGGTGAACGAGAGCTGGCACATGAGTAAAGGGAAGTGCCATGCCCTAAGGACATGATCAGTCCACAAAGGGGAGTAAACCCAAAGCTTTGTAGAAAGCTTCAAGCTTCTCACGAGACAATGCCTTTGTGAAAAGATCTGCAAGGTTGTCCTGTGTTGGCACATAAGCCAAGCTGATCTCTCCTGCTGAGAGCCTCTCCTGACATAGTGGTAATGCACCTCAATGTGCTTTGTGCAAGCATGAAAAACTAGGTTCCTCGCAACTGCCAATGCGCTCTGACTGTCAGTGTAGATAGTGTTGGCAGTGTCCTGTCCAACACCCAAATCAGCCATAAGGCGTCTGAGCCATACACACTCAATCGTAGCTGTGAAGATTACCGTGTACTCAGGCTCACAACTCAAAGTGGCCACAGTAGGTTCCTTCTTGCTCAACCATGATATACATGAACTACCAAGCATGAAACAAAAACCACTTGTGGACACTCTCGTGTCAAAACAACCAGCCCAATCTGAGTCCGAAAAAGCATGTAAGTCTGGCGGCAATGATCCCCCCTTGGGATAAAACAAGCCAAGATGTAAAGTGCCACTAAGGTAGCGGAAAATCCTCTTGACAGCTTGCCAATGCTTAGACCCTGGGCTATGCATAAATTTGCTCACCTGTGAGACTGCAAACTGAATATCGGGCCTCGTTTTGCATACATAAATGAGGCAGCCAACAGCAGTTTGGTAAAGAGTGACATCAGCAGGATCGCCAGCATCATGTAGACTCAACTTCAAACCTATTTCCATGGGAGTGGCAATAGGTTTGCAATCCTCAAGTCCAAAATTACATAGCAATGTCTCTATGTAACTTTTCTGACACAAGGCAATACCACCATCACACTGCTTAAACTGTATACCCAAGTAATGATGCAACAGCCCCAAATCTTTCATCTTGAAAGTAGCATTCAAATCAGCCTTAAATTCAGCAATATGTCTCTCATTTGGTCCAGTGATCAACAAATCATCAACATAAAGAACCACAATGAGAAGTAGATCACCCTCACGCTTTACATACAATGTGCTTTCTGTTGGACTGTTACGAAAGCCTTGTTTGACCAAAAGAGTGTCAGCTTTCTCATACCAAGCACGAGGAGATTGCTTCAACCCATACAAAGCCTTGTTACATTTGCACACTTTGTCCTCTTGTCCTTTTATGACAAAACCGCAAGGCTGTGTTACATAAACTTCCTCAAATATGTCACCATTCAAGAAAGCAGTAACAATGTCTGGTTGATGTACATCCCAACCAAAATGAGCTGCCAATGCCCATAGAAAACGCACAGTAGTCATACGACAAGTGGGAGCAAAAGTCTCTTCATAATCTATGCCTTTTTGTTGTGCATAACCCTTTGCAACAAGTCGAGCCTTATGGCGATCAATCTCACCATCCGGCTTGTGTTTCAACTTGTAAACCCACTTCGTACCAATGGCCTTTTTGCCAGGAGGCAAATCACATAAAGCCCATGTGTCATTTTCTATGAGTGCATCATATTCTGATTGCATGGCAGCCATCCAATTTTCTGAATTTTGTGCTTCATCAAAAGACAGAGGCTCCTCAGCATCATGTAAGCTAGACATAGCCAAAGCATAACAATTTGATGCACAAGATGCATGGCGAGAGCCTGAACGAGTACGACTCGACAAAGGTGCATCCAATTTGCTGTCACGCAAAGTGTGCACCAGCCATTTTGGCATACCTCTAGCCTGCTCATTTTTAGCCCTTTCCTCATCAAGTACATCATGTACATCTGCATCAATAATAGGCTGATCTAAAACATTTTCAGAAACCCCCATAGGCTGTACATTTGCCTCATTGGAACTTACATTCGTATTTCCACCACTGAAAAGAGGCAACAAAGTGTCATAAATGTCCTGTGAGCTTACATTACTGTCTCTAGGACAGCAAGGGCTGAACAAAATCTTCCACAAACACCACATCTCGTGAAACCAAAATACGTTTTGCTTGCGGATGATACAACCTGTAACCTTTGCTTTCAGCACTATAACCAAAAAAAATACATTTGACAGCCTTATCATCCAATTTTCTGCGCTGCACTTGTGGCACCAAAGCATATGTCAAACAGCCAAAAATACGCATGTGCTCAATAGAAGGCTTTCTATCATGCCATGCTTCATATGGAGTAATAGACTGCAAAGCTTTCGTAGGACACCTGTTAAGTACATAAGTGGAACACATGATGGCCTCAGCCAAAAAGAATGCGGCAAATCTTGACTTTTGACCATACATCATGCCATTTCCATCAGTGACCTGTTTTTCCTCTCAGCAACACCATTTTCTTGAGGTGTATAACGCATTGTACATTGGTGTTTTATCCCACAACTAGCCAGAAATGCATTAAATTCATGAGACATATACTCCCCCCCTCGATCGGAAGGGAGGGTGCCCATAGTACATTTCGAGACATTTTCAGCCATAGCCAGAAATTGTTTGAAGCACATAAAAACTTCGAACTTCGCTTTAAGCGGAAATACCCATACATGCCTGGAGTAATCATCAATGAAAGTCACGAAGTACAGGTAATTGCCCAAGGACGGAGTTTGCATGGGCCCACAAACATCACTGTGCACAAGCTGCAACCTGCCTGTGACCCTAACTGAACCATCCTTTGGAAACTTAGAACACTGCATTTTACCCAGAATACAGCCTTCACAAACATGTTTGACAGGTGCTTCAAGAGGCGGCAAAGAAGCAACCATATCAGATTTCTGCAAGCGCAGCAAACTGGCAAAATTCAGATTACCAAAACGTGCATGCCAAAGTTTTGCATCTGAAATAGCCCTTGAATTTGCAACAGTATTTGCAAAATTTTGTCCACACTTGTCATACAAAGTGAGCTTATACAGCCCACGGCACAAAAGCCCAGATGCAACTCATCACCAAAACTGAGATCATGAACTGTACATCTGTCCTCCACAAATTTGACTATAAGTCCAAGTCTAGCAAGTGCGGATACAGACAAGAGATTCTTCTTGATCCCAGGTACATAAAGTGCATCAACAAGTGTGAAGGAGCTGCCATTAGCAGAGAGCACAATCTTTCCAACTCCCTGAACTGGATAAGAGGCGTTGTTGGCACAAGTGACTGAATTCCCATGAGGGACAGACTCGAGAGAGGTAAACAATTCACGATGTGAGGTAATGTGCTTTGTAGCACCACTGTCAAAATACCACACATGTGAATCTGCACCAACTGACAAGCATGCATCATGGACAGCGGGATTTTAAGTGCACTCTGTGCTAAAAGCCCATTCTGCATCAACATCAGCATTACAGTCTCCTTTCATAGAAGACTCAACAATGGCTGCATTTGTAGTGGAACCAACATTTGCAGTGGAACCACCCTCTTTCCTCTTAGCTTCTTTGGCCTTCAACTTAGGACACGACTTGATCAAGTGATCATTAGCTTTACAATAATGGCAATGCATCTTCTTTTTTCCCTTGTCACGAGAATTTCCAGAGGAATTGCTGCCAACAGAAGCATTAGGAACAGAATGTTTGCCACTCGCAGTAGAACCATACGAAGTGGCTGCATTACTGTTACCACCCTTTCTTTGAGAAGCAATAAAAGCATGTTCAACTGCACGCTGCGTAGTCCTGTTTTTTCTGGAAAGTGACTCTTGCAACAGCAATGTGCATAATGCATGAAACTTGGCAACTTCTGGATTTCCTTGGGTCATAAGTCTCCAAGTACTAGCAAAAGTCTGGTAAGAATCTGGTAAGGCATCAAGAACAGTCTGCACAAGGAAACTGTCTGAAATGACTTCTCCTGCAGAAATAAGTTGCTCATTGATATCCTTGACACTAGCAAGGAAATGTTAGGTAGCTAAATAGATAATTGAGTAGATTACTTAATGGAGAGAGACAGATTTATATACACTAGATTATAGAGTAGAGAGAGAGAGAGAGAGAGAGAGAGAGTACACACGATATACGTGGTTCACCCAATGTGGGCCACGTCCACGGGAAAGCAGCCACTCAATGGCTTTAGTACTTCAAAACAAGAAGTAGTTTACAAAGGGATTATACCCTAAATGGAGCTCCCGCCTTGCTTCACTCTCACCACCTCACACTCACCTTGTTGCATCAACTTCACACTATGAAATGTGTGTAGAAATGGCCTCCTTTTATAGGCCAAAAGGGCTTCCCTCTCTTATGAGAGACAGCCATGTGTAGCCACCCTTGTGCGAATAAGTCCAAATCGGACCCTCCAATCCGCCCATGTGTGGCCGCCCTTGAGAAGACAAGTCCGCTTTTGAATTCGGCCACCGGCCACCGGCCATTGACTACCGGCCACCGGCCAACCAACCGGTTGCTTTCCGACCACTTTCCGGCCGCCGTCCGACCATAATATTCCGGCGAAAAAGAATATTCCGGCGGAAAAAAGTCTCGGGGGCCTACGCCCCCGAGGCCTTTAAAGTTGCCCCTGATTCTTGTCCATGAAAATTTTGGTTTCCGGTGAGTGATTTTCCTTCACGCACGATGGCTTCTCCTCATAATGGGGGCCTTACAAATGTGCGCTTTTACCACAGAAAATTACAAGGGTAAATCAGGCTCCATACTTAACAGGAAAGTGTCAATATCATCTTCCTCATGCATAATCTTTGACTCCAACTCTTTACGCAGCAAAGCAATTTTAGCCTCATTGCGACTTGCATAAAGACCAGCCAAAATATCCCAAGCCTGTTTTGCAGATTTTGTTGAACGGATGTGAGGAACAATGGTGCGCTTCACAGACAACGCAATTAATGCATGAGCCTGAGCATCCTTAACACCCCAACAAGCTTGTTCTGCCGTAGGCAAAACAACTCTAACAGCAGCAATCCTTGCAGCAAGACCTGCAACATCCTCAACATCGCCTACATCTTCAGAACCAGGACGTACATCAATGCCCTACACAATGTTCCAGATGCCCTTTGACACAAGAACATGTTGCATCATATAAGCCCACATAGGGTAGTTGTCCCCATCCAACCTGTCCTCAGCGGCAAACATCTTGGAACACATCTGTGTTGTTGTTGTCATCCATGGTAAATGTTGCACCTGATGTGAAAAGTGCCCGAAAATAGGAGAAACGGAGCGGGAACAACACGTGCTATATAGCACAAACCGTAGAAGACTATAAGGCACCTATTATGCAAAAAATGGCACTGACAAAAATTCTGCACAAAATGACGAAATAGCCTGTGCAGTACTGCCTGTAGTGGAAATGGAGGCCGAAATGAGCCCAAATCAAAAATCTGACCTGCGAATGCTTGCCAAAGCTCACTGAAATCGGAGAAAGTGAGCAGGCGTGTGCTGGAGCAGCTGGCGACTAAGCCCGGGAGGATGCAACTTGCTCTGATACCAATTGTTGGAATTAGGGTTGCAGAGAAATGCACATAGCTTGGAGAAGACGAAGGAAGCTCAAGGCACACAATAGAGAGTGTGTTACTTAGTGTGCAATGGAAAGATGGATAGCCCTAGAGTGATGGGCGTATATACAATGCACGGGGGAAAAAACCTCCTAAAGAGGGAAAAAATGCCCCGGCGGTCCTAGTGTGTTCACACACATCACTACCACAGGTATATGGTAACATAGTCCATTTGGCGCTTGAGAGCCTAAGCTGCCGCAAGTGTGTCTGCACATTATTCCTATCAATCTTATATAGTAGAGTGACAAGCTCTACTTGGTGTTTGGGAGACGTCGTCTTTGCAAACTTGATCTAAGCATGCATACTACTTCATTTTAGTGCACAATAAAGAAAAAGACAGTCTTATAAGACAAAAACTTTGTTCATTTTAAACATTTGTACATTTGCTTACTCTACGGAAGCATTGTAAGCATTGACAAGGTTTAGGTTATCCTTTAATTGTATGTCTTGCATCCATCTAGCATCTACAAAAGGATAATTCTTAAACTTAATAAGATATCGTCGGATAGTCTTACCACCTCTTAGTACCTTGTCTTCATGTTGGAGAATGGATTCGGGCTGCAGCACCTCTTCTTGGTCCTCGATCTCTGGTGGGTCTTCAATAGTTGGTTCTTGAGGTGGCTCTCCTTTGTAAGGCTTTAGTAGGCTCACATGGAAAGCATTGTGTATGAGCCAATGGCTAGGCAACTTGAGTTGATAGGCCATCTCATTGATTGGCCTAAGAATCTGAAAGGGACCATAGTACCTTTTTGCTAACTTAGCATAGTACTTTTGATGTCTCGTAGGATACTTGCCCGTCGCATGCCTTAATCGAGCTTTGGGAAATTTAAGTAAGACCCAATCATTTTCTTTAAAGGCTTGGGCTCTTTTGTGCTTGTCAGCAGGAGCCTTTTGCCTTTGCTGTGAGATAGAGATAGCATCCTTAATCTTTTGGAAAGATTCTTGTAGGTCTCGTCTATGCTCATCTACAGCGAATATCTTCCTGTGTACCTTAAGCAGTAGGGGACTTTTTGATCTTCCCTCAATTACCTCGAAAGGTGCTTTTCCCGTGGAAGTATGTACAGTGTTATTGTAGGCATACTCCACTAAGGGTAAGTACTTCTCCCATTGGGATCTTTGATCTACTTTGATTACATAGTCTTTTCATAGATCAAGAATTGTTAGGTTAGCTATTTCACTTTGGCCATCCATTTGTGTGTGATTTTACCCTTGTCCCTAAATTCTCAAAGAGACCCTTCTAGAAATTATTGGTCATTCTAGGATCTCTATCCGGCACTATGGACATTGGCAAGCCATGGTACTTAAAGATTTGTGAAATGAAGAGGGTTGCCATTTGATGGGCTTTGATAGTCTTTTTGACAGGTATAAAATGAGCTTGTTTACTGAACCTGTCTACTACCGTCCATATTCCCGTATTCCCATGGATAGATTTAGGCAATCCAAAGATAAAATCCATGGATATGCTCTTCCATGGTGAATTAGGGATTGGCAAAGGTTGAAGAAATCCAGGTTGCTTCCCTCTATCAAACTTCGTCTTTTGGCATACCACACATTTAGAAACATACTCTTGTATGTTTGCTTTCATGGTAGGCCAATAGAAATATGTTTCAATCCCTTTCAGGGTAGACTAAATCCATCTATGCCCTGCATAAGGAGGAGCAGGAGATTCATACATTACTTTCTCATGGAGTGAGTTAGTAACGCATAGTCTATTGCCATAGAGAAGATAACCATCTTGTAAAGTAAATGGTTTCTCTTTCTTCCCTAGTGCAAGGGCTGAAATCACATCTCTAAAATCGGGATCAATAGCATACTCATCTATCATAGAAGATAGATCATTGTGAGCTGCTATGGAAACCGCATTCACTCTCGATCGTCTTGAGAGTGCATCAGCTACTTGATTATGCTTGCCAGCAATGTGAGAAATATGAAAATGAAATTGAGAAAGGAAATTTTCCAACCTCATTTGTTTGTCAGAGAGCTTGATCTACGTCATGAAGTACGTAAGTCTTTGGTGATCCGTTCGCAAAATGAAAGGAGTCCCCAATAAATAGTGCTTCCATGAGTCTAAGGCATGTAGAACTACGAGGAGTTCCTTTTCTTATATGCCTAGATCTTGCTCAACAGGGTTGAGCCTTCGACTTTCATAGGCTATGACGTGCCCTTCTTGGAGCAAAAAAACTCCAAGGCAATCACCACAAGCGTCACATTGGACCTAAAATGGCTTTGAGAGATCCGAAACTGTAAGCACAGGTTGAGAGATAAGCTTTTCAAAAGCATTGTTCTCCTTGGCAGACCATGTATACCTAACATTTTTCTTTGTTAGGTCATGTAATGGTCCTGCAATTTGTGATAACTTTTCTATGAAGCGTCTATAGTATGCACACATACCATAAAGCTTCTTAGTTCATGAAGATTCCTTGGTTTAAGCCATCCTTTTATTACCTCTAACTTTGATGGATCCATTTGGATGCCATCTTGAGAGATAATGTGACCTAAATACTGAATCTCTTGCAAGAAAAAATCACTTTTCTTTCGATTAACATAAAGCTTTTTCTCTCTTAGAACTTAAAATATTACCTGGAGGTGTTGCTTATGTTCATCTAGTGAATTAGAGTAGATGATAATATCATCAAAGAACACTCCAGTAAAGGTTCGCGGTGAGGCCTGAATAGCATCTCCATCAAGCGGTTGAATGTGGCTGGTGCATTGGTCAAGCCAAAAGGCATGATAATATATTCGTAAAGACCAAACATAGTGCAAAATGCGGTCTTTACAATGTCTTAATCAACTATCCTTATTTGATGATAGCCACTTTTTAGGTCAATCCTACTAAAGTAGGTGGACCCTTGTAGCTTATCAAATAGGTCTTCTACCCGTGGAGCGGGAAACCTATTCTTGATAGTGATCCTATTCAGTGCTCTATAGTCGACACACATACGATATGTGCCATCTTTCTTTTGCACTAATAGCACAGGTGAGCAAAATGGAGATGAGCTAGGCCTAACCATGCCCTTCTCAACTAACTCATGCACTTGCCACATAATCTCCTCTTGTTGAGCTTGAGAAAATCTATAAGGAGGTTTATTAGGCGGTGAACTTCCTGGAAGAAGTTCAATTGCATGGTCATCATTGCCTCATTTAGGAGGTAGTGTACAAGGGATGTCATCAATAAAGACATCTTGAAACCCCTTGAGAAAATTGGATAACTCTAATTCCTTGTGAGTGTATATTTTCTTTTGCTAAAACATTAGGTTCATTTTGAGAATCTTTAACAAAAATCATGTACACAAAAATAGAGCTCTTATTGACTTATTGAAAGCTTGTGTATGTACAATGGGTATGGTGTTACCCATTTCCTTAGCATCTATGTACATATCTTTTTCCCTGAACCTAAAGTAGATTTTCCTTTCAGGGAATTTAACATTGGCAGCCATGCGGTCAAACCATGGTGCCCCTAGGATTACATCCTCATGCTTGAGAGGAGAGATAAAGAAGTCCTCTTTGTCCACATAGCTTTGGACATGGAGCCTCAATTTCCCAATTAAGGGAGTGAATGAAGCTTCTTGCCCCTTGAAAGCACCGTTTGCGGGTAGGACATCTCCCATCTCGTAAGCTTGTATGCCTAGCTTGGTGGCCAACTTTGTGGAAATGAAATTGTGAGTAGAACCAGGGTCAAAGAGAATAAAATCATCTTGTTCTCTTACCTTTCCCCAAGCATGGCATAGAGGAGATCCTTTGTGGTGAATTTCCTCTTCTTGGATTTTGACCAAGGTAGCTCTAGGAGGCTCATTTCTTTTGGGGACAAGCACGGTACACATGCCCTTGCTCGCCGCACTTGAAACAGCGGTTATCCTTGCGATAACGCTCAAGCTCTTCAAGAGAGATTGTTTTTGCCTTTGTAAACTCCCTTCTCCTTAGCTTTGTTGGAATTGCCCTTAGGAGACTTTTGGACATTGTCCTTCCCCTTAGGCTCATTGAAATCCTTGTTTTCCGTGGGCTTAGAATTTCTTTCAGCCCCGTTTGGAAATCAATTCGTCAAGCCACCATAGTATGGTGTATAACCGCCGATATGGTTCGTGGCCTTTGGGAGTTAACATACTCCGCCATTTCTTCAGTTAAGCCCGCATAAAATTGTTGTTTTTGCTCTCAAAAATCCATCTTTTTGAAGAGAGTGGCTTTGAGATGTAAATCCCAAAACTTGTCTACATATTTATGAATGGATTTGTAGGGAGAGAGTTTCAAGCTTCGCCATTCGGTGGGTACTTTGTCTTTGGCATCAGTGGCCAAAAACTGCTTCATAATGGAAGCTCTTAAATCTTTCTATGTTTGTGGAGCTTCACCATTGGCCTGTAGGCTAAACCACCATTGCTTGGCGGACTTTTGAAAGTGCATAGCTACATGATGTAGCTTAGAGGACTCCGTGAAGCCCTCATCTCCAAACACCGCATCCAATTGTTAGATAAAGGCCAAGACTTTGTCTGTAGCACCAAAGGTGCCATCGTAGGTAAGGAAAGAGAAGCTTTTTCCTCCCTCTTTGAACTTCTTAAGCTTGGACGACCTCTTCCATGCGGCATAGGATTTCCTATGGCCTCTTCTTTTTTATGGTTCAAAAGTTGCACCATCGCTTTCTTCAGAGGATGAAGAATTTGAGGAAGATGGAGAAGAGGGTGACCTCTTTCTCACCTTTTTCTTGCCTTGATCTTCTTTGTTTGCACCATCACTTTCGTAAGAGGAAGAGGATGAAGAAGATGGAGGAGAGGGTGGTCTCTTTCTTGCCTTTTTCTTCTCTTGCTTTTTATCATCCCTCTTTGAAGTATGGTGTGGAGAAGTGTGCGATGGTCTTCTCTGTTTAGAAGGTGACGGAGAGCGTTTAGCCCGCTGTCTTCATAGATCCATCTCCGTCGAGGTGACAAGAGACTCACTTCTTTCTCGTTTCTTTGGTGGGGGCTCTTGAGTTCTCCCTTGAGAAGGAGATGCGTCATCAAGAAGAGAATTTTTTAGCCCTTCATATGGATCCTCTTCTTCTTCCCGAATCAGAGAGAGGCCTCTTTTGGGAGTCTCGCAAGGAGGCTTCCTAGGTACTCTCTTGTCATGGTGGGCAGTTTGGAAAATCCCATGAGCATGAAGCTGTCATTGCACTTCACTCTGGAGGGATGAATTACCCATGGCTTGTTAAAGCCTAAAACAAGGTAGTTAACAAGCATAGGGGCATCATTAGTAGCCTGCTCATTAGCAAAATCAAAGTTATCAACATTAATTTCACTCTCTTTACTATTGTCAGCCATTCTAACAACTTTTAGTGTAAACTTTTTTAGGTGTACTTTGGCACTTCAAGCCCTAGTTGCTACTCCTCTTTACCCCTTAATAACTACTGTACCCATGGCTCGAATACCATTAATTGCAAGGAATAGAAGACAGCGTTGTTCAACACCAAAACAACACCGACTCCTGTCAATCTTCTAATAGATCAATAGTGGTTAAGCCATAGGCAAGCCCCATAGGACTTCACTATTAAGACTATAGCTCTCGACGGTGATGTCCTGTTATCTGCACGAAGGCAGGCGCACTGGAAGGCTCAAAAATCCCTATTCTACTTGCTCAATTGCAATTAATAATACCAACCATTTATAGCTACCTTGAGGACCTCCCTTCTTGAGCAAGAAAAGAGAAACCTTGTGCTCTAATACCAATGTTACATTTAATAGCCTAGTAACTTGTGTGTAGTAGAAAATAGCATGAACATAGTGAGCATTTCATTAGAATAGATTCCTAATGAGAATAACAAGAGTGCTTGGGTGGAGAGAGCAACAAAAAGCATAACACCTAGTTAGATAGCATGAACAATACTTCAAAAGAGAGAGAAATTAAGCTATTGACAATAGTTGAGGACCGGATTTACATGGAGCCGGTCCCCCCTCCAAAAGGCTTTGTATTATGGTTTCTCCCATCAAGAGAGACATTTTACAATACAATTCTTTGTGTTCCTTCAATACTAGCTAGTGCAATGAAGATGGAAGCTTCAAGCACTAAGCAAACACTAATAAAGAACAACATCAATTCCCTCACGGTCTCAGACCCAAGACCTCAAACACCTTCTAAGATGGTGAGAGCTAGCGGGGTATGAGAGTAGATTGAGAGGAAGAAGGAGTAGTATTACGAGAAAGGTGTACATCTCCTCACATAATCACTCATATTAGCAAAGCATGGCTTAGTAATTAGCATGGTAGAGGAGATGAGCATGCATTGAAGCTTGGATCTTGGTTGGATTTGCATCACAAAGCCAAGAGTTGTTGGTGTAGGCCTCCCTTCTCACAATCTTGGAGTAGGTGATAAGCTTTCCATTAAAGCTTGAGAAGGAGAGAGAGAGAGAGAGAGAGAGAGAGAGAGAGTCTTCTTGCTTCTCACATGAGTTAGTGTGAGTGTGTGGATATAATGCCTTTGAAATTCACCCCCCTCTCTCTCTTGGTCGACCCCTCTTGCTATTTGCTCATGCTACCACCCCATTGGACCTCTCCAGGCTTATCCAATAGGATTTAAGGAGCATAATTTATAGCCTTCTGACATGTGTCTCCCTTTCCCCTTTTGTGAGAGATTTAGGTAATTAATCAATGCAACTAAACTCTCATTGGACCCCTTTGCCTCCTGGCCAATAGGAATCGGGCAAGCCATTGGGCTACTGAATTCTCATAGGACCCCTTGGGAAACTGTTTATTAAATGTTTTGAAATTAATCAAACTAGATTTACTCTAGCCTAATTCTCATTGGTCCACCTCCATGGCCATCCAATAGGATTTGAGTACACCTTGTGGGCATCTGGGCTAGGGAGCTGACATGTGTCCCTCATTCCCTTTGTGTAAAGGGAGCTTGTGTGTGTGTGTGTGTGTGTGTGTGTGTGTGTGTGTGTGTGTGTGTGTGTGTGTGTGTGTGTGTGTGTGTGTGTTTCTCTCTCATCCCCTACTTGCAAGGCTTGCCTCCTCCTTTGTAGGAGTTGTGAAGACTTTTTGGTACACACACAAAGCATCCAATTTCCCTAGTGTTTGACCTTTGGACACAACCTTTGAATCTTGGAACCTTAGCATTTTGGAAGTCTTATTGGGCTGAACCTTAGGGTCTTTAAAGCCCATTGTTGCACCTTGCTCTTTTGCAGATAACCCCCCCTTTGGATCCCTATTTTCCCTCCTTTGGATCCCTACTATGGCCGGTCTACCAGCTTAACCAATATTCTAGCTTTTTCTCCCCTGGCACTTCCCCATATTAAATGATCAATTTAACATGAGAAAATCATTTAGGAGAATTAGATATTAGTTATTATGACACTCGTTCATTACAAAAGCAAGCCACCCCATGCTTGGAGGGTGTAGATAGAAGATGAGGGGTTCCACTTGTAAAATAGGCTTGTCTATGTTTTTCTATAACGGGATGAATTGGCTGCCTCAGTTTGTGAGAGCCAATCCAAAACATGACGGATGGATGTCATGGAGTTCGGTCCTGTAGACATACGCAAAGTCCGAGAAAGTAGTGCCCATGACTATGCATGCATAATTCTAGGATGGAATTTCCTCTTTGTAGTTTCATGTTTATCCACATAGCCATTGTTTCATGTTTTAATATCATCTTTTTCATTTTTCTCAAAATTTCAAATAATGTTCTTTAATTTTTATTCACAAGCAAAACACAGGGAAACACCAAAATTTGAATGTTTAAGCACTAAAGCACGGTTCGATAATAAGCACGTCAATCTAGCGACAATAAGTGCGGCAATACATATGGTAATATACGTGGTAATATTTCAAATACAAAAAATAATGTCCTTTTTTCCCCCTCTCTCTCCTTTGGCCAGCCCATTATCAAATATTCCTTGCTTTAATCAGGCCTTGCAATTAATTGGCTGATTAAAAATTGCAAGTTGTGTGTGGTATAAGTCTTTGCAATAGCTCTCTAATGAGCCTTTAATCACCTAATTTGGAGGTCATTACTTCCTAGTCCCACATCACAAAGGTAAAGCTAAGTTTAGGGGTGTGTGTCTGCGCATGCGTGCGTGCATGTGAGCTCCTTCTAGTCTTGGTACAACATCCTTATTTTAGGAGGTATTCCACGTGCAAAGTGATTTGCCTTGTTGGCTAGCTCAATCAGAGCGGCATAAGCCATCAACCCCAAACCAGAGGTGAGCCAAAAAGAAGAAGGCGACAACCTTATTAAGCAACCCGATAGTTTAGCTCAATAGAAGATGGTCTCAATAGTACGTAGACAGCAGAGTGGCATAAGCCATTAAACAAGAACTAGAGGCCAGATAAATGATGTCTCTTGGGACAAGGAACACCACCATTCATTACATAATAATGCAACACTGTCCCCGCAAGTGCTACGGGCAAACAATACCATCCTTCGACATCAGAAACCCCCTTCTTTTTATCATCAAACTGTTTGTGCAGTAAATTTCAAATCTTTTACATACTATTATTTCAAAAGACCAAAATGATGCAAACTTTATAGGTCTAGTCAATTTGTACATTGAAAAGACACCATTAATCCACACCGTGCGATCATAGTTTCCAGTCACCGATTGGCATTTATACTAAGGAGTATGAACACCTTAACAAACTTAAGGCGGTGCAAAATACTGTAAAGAATGCAGTAGTAAGGAAACAAATCTTTCCAGCTTAGTACCAACCTGTGAAGCCTCCTTATGTTCAACCATCTCCATAGCCACACAGTAAGCAAACTTTCAAGCCCTCAAAAAACTCTCTTTCACATACACACACAGGAAATGCAACAGCCAAGGCTAAGTGAGGGGCATAGAGTCACCCTTGCCTGGTTTGAAATACCCAGTTTGGTACATGTTCTGAGGAGCCACAATCTTGGCAAATTGTCTTTCATCTGTCATCATCACAAGGAGTAGGCTATCTAGTGGCAGCCGCATGGTTAATCCTATAGTGGGGTGGGGGGGGAGGGGGGGAAGTGTCATTGTTTTTGTTAGGTTAGGTGTGTCTAAAGTGAACAAAAATAGAGAGCAAAGGTGCACGAGGTCTGGGGAGTGATGTTAGAGTAAATGCAACATAGAGTGGGGAGTGATGCCAAAGTAAACGCGGCCTAATGCCCAAGCATGGGTTAGCGAGAAAAAGAATCACGCTTTAATGAAGGGGGGGGGGGGGGGGGGGTTGTGGTTTGAGGATTAAGCCCGAAAGGCAACCACCAACTAAGGTAGTGTATCCTACGTAGAGTCGAAAAAACAAAAATCATTGTCATCTGATGTTTAGAGGGAGGTTTTAAAATTTTGGTGGAATTAGGGTTGTAGAGAAATGCACATAGCTTGGAGAAGACGAACGAAGCTCAAGGCACACAATAGAGTGTGTGTTACTTAGTGTGCAATGGAAAGATAGATAGCCCTAGAGTAATGGGCGTATATACAATGCACGAGGGGAAAAACCTCCTAAAGAGGGAAAAAATGTCACGGCGGTCCTAGTGTGTTCACACACATCACTACCACATGTATATGGTAACAAATCCCCCATGGAGTGATGCGGTGAATGAGAGCTGGCACATGAGTAAAGGGAAGTGCCATGCCCTGAGGACAGGATCAGTCCACAAAGGGGAGTAAGCCCAAAGCTTTGCAGAAAGCTTCAAGCTTCTCACGAGACAATGCCTCTGTGAAAAGATCTGCAAGGTTGTCCTGTGTTGGCACATAAGCCAAGTTGATCTCTCCTACTGAGAGCCTCTCCCTGACGTAGTGGTAATGCACCTCAATGTGCTTTGTGCGAGCGCGAAAACATGGGTTCCTCACAACTACCAATGCGCTCTGACTGTCAATGTAGATAGTGTTGGCAGTGTCCTGTCCAACACCCAAATCAGCCATAAGGTGTCTAAGCCATACACACTCAACCGTAGCTGTGAAGACTGCCCTGTACTCAGCCTCACAACTCGAAGTGGCCACAGTAGGTTGCTTCTTGCTCAACCATGATATACATGAACTCCCAAGCATGAAACAAAAAACACTTGTGGACACTCGCACGTCAAAACAACCAGCCCAATCTGAGTCCAAAAAAGCATGTAAGTCTGGCGGCATTGATCCCCCCTTGGGATAAAACAAGCCAAGATGTAAAGTGCCACTAAGGTATAAGAAAATCCTCTTGACAGCCTGCCAATGTTTATACCCTGGGCTATGCATAAATCTACTGACCTATGAGACTACAAACTGAATATCCGCTCGTGTTGCATACATAAATGAGGCAGCCAACAGCAGTTTGGTAAAGAGTGACATCAGCAGGATCGCCAGCATCATGTAGACTCAACTTCAAACCTGTTTCCATGGGAGTGGCAATAGGTTTGCAATCCTCAAGTCCAAACTTACATAGCAATGTCTCTATGTAACTTTTCTGACACAAGGCAATACCACCATCACACTGCTTAAACTGTATACCCAAGTAATGATGCAACAGCCCCAAATCTTTCATCTTGAAAGTTGCATTCAAATCAGCCTTAAATTCAGCAATAGGTCTCTCATTTGGTCCAGTGATCAGCAAATCATCAACATAAAGAACCACAATGAGAAGTACATCACCCTCATGCTTTACATACAATGTGATTTCTGTTGGACTGTTATGAAAGCCTCGTTTAACCAAATGAGCGTCAGCTTTCTCATACCAAGCACGAGGAGATTGCTTCAACCCATACAAAGCCTTGTTACATTTGCACACTTTGTCCTCTTGTCCTTTTATGACAAAACCGTGAGGCTGCGTTACATAAACTTCCTCAAATATGTCAACATTCAAGAAAGCAGTAACAATTTCTGATTGATGTACATCCCAACTAAAATGAGCTTCCAATGCACATAGAAAACGTACAGTAGTCATACGACAAGTGGGAGCAAAAGTCTCTTCATAATCTATGCCTTTTTGTTGTGCATAACCTTTTGCAACAAGTCGAGCCTTATGGTGATCAATCTCACCATCCGGCTTGCGTTTCAACTTGTAAACCCACTTCGTACCAATGGCCTTTTTGCCAGGAGGCAAATCACATAAAGTCCATGTGTCATTTTCTATGAGTGCATCATATTCTGATTGCATGGCAGCCATCCAATTTTTTGAATTATGTGTTTCATCAAAAGACAGAGTTTCCTCAACATCATGCAAGCTAGACACAGCCAAAGCATAACAATCTGATGCATAAGATGCATGGCGAGAGCCTGAACGAGTACGACTAGACAAAGGTGCATCCAATTTACTGTCAGGCAAAGTGTACACCAGCCATTTTGGCATACCTCTAGCCTGCTCATTTTCAGCCCTTCCTCATCAAGTGCATCATGTACATCTGCATCAGTAATAGGCATGCATAAGCCTGTGCATGACAGGTGGTATTCCCCCCCTCGATCGGAACGGAGGGTGCCCATAGTACATTTCGAGACATTTTCAGCCATAGCCAGAAATTTTTTGAAGCCAGGTAATGTGCTTTGTAGCACCACTATCGAAATACCACACACATAAATCTGCAGCAACTGACAAGCATGCATCATGGACATCAGGACTGTAAGTGCACTCTACGCTAAAAGCCCATTCTGCATCAACATCAGCATTACAGTCTCCTTTCACAGAATACTCAACAATGGCTGCATTTGTAGTGGAACCAGCATTTGTAGTGGAACCACCCTCTTTCTTCTTAGCCACTTTGGCGTTCAACTTAGGACAAGACTTGATCAAGTGATCATTAGCTTTACAATAATGGCAACGCATCTTCTTTTTGCCCTTGTCACTAGAATTTCCAAATGAATTGCTGCCAACAGAAGCATTAGGAACAGAATTTTTGCCACTCGCAGCAGAACCATAAGAAGTGGCTGCATTGCTGTTACCACCCTTTCTTTAAGAAGCAATAAAAGCATGTTCCACTGGATGCTGTCTAGTCCTAATTTTTCTAGAAAGTGACTCTTGCAACAGCAATGTGCATAATGCATCAAACTTGACAACTTCTGGATTTCCTTGGGTCATAAGTCTCCAAGTACTAGCAAAAGTCTGGTAAGAATTTGGTAAGGCATCAAGAACAGTCTGCACAAGGGAACTTTCTGAAATAACTTCACCTGCAGAAATAAGTTGCTCATTGATATCCTTGACACTAGCAAGGAAAGTGTCCATATCATCTTCCTCATGCATAATCTTTGACTCCAGCTCTTTACGCAGCAAAGCAAGTTTAGCCTCATTGCGGCTTGCATAAAGACCTGCTAGAATATCCCAAGCCTGTTTTGTAGATTTTGCTGAATGGATGTGAGGAACAATGGTGCACTTCATAGACAACGCAATCAATGCATAAGCCTGTGCATCCTTAACATCCCAACAAGCTTGTTTTGCCGTAGGCAAAACAACTCTAACAGCTGCAATCCTTGCAGCAAGACCTGCAACATCCTCAACATCGCCTACATCCTCAGAACCAGGACGTACATCAATGCCTGCACAATGTTCCAAACACCCTTTGACACAAAAACATGTTGCATCATATAAGCCCACATAGAGTAGTTTTCCTTGTCCTCAGCAGCAAACATCTTGAACACATCTGTGTTGTTGTTGTGAGTCATGGTAAATGCTGCACCTGATGTGAAAATTGCCTGAAAATAGGAGAAATGAAGCGGGAACAACCTGTGCTATATAGCACAAATTGTAGAAGACTATAAGGCACCTGTTATGTAGAAAATGGCACTGACAGAAATTCTGCACAAAATGACGAAATAGCCTGTGCAGGACTACCTGTAGTGGAAACTGAGGCCGAAATGATCCCAAATCAAAATTCTAAGCAGACCAAGCTCTACAAGCTTGCCCAAAATATTTTGCAACCTGCAAACGCTTGCCAAAGCACACTGAAATCAGAGAAAGTGAGCAGGCGTGTGCTGGAGCAGCTGGCGACTAAGCCCGCGACTAAGCCCGGGAGGACGTGACCTGCTCTGATACCAATTGTTGGAATTAGGGTTGCAGAGAAACGCACACAGCTTGGAGAAGAGGATGGAAGCTCAAGGCACATAATAGAGTGTGTGTTACTTAGTGTGCAATGGAAAGATAGATAGCCCTAGAGTGATGGGCATTATACAATGCACGGGGGAAAAAACCTCCTAAAGAGGGAAAAAATGCTCCGGCGGTCCTAGTGTGTTCACACACATCACTAACACATGTATATGGTAACAAATTTTAAGAGGCTTTTGAATCCGTACTTAAGTGTGTGTGTGTGTGTGTGTGTGTGTGTGTGTGTGTGTGTGTGTGTGTGTGTGTGTGTGTGTGTGTGTGTGTGTGTGTGTGTGTGTGTGTGTGTACCCGCCCTGTCCCAGAATCCATATACAATGGGTCGGTAGTAGGCCCATTGTGCATGGACCTACTACCTAATTAGAGAGATGAGGTTAGAGCGTCTAAGTTGCAAGCCAAACCAGCCATTCCGAGAAATAGTCTTAATGATATTGTTGATTACGTCACTTCTCTTGAATCCATTAAGGCAAAATTTGTGTATAAGAAGCTTGATGTCTTCCCATGCTAAGAAGAAATTAGAGGAAGCATTGAGTGATGTCTGTTCTGAAGAGATGGAATATTTGTTTGGGGAAGTTAAGAGTGACCTCAGTAGAGTTTTTAACTAGCCAAAAGGGGTTACAGTGTATTTGGAGGAAGTTTGAACAGATTTTTTGTTTAGTTGCGCATATCGATTCAAACTCTGAAAGTACAAGGTCAAGGCAAAGCGTGATATATTTAGTAATTTCAGTAAATATCCCATTCAAAGCATCCAATATCCATTTGAATTATGCTTATGATGTTTATATGTGGGAAAAAGCACATGAAGCTTGATAGTCTTAAGAGAATACCCAAGATTAGAAAGATGCTTAGAGATCCTATTAGTAACCATATTAGGAGAATGGTTTAGCACTATGAATTCCCTCCTAGATAATTGAGAGTGAGCCGCTTTCCAAGCCAAGTTTTTTCACATAAGAGTAGGACAATTGGAGATTTTATCAAGCCCTACTACAAACCAATTATGTGCAAATTTTTGAAATTCAACTCCGAGATGTGGTGTGATCCAAGTACTCTCAATGGACAGCCATTTGCATGGTACGAAAGAGATTTTTTGAAAAATATTGTTCAACAAGTTTAGTCAAGTCCAATAGGACTGTCTTCTCCAGTCAGAGAGTATTGACAAGGTCAATTCAGCAACTAAGTAAAGCTAATAGAGCAAGGTATGGGTTTTTTGGGAGATTAGGGATGTGATTCAGCCCTTTAGCCAATATTTTTTGCATTGTGGTGTCATTAATTAAATTAAGATCACAATTACAAACATGTTTGCCAAAATCTTTACAAAAAGTTTCATATTTATCACAAGCACATTCCGAGACAGTGTTGTGACGTAAAAAATCATTACTATAAATAAGACTCTTGATAGGTTGCTAATACCTCCAGCCAATAAGCACATTATCAAGTATTTCATGATTGCCAAAAAGTAAGTAAAAGCACTCATAGAATATTGGTTTGGGGTGAACTCGATTCAAAAGTTCATTTTGGAACACACGGTGTAAATAAATAAACTCCTTGGTCTCAGAGGTCTTCTTTGTAAGATGCATCCTTCCACAAGGGCCAAAAGCAACCTGCACAATATAGATGATCATAAGTCAAGGAGGTGACGGATGGGAGTATTTCTTCCTCCTCCCCTAGTAAAGCTACGAGACTTTCCTCTGTTCTAATTGGAGGAATTACTGGGGGTTAAAAAACATGTGAACGAGTTATTGGGGGTGGTTAAAGAGTTAGGTCTTTTCAGTGAAGGGGAATCGTCATCTTCAATATAAGGCTTGAGTAGAATAGTGATAATTTTGACACCCTTATAGTTGGCATAAGTGGTCAGATATGTCCCTGGTTCATCGGATTTGAGCTCTTTAAGGATATCTAGCATTAGCCCACGAAAAATATTAAAAGAAATTTGAGCAACCACTAATTGTTTGGCTTGGACTCCCAACAAAGAACAGATGAGGGATAAATGAAAGTCTGTTGGTTTCTCGGGAAAAAGTTGGTCATGTTACCATTTGCATGTGGTAGTGATGTGTGTGAACACACTAGGACCGCCGGGGCATTTTTCCCTCCTTAGGAGGTTTTTTCCCCCGTGCATTATATATACGCCATCACTCTAGGGCTATCTATCTTTCCATTGCACACTAAGTAATACACTCTCTGTTGTGTGCCTTGAGCTTCCTTCGTCTTCTCCAAGCTCTGTGCCTTTCCTTGCAATGCTAATTTCAACAATTGGTATCAGAGCAGGTCACGTCCTCCCGTGCTTAGTCGCCAGCGTCCCTAGAACACCCCTACTCGTTTTCTCAAATTTCAACGAGCTTTGGTGAACGTCAACAGGTCGACAAAAAAATTGGGTAAGCTTGTAGAGCTTGGTCTGCTCAAAATTTCATTTCGGGCCGACCTCTGTTTCCACTACAGCCAGGTTTGCACAGCAAATTTTACCATTTTGTGCAATTTTTTTGTCAATGCCAATTACTGCATAATAGGTCTCCATACAGTCTACTGCGGGTTGTGCTATATAGCACGTGCTGGTCTCACTCAATTTTTCCTCATTTCGGGCAGTTTTCACATTAGGTGCAGGCATTTTCCATGGCTGACAACAACACGGATGTGTTCAAGATGTTTGTTGTTGAGAACATATTGGATGGGGACAATTACCCTATGTGGGCTTACATGATGCAACATGTACTTGTATCAAAGGGAGTTTGGAACATTGTGGAGGGCATTGATATATGTCTTGGTACTGTGGATGCAAGCGATGTTGAGGATGCTCCAGGTTTTGCCTACGGCTAAGCAAGCTTGTTGGGATGTAAGAGGTGCACAGGCTCATATATTGATTGCATTTTTTGTGAAGCGCACTATCACTCCTCACATCCGTTCAGCAAAATTTGCAAAATAAGCTTGGGATATTCTAGTAGGTCTTTATGCAAGCCACAATGAGGCTAAAATTTCTTTGCTGCGTAAAGAGCTGGAATTGAAGATTATGCATGAGGAAGATGAAATGGGCACTTTCCTTGCTGATGTCAAGGATGTTAATGACCAACTAATTTCTGCAGGAGAAGTCATTTCTGACAGTTCACTTGTGCAGATTGTTCTTGATGCTTTGCCAGATTCTTACCAGACTTTTGCTAGTACTTGGAGATTTATGACCCAAGGAAATCCTGAAGTTGTCAAGTTTGATGCATTATGCACATTGCTGTTGCAAGAGTTACTTTCCAAAAAAAAACACGACTAGGCAGCGTGCAGTTGAATAGGCTTTTATTGCAGCTCAAAGAAAAGGTGGGAACAGCAATGTAACCACTTCTTGTGGTTCTGTTGCGAGTGGCAAAACTTCTGTTCCTAATGCTTCTACTGGCAGCACTTCATCTGGCAATTTTGGTGATAAGGGCAAAAAGAAGATGCGTTGCCATTATTGTAAAGCTGATGATCACTTGATCAAGCAGTGTCCAAAATTGAAGGCAAAAGAGACTAAGAAGAAAGAGGTTGGATCCACTATAGGGTCCAATACAAGTGTAACAATTGTAGAGTCTTTTGTCAAAGAAGATTGTGATGTTGATGATGCAGAATGGGCAGTTAGTGCAGAGTACACTTATGATCCTATTGTCCATGATGCATGTATGTCAGTTGCTGCAAATTCACATGTGTGGTATTTGATAGTGGTGCTACAAAGCACATTACCTCACATCATGATTTGTTTACCTCTATTGAGTATGTCCCTCATGGGAATACGGTGACTTGTGCCAACAATGCCTCTTATCTTGTTCAAGGAGTTGAAAAGATTGTGCTTACTGCTGCAAATGATAGTTCTTTCACACTTGTGGATGCATTGTATGTACCTGGAATCAAAAAGAACCTGTTGTCTATAATTGCACTTGTTAGACTTGGTCTTGTAGTCAAATTTGTCGATGAAAGATGTACAGTTCATGATCTCACTTTTGGTGATGAAATTGTTGCATCTGGCCTTTTGTTTCTTGGGCTGTATAAGCTCACTTTGCATGACAAGTGTGGACAAAATTTTACAAATGCAATTGCAAATTCAAGGGCTATTTCAGATGCAAAACTATGGCATGCACGTTTTGGGCATCTGAATTTTGCCAGTTTGTTGCGTTTGCAAAATTTTGATATGGTTGCTTCTTTGTTGCCTCTTGAAGCACATTTCAAACATGTTTGTGAAGGTTGTATTTTGGGTGAAATGCAACGTGCTAAGTTTCCAAAGGATGGGTCAGTTCCTGCTACATGCAGATTGCAACTTGTGCATAGTGATGTTTGTGGGCCTATGCAAACTCCGTCCTTGGGAATTACTTGTACGTCGTGACTTTCATTAATGACTACTCCAGGCATGCATGGGTATATCTGTTAAAAGCTAAGTCCGAAGTGTTTATGTGCTTCAAGCAATTTCTTGCTATGGTTGAAAATGTATCAAAATGTACTATGGACACCCTCTGTTCCGATCAAGGGGGGGAGTATATGTCTCATGAATTTAATGCATTTCTGGCTAATCGTGGGATAAAACACCAATGTATAGTGTCGTATACGCCTCAACAAAATGGTGTTGCTGAGAGGAAAAAAAGGTCTCTTATGGAAATGACACGATGTATGGTCAAGAGTCAAGTTTTACCACATTCGTTTTGGCCCGAGGTTGTGATGTGTGCCACTTATGTACTCAACAAGTGTCCTACAAAAGTGTTGCAGTCTATGACTCCATATGAAGCATGGCATTACAAAAATCCATCCATTGAGCACATGCGTGTTTTTGGCTATTTGGGTTATGAGTGCCACAAGCACAGCGCAAAAAATTGGATGATGTTACCATATACATGTGGTACTAATGTGTGTGAACACACTAGGACCTCCGGGGCATTTTTTCCCTCTTTAGGAGGTTTTTTCCCCCGTGCATTGTATATACACCCATCACTCTAGGGCTATCTATCTTTCAATTACACACTAAGTAACACACTCTCTATTGTGTGCCTTGAGCTTCCTTCGTCTTCTCCAAGCTGTGTGCGTTTCTCTGCAACCCTAATTCCAACAATTGCTATCAGAGCAGGTCACGTCCTCCCGGGCTTAGTCGCCAGCTGCTCCAGCACACGCCTGCTCACTTTCTCCGATTTCAGTGAGCTTTGCAAGCGTTCCCCATTTGCAAGTGAGCTATTTCGTCATTTTGTGCAGAATTTCTGTCAATGCCCTTTTCTGCATAACAGGTGCCTTATAGTCTTCTACGGTTTGTGCTATATAGCACAGGTTGTTCCCGCTCCGTTTCTCCTATTTTCGGGCAGTTTTCACATCAGGTGCAGCATTTACTATGGCTGACAACAACAACACAGATGTGTTCAAGATGTTTGCTGCTGAGGACAGGTTGGATGGGGACAACTACCCTATGTGGGCTTATATGATGCAACATGTTCTTGTGTCAAAGGGTGTCTGGAACATTGTGCAGGGCATTAATGTACGTCCTGGTTCTGAGGATGTAGGCGATGTTGAGGATGTTGCAGGTCTTGCTGCAAGGATTGCAGCTGGTAGAGTTGTTTTGCCTGCGGCAGAACAAGCTCTTTGGGATGTTAAGGATGCACAGGCTCATGCATTGATAGCGTTGTCTGTGAAGCGCACCATTGTTCCTCACATCCATTCACAAAATTCGCAAAACAGGCTTGGGATATTCTAGCAGGTCTTTATGCAAGCCGCAATGAGGCTAAAATTGCTTTGCTGCGTAAAGAGCTGGAGTCGAAGATTATGCATGAGGAAGATGATATGGACACTTTCCTTGCTAGTGTCAAGGATATCAATGAGCAACTTATTTCTGCAGGTGAAGTTATTTCAGACAGTTCCCTTGTGCAAACTGTTCTTGATGCCTTACCAGATTCTTACCAGACTTTTGCTAGTACTTGGAGACTTATGACCCAAGGAAATCCAGAAGTTGTCAAGTTTGATGCATTATGCACATTGTTGTTGCAAGAGTCACTTTCCAGAAAAAACAAGACTAGACAACGTGCAGTTGAACAGGCTTTTATTGCTTCTCAAAGAAAGGGTGGTAACAGCAATGCATCCACTTCTTATGGTTCTTCTACGAGTGGCAAAAATTCTGTTCCTAATGCTTCTGCTGGCAGCAATTCGTATGGAAATTATGGTGATAAGGGCAAAAAGAAGATGCGTTGCCATTATTGTAAAGCCAATGACACTTGATCAAGTCGTGTCCTAAGTTGAAGGCCAAAGAGGCTAAGAAGGAAGAGGGTGGTTCCACTGCAAATGCTGGTTCCACTACAAATGCAGCCATTGTTGAGTCTTCTGTGAAAGGAGACTATGTTGCTGATGTTGATGCAGAATGGGCTTTTAGCGGAGAGTGCACTTACAATCCTGCTGTCCATGATGCATGCTTGTCAGTTGCTGCACATTCACATGTGTGGTATTTCGATAGTGGTGCTACAAAGCACATTACCTCACATCGTGAATTGTTTACCTCTCTCGAGTCTGTCCTTCATGGGAATTCAGTCACTTGTGCCAACACCGCCTCTTATCCAGTTCAGGGAGTTGGAAAGATTGTGCTCACTGCTGCTAATGGCAGTTCCTTCACACTTGTTGATGCACTTTATGTACCTGGGATCAAGAAGAATCTCTTGTCTGTATCCGCACTTGCTAGAATTGGACTTGTAGTCAAATTTGTGGATGACAGATGTACAGTTCATGATCTCAGTTTTGGTGATGAAATTGTTGCATCTGGCCTTTTGTGCGGTGGGCTGTATAAGCTCACTTTGTATGATAAGTGTGGACAAAATTTTGCAAATGCTGTAGCAGATTCAAGGGCGATTTCAGATGCAAAACTTTGGCATGCACGTTTTGGTCATCTGAATTTTGCCAGTTTGCTGCGTTTGCAGGCGTTTGCAGAAATCTGATATGGTTGCTTCTTTGCCACCTCTTGAAGCACCTGTCAAACATGTTTGTGAAGGCTGTATTTTGGGTAAGATGCAGCATTTTAAATTCCAAAGGATGGTTCAGTTCGGGCCACATGCAGGTTGCAGCTTGTGCATAGTGATGTTTGTGGGCCCATGCAAACTCCGTCCTTGGGCAATTACCTGTACTTCGTGACTTTCATTGATGATTACTCCAGGCATGCATGGGTATTTTCCCTTAAAGCGAAGTCCGAAGTTTTTATGTGCTTCAAACAATTTCTGGCTATGGCTGAAAATGTCTCGAAATGTACTATGGGCACCCTCCGTTCCGATTTAGGGGGGAAGTATATGTCTCATGAATTTAATGCATTTCTGGCTAGTCGTGGGATAAAACACCAATGTACAGTGCCTTATACACCTCAGCAAAATGGTGTTGCTGAGAGGAAAAACGGGTCACTGACAGAAATGGCACGATGTATGGTCAAAAGTCAAGCTTTGCCGCATTCTTTTTGGCTTGAGACCATCATGTGTGCCACTTATGTACTCCATATGAATCATGGCATGATAGAAAGCCTTCTATTGAGCACATGCGTGTTTTTGGCTGTTTGGCATATGCTTTGGTGTCACAAGTGCAGCGCAAAAAATTGGATGATAAGGCTGTCAAATGTATTTTTGTTGGTTATAGTGCTGAAAGCAAAGGTTACAGTTTGTATCATCCACAAACAAAACGTATTCTAGTTTCTCGGGATGTAGTGTTTATGGAAGATTTTGTTCAGCCCTTGTTGTCATGTACTAGAGACAATAATATAAGCTCACAGGACATTTATGACACTTTGTTGCCTCTTTTGAGTGGTGGAAATACGAATGTAAGTTCCAATGAGGCAAATGTACAGCCTATGGGGGTTTTTGAAAATGTTTTAGATCAGCCTGTTACTAATGCAGATGTACATGATGTACTTGATGAGGAAAGGGCTGAAAATGAGCAGGCTAGAGGTATGCCAAAATGGCTGGTGCACACTTTGCGTGACAGTAAATTGGATGCACCTTTGTCTAGTCGTACTCGTTCAGGCTCTCGCCATGCATCTTATGCATCAGATTGTTATGCTTTGGCTGTGTCTAGCTTACATGATGTTGAGGAGCCTCTGTCTTTTGATGAAGCACAGAATTCAAAAAATTGGATGGCTGCCATGCAATCAGAATATGATGCACTTATAGAAAATGACACATGGACTTTATGTGTTTCGCCTCCTCGCAAAAAGGTCATTGGTACGAAGTGGGTTTACAAGTTGAATCGCAAGCCGGATGGTGAGATCGATCGCCATAAGGATCGACTTGTTGCAAAAGGTTATGCACAGCAAAAAGGCATAGATTATGAAGAGACTTTTGCTCCCACTTGTCGTATGACTACTGTACATTTTCTATGTGCATTGACAGTTCATTTTGGTTGGGATGTACATCAATCAGACATTGTTAATGTTTTCTTAAATGGTGACATATTTGAGGAAGTTTATGTAACGTAGCCTCGCGGTTTTGTCATAAAAGGACAAGAGGACAAAGTGTGCAGATGTAAGAAGCCTTTGTATGGGTTAAAGCAATCTCCTCGTGCTTGGTATGAGAAAGCTGACACTCATTTGGTTAAACGAGGCTTTCGTAACAGTACAACAGAAAGCACATTGTATGTAAAGCGTGAGGGTGATGTACTTCTCATTGTGGTTCTTTATGTTGATGATTTGCTGATCACTGGACCAAATGAGAGACATATTGCTAAAATTATGGCTGATTTGAATGCTACTTTCAAGATGAAAGATTTGGGACTGTTGCATCATTACTTGGGTATACAGTTTAAGCAGTGTGATGGTGGTATTGCCTTGTGTCAGAAAAGTTACATAGAGACATTGCTATGTAATTTTGGACTTGAGGATTGCAAACCTATTGCCACTCCCATGGAAATAGGTTTGAAGTTGAGTCTACATGATGCTGGCGATCCTGCTGATGTCACTCTTTACCAAACTGCTGTTGGCTGCCTCATTTATGTATGCAAAACGAGGCCCGATATTCAGTTTGCAGTCTCACAGGTGAGCAAATTTATGCATAGCCCAGGGTCTAAGCATTGGCAAGCTGTCAAGAGGATTTTCCGCTACCTTAGTGGCACTTTACATCTTGGCTTGTTTATCCCAAGGGGGGATCATTGCCGCCAGACTTACATGCTTTTTCGGACTCAAATTGGGCTGGTTGTTTTGACACGCGAGTGTCCACAAGTGGTTTTTGTTTCATGCTTGGCAGTTCATGTATATCATGGTTGAGCAAGAAGCAACCTACTGTGGCCACTTCTAGTTGTGAGGCTGAGTACAGGGCAGTATTCACAGCTACGGTTGAGTGTGTATGGCTTAGACGCCTTATGGCTGATTTGGGTGTTAGACAGGACACTGCCTACACTATCTACATTGACAGTCAGAGCGCATTGGCAGTTGCGAGGAACCCATGTTTTTGCGCTCGCACAAAGCACATTGAGGTGCATTACCACTACGTCAGGGAGAGGCTCTCAGCAGGAGAGATCAGCTTGGCTTATGTGCCAACACAGGACAACCTTGCAGATCTTTTCACAAAGGCATTGTCTCGTGAGAAGCTTGAAGCTTTCTGCAAAGCTTTGGGCTTACTCCCCTTTGTGGACGGATCTTGTCCTCAGGGCATGGCACTTCCCTTTACTCATGTGCCAGCTCTCATTCACCGCATCACTCCATGTGGGATTTGTTACCATATACATGTGGTAGTGATGTGTGTGAACACACTAGGACCGTCGGGGCATTTTTTCCCTCTTTAGGAGGTTTTTTCCCCCATGCATTGTATATACGCCAATCACTCTAGGGCTATCTATCTTTCCATTACACACTAAGTAACACACTCTCTATTGTGTGCCTTGACCTTCCTTCATCTTCTCCAAGCTGTGTGCGTTTCTCTGCAACCCTAATTCCAACAGATGATAAGGCTATCAAATGTATTTTTGTTGGTTACAGTGTTGAAAGCAAAGGTTAAATAGAGTGACAAATTCTACTTGAAGTTTTTAGAGACGTTGTCATCACAAACCTGATTCTTAGTATGCATAGTACTTAAAATGTGCACAATAAAAAGAGAATTAGTCTTATAAGAAAAAACACTGATTATTCAAAAGAAACATGTACATTTGCTTACTCTAATGTAGCATTGTGAGCATTGACAAGGTTAAGATAGATTCCTTGCATCCATGTAGCACCTTCAAAAGGATAATTGTAGACATGTAGTAGTGTTAGTGTGTATACGCGCTTCACCAGGGGCACTTTTCTCCCACTGGGTTTTTCCCCCTGGACATCTGGTGTGAAAGGACACCTTATCTCTTAGGGTTTCATATAAGATTTGTAGCTCTGAGTTTGTACACAATTATTATTCCAATACAGAGAGACATACTACAGAGATCTCGTACACAAGCTCTGTGTCTTCTCCTTCTCCATCTTCTTCCTACTCTGAGTTGCTGTCTTCCTTTTGTTTCCTGTTTCATCATCTTCAACAATTGGTATCAGAGCAAGGTGATTTCCAGAGCCTCTACTTGCGTTTTCGCGTCCGCGCGCGCAATCGCAGTTTTCAGGCAGTTTTCAAAAAATTTGCTCGTGGGAGCATCCTCGACGTTCCGTGAGTATTCTGACCAGGCGACCTAGGGTTTTACCCCCCTTTCGAAGCCGTTCGAGCCCTCAGAATTTTGTTCTGAGCAGCGTAGCAGAAGTTACTTTTCGGAGGCGTTTAGATCAAGAGGGTGTGCTTTTTGACAGATTTTCTTCAGGTAAACAGTTCTTTTGGGAAGCAGCTTGTCTTAGCTTTGTGCTGAGATTTTGTGTAGAGTTTTGCTTGCATTGGAGAGGAGATTTGTGAATCTCTTGGAGGTTCTTTTGCTCTCTTGTGTGCATCTACAGTATGGCTCAATCTATGGAGAAAGAGATTTTTGGTGCGTTTACATCCGAAGACAAATTGGATGGTACCAACTATTCTCTTTGGTCTTTTATGGCCAAAAATGTTTTGGTTGGTAAAGGATTGTGGGATTATGTATCTGGAGATGAAGTTCGTCCAGGTAGCATTGCACCTGCCACGCCTGGTCGTGGTGCAACTGTTGGTGCAGGACGCTCACAAGTCACTCCAGAGCAAAAGAGATGGGATACTAAAGATGCATAGGCTATGGCTGTGATTGCCTTAACCATAAAGAGGACAATCACACCACATATCAGATCTTGCAGAACTTCTGAGGATGCTTGGAACACTCTGCAAGCTATGTTTGGAGGAAGAAACGCTGCCAGAATAGAGTTTTTGAAGAAACAACTTGACAAAATACAGATGGACGAAGGTGACGATATTGTCGAGCATCTTACAAAAAGCAGGGATCTTAAAGAGCAATTGCTTAGCATTGATGAAGTGATTCCAGAGAAGGACTTGGTTTCCAAAACACTCAATTCACTACCACCATCTTATTTGACTTTTCAGACTTCTTTGACTTTGTCTTTGCAAGCTAATCCTGACCCTCTTCATTTTGAAGAGTTAGTGGCTTTGCTATTGCAGGAGGATCAATCACGTAAGAACAAGTCTTTACAGGTGGATGGTATGGATCATGCTCTTGTTGTACAGAACAAAAACAAGGGTAAAGAGAGTGCTCATCACTCCAAGTCTAGTGCAGGACAATCTTCAGAGAAGTCTAAAGGTGATTCCGACAAGTCCAAGAAGAAAGGTAAATGTCACTACTGCAAGAAACCTGGTCACTACATTAGTGAGTGTAAAAAGAGAATTGCTAAAGAAAAGAAGAAAGAGTCAAGTTTGGTTGTTTCAGCTTCTGGTGATTCTTCTACAGCTAAAGAAGAGTCTGCAAACTTTGTGCAGGATTCTTATGCTTTTGTAGTATGTTCAGATTTTTCTGCTTACAGTGTTGACAAGACACAAATGATTTGGTACTTTGATAGTGGTGCATCCAGGCATATTACTTCAAGGAAGGATTTGTTTTGTTCATTGGATGCAGCTCCAGCAGGAAAGAAGGTGACATGTGCAAATAATGCTTCTTATCCAATCAAAGGCATTGGTAAGATTTTGATTACCATTTCAGATGGTTCAGATTTATGCTTGCCAGATGTCTTATATGTTTCAGGGATCAAGAAGAATTTGTTGTCTGTATCCTCTCTTGCAAAAAATGGTCTTCGGGTCATTTTTGAGGATGACAGATGTGTTGTACGAGATCGAGAGAATGGTTATTCTCTTATCACTATAGGTACGTTGGAAAATGGACTATTTGTCCTAGATCGTTATGAAAAGCAGATTCAGGTATGTATTGCAGAAACAAAGACTCAGGCCATGCAGGATGCTGAGTTGTGGCATGCTAGATTTGGGCATGTTGGTTATGGCAGTTTGATGACTTTACAACGTCATAATATGGTGCATGATTTGTCCTTATTGGAGATGCCACCAAGACATGTATGTGAAGGTTGCGTTCTTGGAAAGATGCACAGATTTTCATTTTCGCAGGATGGTTCAGTTAGAGCGACACGAAAGTTGCACCTTGTACACAGTGATGTATGTGGTCCTATGAGGACGCCATCTATAGGAAACAGCCTTTATTTTGTGACCTTCATTGATGACTTTTCCAGGTTTTGTTGGGTGTATCCACTCAAAGCAAAGTCAGATGTGTTTGCAGTTTTTCAACATTATGTCGCCATGGTTGAAAATGAAACAGGTTGCAAAGTACAGACTCTTCGTACCGATCGAGGAGGTGAATACATGTCAGGTGCATTTAAGGATTTTTTGGGAAAGAAAGGCATTAAACACCAATGCACTATGCCATACACACCACAACAGAATGGTGTTGCAGAAAGGAAGAACATGTCTTTAATGGAGACAGCTAGATGTATGCTCAAGGCTAAGAGTTTGCCTCATAAGCTATGGATGGAGGCAGTTGCTTGTGCAGCACATGTTTTGAACAGGTGTCCTACTCGTGCCTTGAAGACCATTACTGCATATGAAGCTTGGTATGACAAAAACCTTCAGTCAGTTATCTTCGTGTTTTTGGTTGTCTTGCTTATGCTCACATCCCTCAGCAGTTACGTGGGAAGCTTGATGATAAGGCAATCAAATGTATATTTGTGGGGTACAGTAGTGGAAGTAAAGGTTATAGACTTTACAATCCTGTTACAAACAAGATTTTTGAAAGTCGTGATGTAATTTTTGCAGAAACTACTGCTCAACCTATGGTTGCTTTTGATGTACCTCATATGCAGACACATGATGTATTTGAAGGTTTGCTTCCTTCTTTTGTGGAGAATCAAGATTCACAACAGGTTGATAATCTTGATCAATCTTTTGATCAGCATGTGACACCTCATGATGTAGAGGAAATTGTGCGTGAAGAGCAAGAAGTTCTCAGGGAAGAAAGAACCTTGCTTAAATGGGTTCAGAAAACTTTGCAGGATAGCAAGTTGGATGCACCGTTGCCACGAAAAACACGTGCTGGTACTATTTTTGGCAGAGAGCAAGTAGATTTGGCTTTCTTTAGCACTCTTTGTGAGGCAGATGAGCCTGATTCATTTGATCAAGCTTTAGAGTGTGTTCAGTGGAAAGATGCTATGCAGCAAGAAATTGATTCTATTCATAAGAATCATACATGGGATCTAGTGGACTTGCCTACAGGTAAAAAGCCTATTGGTACAAAGTGGGTTTTTAAGGTAAAAAGGAAACAAGATGGTACTGTTGACAGGTACAAAGCAAGGCTTGTGGCAAAAGGCTATGCGCATCAGAAAGGCATAGATTATGATGAAACCTTTGCTCCTACTTCTCGTGCGTCCACAGTTAGATCACTAGTTACAATTGCTGCTCATCATGGTTGGAAAGTGCATCAGTTGGATATCAAAACTGTTTTTTTGAATGGTGATTTGCAGGAAGAAGTTTATGTAAGTCAACCAAGTGGTTTTGTTGTAAAAGGTCAAGAGCAAAAGGTATGTAGATTGCGTAAAGCTTTGTATGGTCTCAAACAGGCTCCAAGAGCATGGTATGAGAAGATACATACTTATTTGATTGGCCAGGGATTTCAGAATAGTCCAACAGAAAGTACTTTGTATGTCAAAAAGAGAGATGGAGTTCTCATTATGCTAACACTTTATGTGGATGATATGCTTCTTACAAGCAATAGTGCAGATGAAATTGAAGCGTTTAAAGATGCTTTGAGAAAAACCTTTGAGATGTCTGATCTTGGTTTATTACTTGGGTATTCAGTTTGTGCAATCAGAAGATGGCATATATATGTTGCAGGCAAAATATTTGCATAACATTTTGGACAAGTTTGGTATGCAAAATTGTAAGCCAATCTCTACACCCGTAGAAACTGGATCAAAGTTGAGCATGCATGATGCTGGAGAACCTTTTGATGTACATACTTATGCAGCAGCCGTTGGTTGCTTGATATATTTGGCAGGCAACACTCGTCCAGACATTCAATTTGGGGTTTCACAAGCAAGCAGATTTATGCACAGCCCAGGTATGCATCATTGGCAGGCTGTGAAGCGCATACTTCGTTACCTTTCAAGTACCCCTAATCTTGCCATGTTCTTTCCAAGGGGGGATATGTATGGAAAGCACAGTTCTATGCAGCTTCTTGGTTACAGCGATTCAGATTGGGCTGGTGATTTTGACACACGACATTCCACAAGTGGAAATTGTTTTTTCTTGGGAAATGCATGTATATCTTGGCTAAGCAAGAAGCAACCCACAGTGGCTACATCAACTTGTGAAGCTGAGTACAGGGCAGCTTTCACGGCAACAGTTGATTGTGTATGGATACGCAGGTTATTGGCAGATCTTTGTGAGTGTCAACAGGCACCCACTACCATTTTCACTGACAGTCAGAGTGCTATGGCAGTTGCAAGGAATCCAGTATTTCATGCAAGAAAAAAGCACATAGAGGTTCACTACCACTATGTCAGGGAAAGGCTACATGCAGGGGAGATCACACTAACTTACTGTCCTACACAGGATAACATTGCAGATCTATTTACGAAGGCGTTATCACGAGAAAAGTTTGAAGCTTTACGAAAAGCTTTGGGCTTACTCTCATACACATGATGATCTGCTACCTTGTACGAATTCACATTATCACTACAGGGGGGATTTGTAGACATGTAGTAGTGTTAGTGTGTATACGCGCTTCACCAGGGGCACTTTTCTCCCACTGGGTTTTTCCCCCTGGACATCCAGTGTGAAAGGACACCTTATCTCTTAGGGTTTCATATAAGCTTTGTAGCTCTGAGTTTGTACACAATTATTATTCCAATACAGAGAGACAGACTACAGAGATCTCGTACACAAGCTCTGTGTCTTCTCCTTCTCCATCTTCTTCCTACTCTGAGTTGCTGTCTTCCTTCTGTTTCCTATTTCATCATCTTCAACAATAATTTTTGAACTTAATAAGATATCGTGGGATGATCTTACCATGTTGTAGTACCTTGTCTTCATGCCCAAGGATAGCTTCGGGTTGTAGCACCTCTTCTTGGTCTTTGATTTTGGGAGGGTCTTCAATAATTGGTTCACTTGGTGGCTCTCCTTGGTAGGGCTTAAGTAGGCTCACATGAAAAGCATTGTGTATGAGCCAATGGTTGGGCAACTTGAGTTGATAAGCCACCTCATCAATCGACTTCAAATTTTGAAAAGGACCATAGTATCTTTTTGCTAGTTTAGCATAATATTTTTGATGGCCCATAGGATTTTTTCCCCTCGTTTGCCTCAATCGAGCCTTGGGAAACTTAAGTAAGACCCAATAATTTTCTTTGAATTTTAAGGCTCTTCTGTGCTTATCAGTAGGCATCTTTTTCCTTTGTTGAGAGATGGATTTAGCCTCCTTAATCTTTTGAGAAGATTCTTGCAAGTCACGGCTATACTCATCGATAGTGAAGATCTTCCCATGTACTTTAAGTAGCAAGGGACTTTTAGGTCTTCCCTCTATGATTTCAAAAGGTGTTTTTCTCGTAGAAGTATGGACAATACTATTGTATGCATACTCTACATGTCAGGACACCGGCAAGGCCGGACTAGACAAGGGCAAGGCCAGGCTAGGCAGTGTGGAAAGGGAGTCCAACTAGGGCAAAGGGCCAGGGGCCATGCTATATAGTGGGTGGTTGGGTGGTGGATTCCTAGGTTCTAGTTCCCTGGTCTTACATTGGTATCAGAGCTAGGTGGAGAGGAAGGAGGAGGGTGGAGCCATGGTGCATGGATTTCTCTTTTCCTCTAAGCATGGTTTTCTCTCTCTCTCTCTCTCTCTCTCTCTCTCTCTCTCTCTCTCTCTCTCTCTCTCTCTCTCTCTCTCTCTCTCTCTCTCCCCCTCGGAATCTCTCCCCCTCTCTCATTCGTGGATCTCGGCATGGCAAAGCATGGCTTTCGCCAAGGAGGAGGGCGTTTTCTGATGGTAAGGCCAACCCATGAGGGTGCGAGAGGATTGCATGCAAGCTTGCATGGCAGGAAGAACCGCTTGCATGGAGGACGATAGAGAAGCTTGCGGTTTAGCCAAAGAGGAGGGCACCGCGGGCACCAGCCCCTGCACACAAGGTTCGCCTTCGACGACTGCAGAAAATCACATGGCATTGGGTCCAAACGGGAGCGCCAGGCCATGAAAAGCCTTTTTCAATATGCAAGCAAGGCCCGGGGAGGACCCCATGACCCCCTGCGTTCGATTTTCTCCTGCGCTGTGGTGGCAGCATGCCATGGAAGCTCTTTTAAAAAAAAACGTTTATTTTTTTATGTTTTTTTAGTCAAATTGCTCTAAATTTTAACCCCACCCAATTAGGGGTGTTGGCCCACGGGCTATCTTACTGCTTTTGCAAGGGCACAGAGAGGAAAGTGTACCACGAGCCCATCCCTACTGGTCGACCACGGCGGGCAAAATCTGTAGGGTTTCAAAGCAAGGAGGGCACGACCACAACGTGTCAGATACATCATGACTTAGACAGGTAACGCCGTTTTGCAAGGCCATCGGCATGATGTCAGGACATCATGACCATAGACTTAACCTCGTCTTTCGAAGCTGTCAATAACATGCAATCAGGAATTATGATGACAGTCATGTGGCAAGGAAGCTTCTCGGTTTCAGGAGGCAATCTACACAAAAATCACAGACATGGTATGCATATTTTGTTCGCTTTTCTTATTTGATTAGTTACAATTATGCAATGCAAGCAATTGCTAGAGCTGCAACACGCTGGGCATGCATGGTCATGCCACATGCAAGATATTGGCAGCATAGCATGTCGATTCGCAGGATTACTGAGACGGCAAGCACAAGGTGCTTTTGTCGCGCCAGCTTTTCGTGACACAAGCAAGCATGCACGACATGTCTTGGATGATTCTTATGCATGATTGCATGATCCGCACTCCAAACACAAGCATGGCTTGTGACATTTTGCGCAAAGCTTTGACTCAAAAGTAACCATGGTTCGAGGTTCACGGATGCTCGAAAACGCAGGCACTATGGCCAATACGACAAATTGCTCCTGAATAGGAGGGCATAAAAACCTTGCACGGTTGGATCATGCGGAGGTTTGTGTTTAGCAAACTTTGGTTGTCCAAAGACCAAGGACTGGTTCGACAACCAAATCCAAGCAAGGCTTGCGTACGAGATCAAGCCAAGCAGGACATTTGTCGATGAGGAAGAGTATATGTAGATCTAAGGCATGGTAGCATCCAAAGTGGGTCTACTGAAAAGTATCATGCAAAGACAAAGATTTCCATGATCGGCCTATGCTATGCGCATACAAAATTGGCGCAGAAATAGGTAATATGTTTGCAGGTTATTTCATTATGTACCAGACGGGTCTATAGGATATACGAGGGTGTCTGTGCAGATATGGCTATGAGCCGGTTTGGAATGAGTTTTTCCTTCCAAATTTCATGACAACTGGTTGCAGCACCAGCGACTAGGTTAGCCAAGTTTAAGTTTTTCTTGTTTTCCTTGTTTACACTTTACTTGGCAATTACTGTCATTGTGCAAAGCAAAGTGCTTTGGCAATTTTATTTGAAGCAAGGGTTCTCCCTTGTGCCAAGGTACTGCCCAATGATTTGGAATCACGAGCAGTGGCACACAAGTTTGAAAAAACTGGCAAAATAGGGAATATCACCTCACAGAATCCCTACCAGTTTAGACTGTGCACGGCACTAATGGTTTTGGCTCTCATGTTGGAGGCCATCACTCTCGCCAAGGGCTTAACAATCTGTATGCACGGCATGCTAGCCAAGTGGCATGAGTTCCACCGCTTCAGAGATTACGCTTCCGCTATCACACCAGACACTCTGTCACAGACAAACTAAGTTCTACATGGTTTAAATTTATGGTTGTTGTCAACACACACTACCACTAAATGGATAAATCTAGGACCTATTTCACAGGCAAAGTGCCATATTAAGTCTTTTTTTTAAAAGTCACGACCCCATACATGGTAAGAGGGTCAAGCTGTGGCTTATGTTTTCTCTTCCCTCTCTTAACGAGAGCGTTATACAAGCAGATTGTTGCGTCCTTATATGATAAGCTACAAGTCATGCATAAGATGAATCAAAGCACACAGATTGGGCACAACATATACAAAGTCGTCACATAAGGAAAGTTCCTCAGCCCAGCATTTTCTCTCTCTCTTTCTTCCTTCCCTCCATGAATAATGAAACCTTTCTACGCAGTTTTTGATACAAGTTTTGTTTGGGAGTCATCATGAGCCAAGGTGCTCTAACTCTCAGCTAGTGATAGCCGTTTTTTCGGCTCTTTGTAATTGCCACAGTGAGTTACCTCACCCTACCAAAATCACCCAAACACTGTGGCTATCCCTACCATTTCACTGTACATAGGCGTGCGTGAGTCACGGGACTTTTCCCATATCTTCTTAAAAACCCTCAGCTAGCTAGTCATTGGGCTAGGTGAGCCAAAAAAAATAAAAAAAATAAAAGTATATTATGGCCTCTTTGTGTGTAAATATTTCATTGTATATATGGCCTAAATATAGGGATTTTTTATAATTATTTTGGTATTTTATTTAAATATTTCTACTTAGGTGTGTGTTTTATTAAACCTATGTACACCTTCTTTCATCCTCTTACACCATAATTTTATTTTTTTGCCAATATGTACATACTCTAACCTCATATTTTTCCTTTATACAAATCACTCCCACATTTTCACCCTCACCCTCGTGAAAACAAAAAATTGATTTCCACTCATTGGTTACTTTTATTATATTATTTACTTGCATACATTTTCCTCTTTCACCCAAAATAATTCAAGGAGGGACCATATCATATGATTCCAATATCTTTCCATATCCATAACTCCTCCATATTTTTATTATTATTTTTACTCATTATTCTAACACCATGTGCTCATTGAGCTAAAGTCCATGAATAGTCCATACACTAGTCCCACCATGTATATATTTCTTATTTCACCAATAATCCTCCTCCATGCATGGGTCAAGGGCAACTTGAATGCTTTGTATTATAATATGACAAAGGAGGGGCTCACTCTTGGATGCATTGTACAAATTCAACAAAGGAGGGGACCACTAAAAGACTTTTGCAGGCCTAAAAAACAGGCTTTTTGGTGAGAATTTTGGCACCTATCTCCACTCCGAATTTGGAGCGGTAGTCAAAAGAGAAAATGTAGCCCACGCTCTGAATAATCACCCCAAATTTTTTCATGATTTTTGGAGCTACCAGCTGTGAGCTATGATTTTTTTAGTGGACCCCAGTTTTCCCATGCTATGCAGCCACACTCTCTCTTCCACTTTATCATTTTCCTCTTTCACACACACTTCTCCACTCATCATCCCCATCTCTCTCACCACTCCTCTCTGCACACTACTCACCTTCTCCTCAACCTTGAAGAATAAGAGAAACCATGGTGAACTCATACCTCCCACACACAATTCCATTCCAAAATTGACCACCTAGTCTCATTTTTCCTCCTCCAAATTACCCATATCTATCAAAAAACCACAAAATTCAGCCTCTTCTCTTAAAAGACAGCATCATGGTGGTTGATTACTCAGCTTCAATTACCTTGTCTCCCAAGGAAGGTCAAGAGTGGAGAAAAAATGTACCGTCAAAGCTAGTGGACCGTCAACAAGCGTCAAAATTGGCCCTACTCAAGACACTTGGAGCATCAACCTTGTAAGAAATCCACCTTTTCTTACCTCTTAAGAGTTTTTCTTCCTTATTTGTATCCTACATGGATACTCCCATTGTAAATATTCAATTCCATTTGTAAATTAATACTAACTCTACTAACACTAACCCACTATGAAAAGTCCTATCACCTCCATTTCTCTCCTCTCTCTTTCCCCACCAACTTCTTGATAATTCCAAGCAAAAGAAATTAGATAAATTGCTGAAAATCTAACCCAACCATGGTTAGAGGAGTAACCCTAGCCTTCAAAATTGCTATAAAAGGAGGGTGTAGCTAGCATAAAAGGGGGGGAAGCCATAAGCAAGAGCACTATGCTATAGCTTGAGAAGCCAAGCTCAACCTCTCTAGAAGGAGCTCTTGAGTGGAAGCTCATTGTCTTATGTATGTGCATGTGTTGTAATAGGGGATTAGCAAGGGAAATCTATGCCATTGTAAGAGAGAGAGTAATCATTCAATTGAGAGTAGGAGATCTATCATTTCTCCTACTAGTGTAAGCCCAACATTCGCTGAATCAAGGAGGGTGGATTTGGACTAAGCTTGGATACTTTGTCTCCCTTCCAACGTGAAGTAATGGACAACAATGATGTGAAAGTGTCTTGGTGTTTTTTTTTTTGTTAAGTTCTTGATAGCTTGTCTCTGGTGTTGTCATCAATCTAGCCATAAATCCCACATACTGTAAGAGGGCGACAGGGTGGAGAGGACTCCCCTGGCCTTAAGACAGTGATTGGGGTGGCTTTTCTTGTGATGTGTTGTGGTGAAATTTACGCAAGCTATGTTGAACAAGTACTAATCTCACTTTGATTTGTCATGACAGATTTGTAAGAAGGTATTAATGCAACAAGCACCCCCTCCCCCTTTCTCTCTCTTTCTTAAATATATAGTTGTGTTTGCTTGATCATTGCCGATACGTTTCAAAGCAGCCCGAGCACTATCTCTCTCTCTCTCTCTCTCTATCTATCTCTCTATCTCTCTCTCTCTCTCTCTCTCTCTCTCTCTCTCTCTCTCTCGTGTTTTAGTGTGTGAGAGTATTCCATTGGTGTTAGGGTTAGTGTAAATTCCTTGCTTGTTTGTGGGTTGCTCTAACGATTCTCCTCTTTTGCGTCTTAGTTCGCTCTTAAACTAGGTGGTGCCCCTTGTGTAGTTGGGATTTGGCGGTGGGTTTGTTGTTTTGGTTTGTGTTGTGTTGTGCCCCAGCCCCATTGAGCAGCACGGGAGCCTTGAAGGGTGTCTAGAGGCCACTCTTCTTGTTGCCCGCCCCGGACCGCCTCACTAGAAATTGGGCAAGATGCCCTTTACATCATTCTTCATCATTTAATCAATTGAACACTAATAAGGGCTAGGAGCCACACATGCTGGCTACGAGTCCTGGCTACGAGTCATTGTCAGATCTTGGGTACAACCCAACTGTTGACATTCCTTGGGTGCTTGTTCTTAAGACCGAATAGACATACCCAGTGTAGTACACAACGACGTTAATGGACAAGCAAGAGTCTTGTCATTACGGTTGTTTCGGTGTCATTTTTGCACAACATGGTTTCAGTGTGACACTTGAGTTGAGTTTTGATAACCATAAACTCAACTCAACTGATTTCTACCATGGATGTTAGAAGCAACATACCGTTGCGACAGCATGGCTATCCATAAGAGCTAGGCTTTCCACTGGTGTGGATCTCCTCTCTCTCTATAGCACTATGAGTGTCTATGGACGCAATGTTTTGGGATAAGACCCCACGGGTGCTTACTAAATCACCTCATAGGCATTGAGGATCACAGGTTGATCTACTCCCGTTATACTTTCAAGGAGAGCATTCTGCAATCTACCACACGAAAGCGGAAAACTTTGACTTTTCAAGTTGATTCTCATCATTCTGTACCCAGTTAACTAGGTTGGTTACCGTCACCTGCTCGTTGAGCAATTTCTAAAAAAGGTCTTACCAAGTGGTTTGACTTCGTTAATTTTTTCCAAAGGGTTTGGATTGTGAAGGCAACACCCAGGGTTTCTAGTGCAATGTTGCTTACATTTTTCACAAGTGGACGACGTGTTCCTTTGTATTTGAATACGGGTAACTAAACATACAATTCATTCTCTAGGGCAATGCCAAGGGCATGTCGAAACAAGTATTTTGGGCCGTAGTGTCCACTGTACATTATGCTATGATGAATCCACTGGTCGGATTCGATTTGGCAAATGTTGTCATATGGGATACAACATGGTCTAGAGACTCAAGGAGTTCGGTTTAGCCAGTGTGGAGCAATGAATGAGGATCCCTCTCACTCTTGTCGCGGAGCGTTTAGAGTTACCTCCACATACAAGTACATCTTGTACTTGAAGGATGTTCTTTTTTACACATTCTTACATGAGACATATTCCACATGTGGAGAATATGAGTCTCTAGACTGACACTGGCGCCATTATTTCAAAAATGTGTCACGACAAAGTCCCTAGGTGCTGGTTACATCTGTTTTCTAGACCATTTTCAGCATGACGTATCAAGAGCAATTTCATAGCCAAAAATTGTTGGATACTTAGAATGACTTGTTCATGAACAAGTACTGCTAAACAACATTACAGATGGTTGTTTACACATATAGCAAAGCTCTAATTTGTTAATGACAAAGTTTCATTGTTTGTACCTAGAAGTGATCCATGTTTCACCTTCTATTCTGGTTCAGACGTTTTAGCAAGGCTTGCACGCGATTGCAACTGAAAGTATTTAGTTCCTTTCAGCACTATTCCCATTCCTTTTTAATGTGTGCTAGGCGCATCACATTTGCCCTAAGTATTGGAAGGGATTACCATGGACATACAAGTTCGGATCTATTTTTTGCTAGATGCATGCACACTAGGTGTTATGGGCCCTAGTGTTTAGCAAAGTCTGATTTGGAACGGCATGCATATTCCTCAAGTTGTGGCTTATGAAGCATTTTTGCACTCTATGTGCAGTATTTCAATGAGTTTACTTTTTGGTCTACCAATCACCAATAGAGGTCATGGCTTGGTTTGGGTGCTTGTAGATCTTTCAAATTAACCACGATGGTTATTCATCCAATTGTTGATTCCTCAGCAATGTGGTACGATGTTGTGATCCCCGTTTACCAGCCATCTAGAAATATTGTTTGTCAATCGTGGGGGGAAAAACACCTCAGTACTGTCAGTTATCCAAGGGGATAAGCAAATTACAAAGTGTAATCTTGTGCTAAAAGGATATGCAAGTGCGTACGTTAGCACCACGCGATCCAATCAGTAAGCATGTATTTCTCTACTTGGAGTTTGCTTATAAAGTTAAAGCATGGTTGCGACTAGGTGTAGTCTCTTCATGTATAAGTCAAATTTCTCAACCTTGAACACTAGTGATGGTGGGGTTGTTTACTGCTAAAATTGGAAAACAAGTCAAGGACTTAAACTTGGCTGATGAGTATGTTAGCAAGTTACTTTCATGGAAAGTGAAAAGAGGTGCTCTTTAGGGTACATCTTTTGTGTGATAACTCATTTTGAATACTCATGTGTGTTTTAAATGGAGTCTACACACAATGATAGGATAGGAATCGGTAACACAAGCTGGTTGCAAATGGACAACAATGTGGAAAATCAAGATGTTACAGTTGGTTTCATTGAACCTCCAGCGGAACCGTGTTCCGGTCAACCAAACAGCTAGATCCATGAAGGATGCCACTGGGGAAAAAGTTAGTGTTCTTAAGAAGAAGTTTCCCACTTTTATTTTCGAGGACGAAAACTCCTCTTAAGGGGGGAGTAATGTCAGGACACCGGCAAGGCCAGACTAGACAAGGGCAAGGCCGGGCTAGGCAGTGTGGAAAGGGAGTCCAACTAGGGCAAAGGGCCAGGGGCCATGCTATATAGTGGGTGGTTGGGTGGTGGACTCCTAGGTTCTAGTTCCCCTGGTCTTACATTACAAGAGTTAAGTACTTTTTCCATTGTGAGCGTTGATCTACTTATGTGACATAGGTCTTTAGTAGATCAAGAATCGTAAGATTGGTTATCTCACTTTGGCCGTTTGTGGGTGATAGGCCGAAGAGAAATTCAATCTTGTACCTAGATTTTCAAAGAGACCTTTCAAGAAATTACTGGTCATTCTAAGATCTCTATCTGACACGAAGGATGTTGGAAATCCATGGTGTTTGAAAATCTGGGATATAAAGAGAGTTGTCATTTGGTGTGCCTTAATAGTCTTTTTGACAAGAATAAAGTGTGCTTGCCTGCTAAACCTGTTGACTATTTCCATATTCTTGTAATTCCATGGATAGCCTTGGGTAATCCAAAGATAAAATCCATGGATATACTCTCCCATGGTGAATTATGGATTGGCAATGGCTGGAGTAATCCAGGTTGCTTCCCTCTATCACACTTGGTCTTTTGGCATACCACACATTTTGAAACATACTCTTGTATGTCCACTTTCATGGTAGGCAAATAAAAGTACATCTCTACTCCTCGCAAAGTAGGTTGAATGCCTCTATGTCCCGCATAGGGAGGAGCATGGGATTCATACAGGACTTCCTCACGAAGGGAGTGGGTAGCACATAACCTATTGCCATGGAGAAGATACCATCCTGCAAGGTGAATGGTTCCTCTTTCTTCCCCAAAGCAAGGGCTGACATGATGTCTTTAAAGTTAGGGTTAGTAGCACACTAATCTATCATAGAAGATAGATCATTGTGAGTTGCTATAGACACTGCACTAACTTTGGTCTTCGTGAAAGTGCATCCCACTTGATTGTGCTTACCCGCAATGTGAGCAATATGAAAATTAAATTGCGAATTAAAATTTGCCCACCTCATTTGTTTGTCAAAAAGCTTGGTTTGTGTCATGAATTACCTGAGACTTTGGTGGTCAGTTTGCAAAATAAATGGATTCCCCAATAGATAGTGTTTCCATGTGTCTAGGGCATCTAGAACAGCTAAGATATCTTTCTCATAAATACCCAAGGCCCAGTCATCCGTATTGAGCCTTCGGCTCTCATATGCTATGGCATGCCCTTTTTGAAGCAAGACTGCTCCAAGGCAATCACCACAAGCATCACATTGGACCTCAAATGGCTTTGAGAGATCCGAAAGCATAAGGAATGTTTGGGAGGTAAGCTTCTCTTTGAGTTTGTCAAGATCATTTTGCTCCTTAGCAGTCCATGAATACTTAATGTTCTTCTTTGTTAAGTCATGTAATGGTCTTGCTATTTGATTAGAATTTTGCTATGAAGCGTCTATTTTATGCACACATACCAATAAAGCTTCTTAGCTCATGTAGATTCCTTGGATTAGGCCTTGCTTTTATTACCTCCCTTTTGTCCTTTGCATCGCTTGCAAGGAATTGCTTCATGATGGAAACTCATAGAGTTTTCCATGTCTTTGGGGCTTTGTCGTTGCCACGAATGCTAGCCCACCATTGATGAGCCAATTTTTGGAAGTGCATAGCTACATGGCGTAGCTTGGAGGACTCAGCCCTCATCTCCAAAAGCTGCATCAAATTGTTGGATGAAGGCCCGTACTTTGTCGATAGCACCAAAGGTTCCATCATAGGTGAGAAAAGAGATACTCTTTCCTCCCTCTTTGAACTTCTTGAGCTTTTGGGACCTTCACCATGCAAGGTAAGATGTGATGTCCTCCCCTCTTGTATTCTCTAAGAGAATAGCCATAGCTTTTGTTGGAAGAGGAGGAAGGTGAAGAAGAAGGAGAAGAGGGTGACCTCTTTCTTGCCCTTTTATTCCTTTGTTTCCTCTCTTCCCCCTTTCGGAGTGACGAGGAGAAGGACTATGGGTTAACCATTTCCTCTTAAGAGGAGTTGGCAATCGTTTAGTCCACCGTCTTCATGGAGCCACATCTTCGAAGGAACTTAGGGATTCACTACTTTCGCGTTCTTTGGATTCCTCCTCTCATATGGGAGAGAGTCTTCTTTTGGGGTCTCATCAAGAGGCCTCCTAAGCTCTCTCTCCTCTTAGAGAGGAAAGGAAATCCCATAAGCATGAAGTTTTTGAGTAATTTCGGCTTGCAAAGCAGGTTTGCCCATAGCTTGTTGCAACCTAGTAACAAGATAATTAACAAACATGGGGGCGTCATCATTAGCAGCTTCATGTGCAAAATCAAAGTTATCAATGTTCATTCTACTCTCTTGGTTATTATCAGTCATGATAATTAAACTGATGTGTTTACTTAGTGTATGTTTGGCAATTCAAAACCTTAGTTGCTACTCCTCTTAGCCTTTGAAAATAGGCACTTAAGTATCGACACCCACGGCTCGAATTGGTTACTTATAGAGAGTAGTGGAGTGGGTCTAACATAGTAGAATTGTTAAGGGATATCTCCTTTCAGACTTCTTATGGCTCAATAATGGTAAAGCCGTAGACAAGTCTAAAAAGACTCCATTATTAAGACCAAAGCTCCCGAGGTTTGCATCATATCCTACATAGTGGGCTCAACAAAACCGATGGCTCAACAAAACCGACAATAGATCCTAGTCCCACTTACCCTAATATAATTAACAAAATCAACCATTAATAGGCTACTTAAGGACCTCTCTTCTTAATCAAGAAAAGAGAAACCAAATGCTCTGATACCAATGTAATGGAAATGGCCTATGAACTTTGAGAGTAAAGGAATTAGGAAATTAGATAAAGCACTTTTGGGAGGTTACTTTGTGAGCATAGCGAGTGAACTTAATTGATGGTAGCAACATAAGCATGGTACTTAGTTAACTTGGCATGAACAATACTTTTGCAAAATAGATTTTAGAGAACATGACAACAGTTGAGGACCAGATTCATGTAGATCCGGCCCCCCTCCAATAGGCATTTGTATTATAGTTTCTCCCATCAAGAGAGACTTGGTACAATACAATCTTTGTGTTCCTTGTGATCTAGGTGATGCAATGAAGATGGAAAGCTTCATGCATCACGAGCATAACATAAACTTTGTAGAAAGCATTAATTATCCCAAGCCTCGGTCCCAAGGCCTCAAACACCTTCGAAGGTGGAGAGAGCTAGCGGGAATGAGGGTAGGGAAGAGGAAGAAGAAACATTCCACAGGAGAAAGAAATAGTTCCTCACTTATCATCACTCTTCTTGCCAGCATACATAATAACATAGTAATGAAGGTGGAGAATATGGCAAGCTTAAGCATTGAAGCATGGCTCTTGGTTGGATTTGCATTCCATAGCCAAGAGTGTTGGTGTAGGCACTCAACTTCTCAACAATCTTGGAGAAGGAGGTGGAGTTCCTCTATTTTCACCAACTGAGAATTCATGAAACAAATGAGTGTGTGAGAGGTGTATACCCCCCCAAGAATACCCCTTGCTTGCTTTGGGCGAGCCCTCCCTTTCGCTCATTGGAACCCTCTCCTCCTAGTCAATCATATGCACCATGTATTTCAAGTACATGGGTAGTCTTTGGACAAGTGTCCTCCTTACCCCTTAGAGAGAGAGATCTTGAAAATATCTAGATATTTGTTGAATTGAACTAGAAGCTCATTGGACCCCTCTTTAGCCCAGCCAATAGGATTCAAGCACACCATGTGGCTAAGCATAGGGAGAGTCTGACATGTGTCCATGTGCCCCTTGAGAAAGGGGGTGCCTTTTGGGTGAGTCGGAGGGTAAGTCAAAGATTTCCCTAACTTTGAGGCTTTCCCCCTCCTTTGTAGGGTCTCTTTTTGACTCAAGCACCTTACCCCCCATGCATTGGGAAGCTTCTCAAAGCACCTTAGTCATCAAGCATGACAAGCACCTCAAGCACCTTAACCATCAAGCACGACAAGCACCTCAAGCTTAGGTCAGTTCCCACCTCAAGCTCAGTCCTAGCTTGCCTAAGGTCTAAGGACTTTTAACACTAACCATTGGAGGTCTTTAATAAAGCTAACCCTAAGGGCTTTTAAGCTCCATTAGCTAGCCTTGCTCACTAACCATTGGAGGTCTTTAATGAAGCTAACCCTAAGTCTTTTAAGCTCCATTAGGTAGCCTTGCTCTTTGTCAGAACATCTCTCATTTGGACCCCTTTGCCATTGGCCCCGTGTTGAGATAGATCCGTAAGCACATGTCTATATTCTAGCCCTTGTTCCTGTTTATTATCCCACATTAAATGATTAGTTTAATATGAGAAAATCATTTGGGTTGGTTAGATATTAGATTTTATGACAATTTGTGTAGCAATGAGCAGTGTATGGCTCTTAAACACCTACCCTCCCAATCATAGATTATTCTTGAAAAATACTATTTTTTAGGTCTTTTGAACCCATTTGCAAATCTTGTCTGCTAAACCACAGATAGTCAGACATTCCTTGAAAAGGTGAGAGAGGTCTTCACAAGCCATTCTGCATTGCGAGCATCTGACTGGACCAATTCCCCTAGCAAGGACCTTTACAGTAGGCATGGATCACCACAACACCTTCCATAAGAAAACTTTCATCCCAAGAAGCCATTGAGGGCGCCATAGGTTCTTCACGACCATCTCCCACCTTGACCTTGGCCATTTTTTGCCCATTGCCTGTTAAGCAGAGGGAGAACCAATCTTGAGAAGTCATAAGGGTGAGATATACATCCTTAGTTTGTGGTGTTAAAAAATTTCTTTTCATAAGCCAGTGCCAAGCTTTCCACTCGAACTTGGATTCATAGTCTGGAAGATACCACCCATTAGGCCGTTTTAGCCCTCTACTGATCATCAATCTTTCTGACCCATTGAGGCTAAACTTGGAGGCTACTGATCCACTCCTTTCCAATAGACTATGTTGTCATCCCAGAGTTGTCCTATACATCTAATACTTCTATTATTAACATTTCTAGCAACTTCCCTCGAGAATGGGGTCAAAAGGATGCCTCCGGCTTTGGAAAGCCAAGGGGACCATTGAGATATAGAGTTGTGGAAGGACATTGAAATCTCTCCCCATTCCAAAGTCTTTGTTGATATGTTGCATTTTTTAGTAAGCTCGCATGTCGTACCCCCAAGTTTCAATATGGCCCATTGCCAACAACTCGTCATGCATCTCAAGCCCTTTTCATTGGCTGCCTTGCAAGCATATTCTAGAGTTTTCCACCATCATATCCTTGGCCATAATAGCCCAAGCCTGGTCTTGCTTAGCAAGGGCTACCACAAACTTGGTACATTGAGCATCTGCGTGGGTGCTAGGGTTCAGGATCCCAAGCCCGCCTTGCTCCCTAGGTCTTGCAACCATGTCGCATTTTGCCCACTGCCAGGGTGTTGCGTCTTTAGTGTTGTTCTTCCATACTGGTTTCAAAAACTCTTTCCAAGTTCATTTAGCTAGCTTAAGTAGAGGACCATTGAAGGCTATATAGGGAAGCATAAAAGAATTGATAATCTTTACCCTGCTTGCAAATGGGAGAAGCACATACTCCCACCTTTCAAAAAAGAGGCCAGGAAGACCCAAGAAAAAGCAACGGAGGAAACATGAGAAGCAGATAGGGTCACCTTGGATCAAGACGACCATTCTGAACCAGAGGCTACTGATGAAAACGGGGGAGCACAACCCCGATATAACCAGCAAGACCAGATGCAAATTCGGTCAGGTAAGTGACTAAGGATCTTTGGCTGAAAATGCATGAGTTCAAAGGAGAAAAAGGTAGAGACCCATGAGCACCTTCAAGAATTTGAGAGTTGGGTGGTCCTCATATAATTAACAAAAGAAGATTGGAGGGTGTGCTTCCCTCGAACATTAAGGAGAGAAGCCCGAACATGGTACTTCGACTACCCACCAGAGTAGCTTTCAATGTTCAAATCATTGTCCAAGGCATTTGTGATGGGAGATAGGCTATGGTGGGTGGTACCGGATGCAGTCCATGGCTAGGAGCAAGTGCAGCAGAACAACGAGAGAGAGAGAGAGAGAGAGAGAGAGAGAGAGAGAGAGAGAGAGAGAGAGAGAGAGAGAGAGAGAGAGAGAGAGAGAGAGAGAGAGACTCAACACAGAAGGAGAAAAAAGCTACACAATACGTTTGTTAATTGGTAGTTTTTTTTGTTTACAAAAGTCTTAATATAAAGTGCCCATGCCATGCAAACTACTTCTCTGAACTGCATGCCTTATGAGGCTTGTTCCCACGGGTTTGACAACCAATCACCAGGGCTTGAAACCCAACAATCCCCCCCTCAAGCCCGAACTGGACAGTCCACTCTCATGATACCTCGAGTTTGTGGTATACTCGGCAACCATGAGTTTTAGGTTCTCTCACAACCAAGGTGTATTCATAACCTATTGCTATGATAGAAAACCCCCCCTTGAACAGATAGGGTGTAGGCCAAATATTTAGCTACCAACAAATGGAGTTTTTGGTTGACTTTCAAACCTTGGGTTTAAGGTGTACCCAATAACCTCATGAGAGATGGGAAAAATAGGCTAAGAACATATATATTATTGGGAGGTCTTACCACTTATGTGTGGCAGTGTCTATATAACCCGTACAAAATTTTGGGACATGGCAATACCTAACAATTGATGAACTAAAAGAAGGATTTGACTGCTTTTGTTGACAAAAGACAAACTTTGATGAACAAAACTATGATACTTAACATGAAAAATAGTTTTTGTATGCTGTGTTGCTAATATACCAAGTGCTCGAAGCAACACTGGCTTTCCATCCGATCCACTTTGCTTTGTCATAAGAATTTGTCCGAGCATCCTTGGTAGACATTGATTTGTAGTTGCATTTTGAGATGTTTGTCAAAGTGGAACAACCCTCGACAATATTGCTTCAGTATGCTATTGTTTGTTGAGGACTATAGACTATAGCCTTTTGATATAACGTAGAAAGGACTGCTCCAAACCAGCGTTTTGATAAGCTTGTTGAAGGCGAGCACCTACAGGGCGTTTTGAGAGGCAACCTCCAGGACCACCGTGGGGTTTCACCACCTTTGTAGGTTTACGAGACAATGTTTCAAAACTGCCAATTTGCAATATGCTAGCAAAGTGCAAGGTCATAAAACCACTCGTTGATGGGCTTTCGGCTTTGTTGGAATTAGGGTTGCAGAGAAACACACACAGCTTGGAGAAGACGAAGGAAGCTCAAGGCACACAATAGAGAGTGTGTTACTTAGTGTGCAATGGAAAGATAGATAGCCCTAGAGTGATGGGCGTATATACAATGCACGGGGGAAAAAACCTCCTAAAGAGGGAAAAAATGCCCTGGCGGTCCTAGTGTGTTCACACACATCACTACCACATGTATATGGTAACAAATCCCCCCTGGAGTGATGCGGTGAACGAGAGCTGGCACATGGGTAAAGGGAAGTGCCATGCCCTCAGGACAGGATCAGTCCACAAAGGGGAGTAATTGCGGAAAGCTTCAAGCTTCTCACAAGACAATGCCTTTGTGAAAAGATATGCAAGGTTGTCCTGTGTTGGCACATAAGCCAAGCTGATCTCTCCTGTTGAGAGCCTCTCCCTGACGTACTGGTAATGCACCTCAATGTGCTTTGTGCGAGCGCGAAAACATGGGTTCCTCGCAACTGCCAATGTGCTCTGACTGTCAATGTAGATAGTGTTGGCAGTGTCCTGTCTAACACCCAAATAAGCCATAAGGCGTCTAAGCCATACACACTCAACCGTAGCTGTGAAGACTGCCCTGTACTCAGCCTCACAACTCGAAGTGGCCACATTAGGTTGCTTCTTGCTCTTGCTTCTTGCTCAACCATGATATACATGAACTGCCAAGCATGAAACAAAAACCACTTGTGGACACTCGCGTGTCAAAACAACCAGCCCAATCTGAGTCCGAAAAAGCATGTAAGTCTGGCAGAAATGATCCCCCCTTGGGATAAAACAAGCCAAGATGTAAAGTGCCATTAAGGTAACGGAAAATCCTCTTGATAGCCTGCCAATGCTTAGACCCTGGGCTATGCATAAATCTGCTGACCTGTGAGACTGCAAACTGAATATCTGGCCTCGTGTTGCATACATAAATGAGGCAGCCAACAGCAGTTTGGTAAAGAGTGACATCAGCAGGATCGCCAGCATCATGTAGACTCAACTTCAAACCTGTTTCCATGGGAGTGGCAATAGGTTTGCAATCCTCAAGTCCAGATTTACATAGCAATGTCTCTATGTAACTTTTTTGACACAAGGCAATACCACCATCACACTGCTTAAACTGTATACCCAAATAATGATGCAACAACCCCAAATCTTTCATCTTGAAAGTAGCATTCAAATCAACCTTAAATTCGGCAATATGTCTCTCATTTGGTCCAGTGATCAGCAAATCATCAACCTAAAGAACCACGATGAGAAATACCTCACCCTCACGCTTTACATACAATGTTCTTTCTGTTGGACTGTTACGAAAGCCTTGTTTGACCAAATGAGTGTCAGCTTTCTCATACCAAGCACGAGGAGATTGCTTCAACCCATACAAAGCCTTGTTACATTTGCACACTTTGTCCTCTTGTCCTTTTATGACAAAACCGCGAGGCTGCGTTACATAAACCTCCTCAAATATGTCACCATTCAAGAAAGCAGTAACAATGTCTGATTGATGTACATCCCAACCAAAATGAGCTACCAATGCACATAGAAAACGCACAGTAGTCATACGACAAGTGGGAGCAAAAGTTTCTTCATAATCTATGCCTTTTTGTTGTGCATAACCCTTTGCAACAAGTCGAGCCTTATGGCGATCGATCTCACCATCCGGCTTGTGTTTCAACTTGTATACCCACTTCGTACCAATGGCCTTTTTGCCAGGAGGCAAATCACATAAGGTCCATGTGTCATTTTCTATAAGTGCATCATATTCTGATTGCATGGCAGCCATCCAATTTTCTGAATTTTGTGCTTTATGAAAAGTCAGAGGCTCCTCAACATCATGTAAGCTAGACACAGCCAAAGCATAACAATCTGATGCATAAGATGCATGGCGAGAGCTTGAACGAGTACGACTAGACAAAGGTGCATCCAATTTACTGTCACGCAAAGTGTGCACCAGCCATTTTGGCATACCTCTAGCCTGCTCATTTTCAGCCCTTTCCTCATCAAGTACATCATGTACATCTGCATCAGTAATAGGCTGATCTAAAACATTTTCAGAAACCCCCATAGGCTGTACATTTGCCTCATTGGAACTTACATTCGTATTTCCACCACTGAAAAGAGGCAACAAAGTGTCATAAATGTCTTGTGAGCTTACATTACTGTCTCTAGTACATGACAACAAGGGCTGAACAGAATCTTCCACAAACACTACATCCCGTGAAACCAGAATACGTTTTGTTTGCGGATGATACAACCTGTAACCTTTGCTTTCAACACTATAACCAACAAAAATACATTTGACAGCCTTATCATCTAATTTTGTGCGCTGCACTTGTGGCACCAAAGCATATGCCAAACAACCAAAAACACGCATGTGCTCAATAGAAGGCTTTCTATCATGCCATGCTTCATATGGAGTAATAGACTGCAAAGCTTTCATAGGACACCTGTTAAGTACATAAGTGGCACACATAATGGCCTCAAGCCAAAAAGAATGCGGTAAAGCTTGACTTTTGACCATAAATCGTGCCATTTCCGTCAGTGACCTATCTTTCCTCTCAGCAACACCATTTTGCTGAGGTGTATAAGGCACTGTACATTGGTGTTTTATCCCACGACTAGCCAGAAATGCATTAAATTCATGAGACATATACTCCCCCCCTCGATCGGAACGGAGGGTGCCCATAGTACATTTCGAGACATTTTCAGCCATAGCCAGAAATTGTTTGAAGCACATAAAAAATTCGGACTTCGCTTTAAGCGGAAATACCCATGCATGCCTGGAGTAATCATCAATAAAAGTCACGAAGTACAGATAATTGCCCAAGGACGGAGTTTGCATGGGCCCACAAACATCACTATGCACAAGCTGCAACCTGCATGTGGCCCGAACTGAACCATCCTTTGGAATTTAGAATGCTGCATCTTACCCAAAATACAGCCTTCACAAACATGTTTGACAGGTGCTTCAAGAGGTGGCAAAGAAGCAACCATATCAGATTTCTGCAAACGCAGCAAACTGGCAAAATTCAGATGACCAAAACGTGCATGCCAAAGTTTTGCATCTGAAATCGCCCTTGAATCTGCAACAGCATTTGCAAAATTTTGTCCACACTTGTCATACAAAGTGAGCTTATACAGCCCACAACACAAAAGGGCAGATGCAACAATTTCATCACCAAAACTGAGATCATGAACTGTACATCTGTCATCCACAAATTTGACTACAAGTCCAATTCTAGCAAGTGCGGATACAGACAAGAGATTCTTCTTGATCCCAGGTACATAAAGTGCATCAACAAGTGTGAAGGAACTGCCATTAGCAGCAGTGAGCACAATCTTTCCAACTCCGTGAACTGGATAAGAGGCGTTGTTGGCACAAGTGACTGAATTCCCATGAGGGACAGAATCGAGAGAGGTAAACAATTCACGATGTGAGCTAATGTGCTTTGTAGCACCACTGTCGAAATACCACACATGTGAATCTGCAGCAACTGACAAGCATGCATCATGGACAACAGGATTGTAAGTGCACTCTGCGCTAAAAGCCCATTCCTCATCAACATCAGCAACATAGTCTCCTTTCACAGAAGACTCAACAATGGCTGCATTTGTAGTGGAACCAGCATCTGCAGTGGAACCACCCTCTTTCTTCTTAGCCTCGTTGGCCTTCAACTTAGGACACGACTTGATCAAGTGATCATTTGCTTTACAATAATGGCAACGCATCTTCTTTTTGCCCTTATCACCAGATTTCCAGACGAACTGCTGCCAACAGAAGCATTAGGAACATAATTTTTTCCACTCGCAGCAGAACCATAAGAAGTGGCTGCATTACTGTTACCACCCTTTCTTTGAGAAGCAATAAAAGCCTGTTCAACTACACGCTGCCTAGTCCTGTTTTTTCTAGAAAGTGACTCTTGCAACAGCAATGTGCATAATGCATCAAACTTGACAACTTCAGGATTTCCTTGGGTCATCAGTCTCCAAGTACTAGCAAAAGTCTGGTAGGAATCTGGTAAGGCATCAAGAACAGTCTGCACAAGGAAACTGTCTGAAATGACTTCACCTACAGAAATAAGCTGCTCATTGATATCCTTGACACTAGCAAGGAAAGTGTCCATATCATCTTCCTCATGCATAATCTTCGACTCCAGCTCTTTACGCAGCAAAGCAATTTTAGCCTCATTGCGGCTTGCATAAAGACCTGCTAAAATATCCCAAGCCTGTTTTGCAGATTTTGCTGAACGGATATGAGGAACAATGGTGCGCTTCACAGACAACGCAATCAATGCATGAGCTTGCGCATCCTTAACATCCCAACGAGCTTGTTCTGTCGTAGGCAAAACAACTCTAACAGTTGCAATCCTTGCAGCAAGACCTGCAACATCCTCAACATCGCCTACATCCTCAGAACCAGGACGTACATCAATGCCCTGCACAATGTTCCAGACACCCTTTGACACAAGAACATGTTGCATCATATAAGCCCACATAGGGTAGTTGTCCCCATCCAACCTGTCCTCAGCAGCAAACATCTTGAACACATCTGTGTTGTTGTTGTCAGCCATGGTAAATGCTGCACCTGATGTGAAAACTGCCCGAAAATAGGAGAAACGGAGCGGGAACAACCTGTGCTATATAGCACAAACCGTAGAAGACTATAAGGCACCTGTTATGCAGAAAACGGCATTGACAAAAATTCTGCACAAAATGACGAAATAGCCTGTGCAGTACTGCCTGTAGTGGAAACGGAGGCCGAAATGAGCCCAAATCAAAATTCTGAGCAGACCTAACTCTTCGAGATCTCCCAAAATTTTTGTCAACCTGCAAACGCTCGCCTAAGCTCACTGAAATCGGAGAAAGTGAGCAGGCGTGTGCTGCAGCAGTTGGCGACTAAGCCCGGGAGGACGTGACCTGCTCTGATACCAATCGTTGGAATTACGGTTGCAGAGAAACACACAGAGCTTGGAGAAGACGAAGGAAGCTCAAGGCACACAATAGAGAGTGTGTTACTTAGTGTGCAATGGAAAGATAGATAGCCCTAGAGTGATGGACGTATATACAATGCACGGGGGAAAAAACCTCCTAAAGAGGGAAAAAATGCCCCGGAGGTCCTAGTGTGTTCACACACATCACTACCACATGTATATGGTAACAGGCTTCCCCCGCCTGGGAGGTTTAGTGATGCCGCTGCTTGTGCTAGGCGGCGTTTTGGAACGTTGTGCTAACTTGTCGACAGGGGTTGTCCGTTGCTTGCCATCAAGAGGTCCACGCAAGGAAGCATTTTGATATGCTATGTTTGCCAGCCACACTACCTGAGCTTTGCCTGTCTAAGCATGCCTTTTGATATCCTCACCAAACTACAACTTGGAGCGCCTGTAGAACTGCCGCCTAGGGATGCTGATGATGTCTTGTTTCATGCAGCGTTTTAGAACGCTGTCTGCTAGCGCCTACCGCCAGGCTTGATGACATCGCTTCGAGAGAGCACCCAGGCTCTGATACCAGATGATGGGAGCTAGGCTATGGTGGGTGGTACCGGATGCAGTCCATGGTTAGGAGCAGGTGCAGTAAAACGAGAGAGAGAGAGAGAGAGAGAGAGAGAGAGAGAGAGAGAGAGAGAGAGAGAGAGAGAGAGAGAGAGAGAGATAGAGAGAGAGAGAGAGAGAGAGAGAGAGAGAGAGAGAGAGACTCAACACAGAGGGAGAAAAAAAGCTACACGCTATGTTTGTTAATTGGTAGTTTTTTTGTTTACAATAGGCTTAATATAAAGTGCCCATGCTATGCCAACTACTTCTCTTAACTGCATGCCTTATGAGGCTTGTTCCCACGGGTTTGACAACTGATCACCAAGGCTTGAAACCCAACAATTTGTTCAATGTTTCAAGGATGAGAAGACCAATGAGGAAAATTAAAGATTTATCCAGACAATTGTCTTCATCACTAGGACACAAGACTCTTAGGCTTGGTTCCTCAATGGGACATCATTGAAATAGGTGGCAAAGTAAAAAATCACCAACTCTATGCACACTTTTGAAGAGTTAGTCCAAAGAGCTACGAAACTGGAGCAAAAAGGGGCAAAAAAGCAAAAAAAAAGGATACCAATTCAGGTGACTCCAGCAGCTCGAAGGATACTAGCAGTTCAGTTAATGAATCGTCTAGCAAACGATTCCAATACAAAGGTCTTCGAGGAGGAACTCAAAAGACTCAAAAACAAGGTAGATATTTGTGAAAGAATTACAAAACTTTCCTTGGAGATGACTAAGATTGTTCAAGCAATACCAGTAGTTGAGTAATTAGTGGAAAAGGAGGGCTTCAAGTCAACCTATGAAATTAACAGGACATAAATACGCGACCACCAAGCCCCAATGGTGCTGGTAGAATGCAAGATCAAGAAACACTCGAAATTGGTGGATAGAGAAACTCTGGCGAGGAGCTGGGGTAAAGATCATGTCAAAAAAGGCTAGGAAGCACTTTGGAATGAAAGTCAAACCAACTCCATTCAAACTGAGGATGACATATCAAACAATCTCAGATCCCTTAGGAATGGTAGAAAATGTACCAATCAAGGTGGGAAAGATTGAAGCTTCGTTCTTGGTATTGGAGGTAGTGGATTCATATGACGTGCTACTAGGAAGGCCCTAGCTAAGAGTAGCACGAGCAATACACAATTGGAGCACATGAGTTGACCATGCAAATGGGTAATAAAAAGATCACTGTTTCAACGCCATCTACATGTGTTTCAAGGAGCCAGAGACCAAGAAACATCTTCCCACGGAGGCTAGTGGTATTGTCCTAGTGGCCATGTTAGATTCCAACTGGAAACCACTAAATGAAGCCAGCAGATCAATAGGGAAGGTTCCCGACACACTTCAAGCAAGAGGAGGAAGACACCATACCGATGCAAAAGGAAGCCAACAAGAAAGTGATTGGAGATGAGGTGGAAGAAATGGGAATTGGGACTGAAGAAAATAAAACAGTGAGAGTCAATAACAATTGCCATATCAATTCAAAAAAGCACTCACGACATTGTTTATGGAATTTAAGGATGTGTTTGCCTAAGACCACTCTAAACTGAAAGGCGTTGACCCAGGGTGTGTCAACACAAACCTCCACTAAAGATGGACGCCAAGCAAGTTAGGATGCAAAGGTAGAGTATTAAAAGGGACTTTAAAATCCGTCAATCCACTAGAGAGGGCATCACATTTGAAGAGAAGCTGAAGGAGTTGAAACAAATAATCAAGAGCTTCCTAAGCAAATGGCTTGGTCAATGCCCATACAACAAAAATAGATGTTGGGTACCACCTCATCTAGCGTGCATCTAGGTACTGGAAAATCCGCATAAGGTGGTGCTAACAAAAGAAATGGAACCAAGACACAAATGGATGACATTCAGCTTGTAGAGCCTAGCAATACATGTAGCGATGCTACTGGGGGACATGCCAAAGTATGAATGTATGGAGGACTGCTAATGGGACATTCAGGAGATCAAAATACAAGCCATAATTAAAATGTTTGAAAAAGAGTTGCAGAATATTAAGATACCACCAGAGGCAGGCAACTCAGGGGTATGGGAAGCCTGCCTGATCAAAATCATAACCATCCTAAGAGCATGGCATCAACTGACTAAAGAACAAGTGCGTTCTCTGAACACCTGTATAGAGAAGTTCCGGACAACCCGACACTGCTATATGCTATAGCACCACCTCCTGAGGCTCTACCCAAAATCTACCTAGAGCTGTATCTAGGGATAACAGAGCCAATAGACGTTGAGGAATATGTAGCACCGATTCAATAGCTCATCAAGTGGAGGGATCAGATGGAGGAAATTTACAAAGCCATGGATCAAATGTTGCATACTAGTCTAGGTGGGACATATTTAAAGACATGTTTGCTCCTGCTACAAACGGATGTGAGGTGGCCTTGCAAAATACCCAAAATAGCACATTGCAAGCCATAATGAACTTCGCATACTTGACGAATCGTACAATGTATAATCCATGCTATACACGAACATAGAGAGACATAGAGTGAAATAGAGTGAGAGAGTGCATGCAGGTGCACCTCCTAGAGCGGAGTGCTACACCGACACATCAAGAGAGAAGAGAGGAGAGGAGGGAAGAAGTACACAAGCACTGGGTGCAATCTCCCCCCCATGCAAGAGTGAGTATTTTCCTCTTGCACGTATTTATATATAGATTTCTTGAATGCTCAAAATGAATACAAATTGGCCGGCCGAACATAAATGGCCAAAGCTCATAAAGAGCACTTGAATAATAAAATGTATATAAAATGTATATCCGTTCACATAGGCCTTAGCTCAAACAAGCCTTTTCCACCTATCAGCTACAGAAAATAGGTATATATCAATTTCCATTACAACTGCATGGGCTCAACTTCAAAACAAACTGGTAAGACTCTGAGACAGAGGTCTACACGAGTCGTTTCAACACATAATAAGCCAAATAAATAATACTGAGGTACGAACACAATGCGACCTTTCAAATATCATGTAGGCATGCTACAATTTGCATAGTTAAAGTAAAGTTGCGTCTCACAGTGATGATAAAACTCAGAATAGTAAATGGAACCTTGGAGTAGATCTTACAAGTTTCATTACTTATTCAAGAAATGATGTTTTGTGCCTACCTTTATACACCCACCATTTGAGGGACACATGTCTAATACTAGGAAATCCACTACCTTTAAGGTTTCAACACTAAGGTTTATCAGCATGTAAGAAAGGTGTACAAATTTTGTTGGTGCTTTTTATTGGCACCATCTTTTTTGGTAGAAAGGGAGGGTGTATGCAAAGGGGATTTTAGCCTATGTACAACGAAGCACTCTTCAAATTTTCGAGGGTATATATATATTTTTTCTCTTCAATCTCTCTCTCTCTCTCTCTCTCTCTCTCTCTCTCTCTCTCTCTCTCTCTGTGCAATCAGAAATAAAGGAGTGCGTTGGCACTGTCTATACTCCTCATATTGATTTATAGAATTGCCAAGTATGTGCCTACGATTTAAAAAAAAGAAATGAAGATGAGAATGAAAACAGATTCGAGTTGAATTGGTCAAAAAATAACAGCGCGGTTGAGTGGATGACGTTGACGGAGAATCTCTCTGTCTTGTCTTTCTCTGAGTTGTAAACCGACGCCTAGTTGCATGCCAATCCACGTGTGTGTGTGTGTGTGTTTTTTTTTTCCCCATGATGATGAAGGTGTAAAATCTGGCATAGATGCAGGCGGGGTCGTCTACATTCCCTCCTTCTCTCTCAGCTACGCAACAGGAAAACAAGTCTCTCTCTCTCCTTTCCTGCGCTACACATAGGGCAGTGCCCTAGCCGGCTCATAAAGAGGGCAGCCCTCCTATCTCCTATGGCAACCCCCACTCTCTCGAGCGCATAGTATAGGGCAGCGCGTTCTCCCTCTGTTTGTCCGTGGATGAGGAGGAAGACCTAGGGCGGGGGGAGGTGTTGCATGCATCCGAAGGCAGAGGAGGAATATGGCGAGGACAAGGGGCAAGAGGTGCATCCGAAGGCACAGGAGGATACACAGGCTTGAGGGAATCTGGCATCTTTAAAGTATTAATGGTATTTTTTTTAAAGTCTACCAGTATGTCAGTTGCAAGAGTAGGAGACTTAATCTTATTTTAGCTAGCCAAAATGGATAGAAGTAGCCTACCCCTAAAGTGAGTCCTTGCGCCATCCTCACCTTGGCCTGTTGAGAGCAAATACTTTTACATGAAGTGGGCCAATTGGTATCTTGGCCCTTCTGGAAGTCTGTGTATGGCAATGGGGTGCCAGTGAGGAGACTATTCAGTGGGACGGTGGCTGGAGCGGTCCAAGAAAGCCATGGCAGGCAGATAGCTTCGCCAGCGACAGGCAGGGAGGTTGTCTTCTTCCCTCCGAAGTCAGGTGCATTGCGCTATAGAGCAGCTCCAGCCCCGTACCGGTACGTCTGTTTGTCCTCCTCATGAGAGAGAGAGAGAGAGAGAGAGAGAGAGAGAGAGAGAGAGAGAGAGAGAGATGCCATCTCAAGATGAAGCACATCTCTGCCTGCTAAAGGATCACGGTCTCACATTGCTATCTGAAGTGACTATCATGTTGCTTGCCCACACAAGCATGTACCTGTCCTTCGGGCTCCATTTGCAAGCATTCCCTTTCATATTGATAGGCCCGATAGCCCCAATTTGGGACATTCACTTTCCTATTGATTTTTGTGAACCAATTAGTTCTTGTGTTATTCAAACCTTCAACGTTCTTACCTGTGTATACACTTCGACTAATTTTTAAGCATGGGATATCAAATTTAGGGCTGCAGGAATGTACACAAGTGTGGAGAAGGAGAGGCTCCAGAACACACAACAGCATTAATCCAAAAGCCGAGGAAGCCGTTGAATGAAGGGCTTATATACAATGCACAAGAGACAAAAAGTCCTAGTGAGGAAAAAGGAAGTCAATGATCCTATGTGTGCTCACACACATCTCTGCCATGGCAAGGTTGCAAATCTCTTCTGAAGTGATAAGTTGACCTATGGCACTTACGTATAGGGAAGTGCTAGGCCTATGGCATGTGACCAACAATCCACAAAGCACCAAGCCTTGCAAAAAGCTTGAAGTTTTCGCAAGGCCAAGTCTTTGTTGAAAAAATCAACAAGGTTGCCCTGTGTTTGCACATAGTGGAAGCTAATATCTTCTGCAGAGAGTTTATCTTTGACGTAAAGATGATGCATCCCAATGTGCTTGGACCAACTCAAACGAGAGAATTGTTTTTTGGGGGACTAGAAGATTAGTGTAAAGACAATACTTTTGATACCAATGTCAGATGCAATGGAATTGTGAGACTAGATAGAATTTAGTAATCATGCAAATCACAAATTTTACTCTGCTAACCTTGTGTAGTGAATGAGACTTTGAGTTAATGATGTTCTCTTTCTTAGAATCAGTAGAGAGATGTTTAGAGAGAGAGATCTCTCAAGTAGATAGGCAGATTTGTTGAGAGAGAGAGAGAGAGAGAGAGAGAGAGAGAGAGAGAGAGAGAGAGAGAGAGAGAGAGAGAAGGGGGGGGCAAGGTAGGATCCGTACGTCCGTACAGTACGGTACGGATCCGTACTGTACCCCAAAAAAAAAGAAAAAAAAAAGAAAAAAAAAAGGAATTTCCCCTTCGTGTTTTCGGATTTAATTTCGCCTCTGTTTTGGGGGTTTGGCCGCCTGGTTATTGACGAGTGGGGAGGGAGATTTTTAGTTTGCTTTCTTGGTTTTGGTTTTTGTTTTACTGTTTTGTTTCGTATTCTTTTCTGCTTGTGTTGTGATTGTTTTTGTTTGTCTGATTTGGGATGTTGAGAATTTGGGTTGCTGCTCTACTCTCTCTGCTAGGTTTTCTACAACAGGATTTCATTGTGGTCCCTTAGTTTTCTTCAATGCCTTCTTGGAGGTCTGCCCAAGCTTTGGATTTCAGGAGCCACCTTCAGCAGGTGGACTGTCCTCTAAACCGGCTGATATCTCCTTGTTGCAAGTTTTGCTGGTCCTGTTACGGCCCCCTTTGTTAGTTGTTTCGTAATCGACTCCTCCCTCTGCCCAAGCTTTGGATTTCAGGAGCCACCTTCAGCAGGTGGACTGTCCTCTAAACCGGCTGATATCTCCTTGTTGCAAGTTTTGCTGGTCCTGTTACGGCCCCCTTTGTTAGTTGTTTCGTAATCGACTCCTCCCTCCCTTTTGGTTTTCTAGAGCCCTTGCTTTTAGACGGTGCCGGTTGGTGGACGTCCGACATTGAGCTACTGCCATTACAGATGTTCCTTACTCCACATCATTGCTGGTTGGCTTTTTGGTAGTTTTGGTGTATGGTACGCAGTTGCAGAGTGAGTTTTGATGTGCGTGCCTAATTGTCAAAGACAATTTGTGGCCTCTCTTGCCTGGGCACTTTTTGCTCTCCTTAGGAGAGGTTTTCCCCTTGGATTTTCAGGATTCAGTTTGCGCATGTGGCTAGTTGTATATGGTTTTTTGTATCTCACCCTCTGGCATGTTTTGTAAACAATCTTGTATTTGTCTTCAGAATTGGCACCATTTGGGTGATTCGAGGGGCTTATAGAAATCAGCTCTTTTGAGAGAGAGAGAGAGAGAGAGAGAGAGAGAGAGAGAGAGAGAGAGAGAGAGAGAGAGAGAGAGAGAGAGAGAGAGAGAGAGAGAGAGAGATGAAATGAAAATGAAATGTAATATTAACGTCTTCAAAAGGCCCAAATGACCTATGATACCAAAAGGTTACATGTGGGAAATCTAATACAGGTCTCGGTACAAAAAGTACAAAGAATTGAAAAGAAAATAGTGGGTAGGGGTGGAGTGAAAGCTGATACAAAGGGAATACAAAGGGTGAGCTGATACAATGGAGCTCTCTGATAGTAGAGGCATCATATACATATACATCAGTATCCAAAAGGCTATAGAGGTTCAATGTCCTCCAAGGTAAGCACTCTGTCGGGACGGCTCCTATGTCGCGCCAGTATGGTGATCCTCTGTCGCAATCTGCGTCGATGTTGAGAGGGTCCCCTCATTCGTGGGCGACGGGACCGCCCCAACTCTTATTGCCCGATCAAGCAATATGCTCGATCAAGAGAGAGCGCTAATTGTATCTCGTTTTACATGTTTTTCGTTTGACGCCTATGGCCCTGCTATATAAACAGTGATGTACTTGCTCTCAAAATAGGCACCATTTGGGCCTTTTGGGAGATTTTAAAACAGTGCCCAACAAAAGGTCTATGGCACTCTGTCAAAACCTTGTTGTTTTAACCCTTGAGTAACACATAAGATTGTTCTCCGCAATGCCCAACAAAAGGTGGACTATGGCACTTTGTCAAAACCTTGTTCTTCAACCCTTGGGTAACACATAACATTTTTCTCCGCATTACGTAACTAGAGCATAGCCTGCAACTATCTTCCGTCTTTGCAACCGGTCAAAGATGTTTGCAAAATCTGGATGTCTGGCGTACTAATCAACCATATCCTTGAAATTCCGATGGTGGATCGCCGAAATAGCCAATATCTGTGGCTTTTGAGAAAATGTGTCTGCCACGAGGTTCTTCTTTCCCTTAACATGGACGATCTGATAATGAAACTACGACAAAATGTTTGCTTATCTCATATGCTTATGCGAGAGTTGCTTATGGAACAAGAAGTATCTCAAACTCTGGTTTTAGGTGAACACTGTAAAATGTGCTCCGAGTAGAAAATGGTGGCGCACTGGGTAAGAGCACGTGTCACTACCAATAGCTCCTCGTGAATTTGTGCAACCCGCTCTAGTTGCTCGTGAGAACATTCTACTCTCATAAGCTACAACATGGCCCTCTTGTATTAAGAGTCAAGACCGCCCCCAGACTGCGTCCACAGGCATCATAGTAAACTTCAAATTGTTTTAATATGGTAGAATCAACACCGGACCAGTTGTCAACTTTTCCTTTAGAGTCTCAATATTGATGGTCCTTAAGCAAAAGGAACCTTAACTTTCGAATGAACCGCATGTAGTACGAACATAAGCCCAAAAAGCTGCAAACTTCATGTACATTCTTCAAATCTGGCCAGTCTCTCATAGTCTCGACCTTGACCGCGTCCATTTATACACCCTCAAAAGAGACAATGTGTCCGAAAAAGTGTATTTCTGGCAAGGAAAACTTGCTCTTTTTCCCATTAACCACCAATCTCTAAAACTCATGTCCATCATGTTATTGAACGTTGCAGGAGCATTTATGAGACCAAAAGGCATTACCAAATACTCATACAATCCAAGAACGTCCTAAACGCGGTCTTGTATACATCTCCAAGAACGATCTTGATCTGATTATAGCCACTTTTCAGGTTGATTTTGCTAAAGCATGTAGAACCGTGTAATGTGTGAGTCCCATAGTGGTCTCGTATGGTCCCGTACGTTCTGTACACGTATGACGATGTGCAGTACTAAACGAACTAAAAACATTATGATGTACGATGACGTTACGTACGTGCAAAAAAAATAAAATAAATTTCTCAAGTCTAAGGCCTAGGCCCTTGGGTTTAAACTTTACACTTAAAGAAACTTGACATCTGTACAAATTACAATTATGTAGTATACACTAAGCTACTAGTATCAATAGATTATATAGAGAGAGAGAGGGATCTTGGAAGTGGGGTGGGGTGGGAGAGAGATGGAGATGTGAATTACGAGAGCTTCAGTGGGAGCTTGAAAGGGAGAGAAGATGGAGAGGCAAGACTCTAGTCCATAGTTACAGGGGACGGGGGGAACGGGCCCTAGGGCCGGGGGACGCCCGAAACTGGGCCGGGGACGCCATGGGATGGACGGTTTTTCGGTCGGACCGGGGACGACAGGGAACGGTCGGGAATGGAATTTTTCAGGCGAGCTAAAAAATTCAAATTTTGAAAAAGCTGACCGTTTAAAACGGCCAGTTGCAGTCAACGACCATATTTTGGGGGGAGGGGGGTTGGCCCTTGGGAGGCTATAAAAGCCCCCTTGGGCCTCGTATTCCCGCAAGCTCTCCTCTCTACTCAAGCTCTACGACTATGCGCCGTACGGTCTACGGTCTACCTTCTAGAGGCTTTTAAGCCTTCTACACTCTACACTCTACTCTTGAGTCTCCACTCTCTCCCTCTTCTACCCACTTTGAAGCTCTCCTCTACTCTCTCTCCACACAAGCTCTCCTCTAACTTCTAAGCTATTAGCTCCTCTTAACTCCTCTAACTTGTAAGCTCTACTCTCTTGAGTCTCTCCACCATCATGTCATCTCAAGCCAACTCCACTTCTCAAGCCGGCTCTTCTCGAAGGAGGCCCGCCGTGCAAACATGGTCGTGGTGGTATGAAGTCGACTTTAGCACGCGTGGCAAAGGTGGCGGTGCAAGATCATGGACATGCAAGCTATGCTCGTACAAGAGAACGGGTGGTTCAAACAAAGTGCGAGCCCATCTTCTTCATGAATCCGGTCACGAGGTGAAGTTTTGCCCTCGAGTAACTCCCGAGAAGAGGTTGGATCTTCTTGAGAAGCTCATGGTGTATGAGGTCGTGGAAGCGGCCAAGAGGGGCCTTTTTGTTGCCGTTGATCCCTCCGCCACGGCGACACCGCGAGAGCAAAGGGAAGCCTTATTAGCACATTTCCGCCTATATGACTTGTGTTCTTTGGTCTATTTAGTGTAAATTTGTGGTCAAAGTGATGCTCTCTGTGTGTAGGTCAAAAAATGTCAAAAAAACTCTCTTTTTTTTTCCCGTTTCGACCCCCGTCCCCGTTTCTTGACTTTTGCCGTCCCGTCCACATTCCCAACCCCGACCCCGACCCGCCGTCCCATGTAACTATGCTCTAGTCTCTAGAGCTTGTCATTTGAGAGCTAGAACATGGGAGCATTGAGAGCTTGTAGTTGTAAGTGTTGGAGAACAAGATGGAGAGGCATTGCTTAAATAGGAAGAGGCTAGACTCTAGAGCATGAGAAAGGGAGAGCATGGGAGAGAGGGAGTCATTAGAATCTAGGTCACATCATCTCACATGGATGATGGGCTTCAAGCCTTCATGTCCATTGTAATTCGTGGCATATGATCCAATGTGGTGAAAATGCGCTCCAAAACCTGCCTACAACGTTCACTAGTCAACAGTCAAAATACCGCCAATGGTCATAAACGGCTTAGAATTTTTGAACGTATGGAACGTACTAGACGTACGGCACGGGACGGGATGCGACGGGCCGTACTTAACGTTCCGTACGTCGAACGAGAACTACCGTGAATGTGTCGAGTATTTTATCGATCTTGGGTATTGGAAACCTGTACTTAATGGTGATTTTGTTGAGAGCTCTGTAGTCAATGCACATTCTCCTTGATCTTTCTTTCTTTAGTACCAACAATACTAGCAAACAAGAAGGTGACGTGCTGGGCTAAATTAGACGCTGTTTCAGAAGCTCTTTCACTTGGTTCATAATTTTCTCATTCTGGGCTCTATTTACTCTATAAGGTGGCCGATTCGGTGGCGTGTTGCCACGAATCAAATCAATAGTGTGAAGATGGTCGCTGAGGAAGTAACTCTCCAGGCAAACCCTCAGAGAAACAATCGGCTTGAGCTTGCAAAAAGTCTTGTCATTCCTTCTCCAGGTCGGATATATTTGACGTTTTATTGTCATTTAACTCATTCAAGTAGATTGAGTAAACAAAAAGACTCGATTTCATCAATTTTGAAATGGCCAAAGCCGATATAAGTGGGACGGATTCGCCCTTCAATTTTACATCAAGAATAATATCTCTACTCTTCTCATTCTTCAATGTCGTCTTCCAGGCCTTGTAATCGACGACAACGCCCTTCTTATGGTACCAGGGGATTCCGTAGCATTCAGCTCGTTGCTCGGCTAAAAATCTTGGGCCTGATGGTTTCTTCTTCCGCTTCTTCCCCCCCTCCTTGCTGCCATTTGGTTGGTTTGCAGACACTGGCCTATCCGTTGGGTACGTTAGTGTACTGGCTTGCATTCCAAATCATGACCATTAAGTGGTTGAATGGAGTCCCATCTTCTTTTGTAAACAGTATCGCCGGATCTCCTTGGGCAAACCACAACAAAACCGCTCAATTTGCTGCTTAAAGTTGATATTCTTGAAGGATGAATCTAGTAGAAAGTATTGCAAAAGCATTGGCAATAGTCATCAAGATAGGAAGACGCTCGCCATACTATAGAATGTTCGGAAAAGCACCCTCTTGAGAAAACAACGTCGAACTGTTGGACGAAGGCAAGAGCTTTGTGGGTGTCCTTATATCTTGTAAAAGTGTCGAATTTAAGTGCTTGCCCACCCTCTTTTAACTTCTTGGTCTTTCCACCCCTTCTGTTGAAGATGGTCAAAGTGACTTAGTTTGTAGCCTCGTCTATGCCTTGTTCCAAACATTGACTTATCCGAATCTGAAATGTTGAAGGACGAGGTATCCTCGTTAGAATTTGTCAAAATGCTTCCCGTGCTTTCGAGATCCTTTCTGTGATCTGGATCGTCTGTCCCTCTCGTTCTTGCTCTTCTTGCTCTTTTGAGTCCTTTTGCGCTTCCGGTGCTTCTCCTCCTCGCTGGAGTCAGAGGAAGAAAAACTCTCCAAGCTATCTGAAGACAAAGATGGATTGGGGGCATCCTCAAAGCGTACATGCTTCTTGGATCGGATAACTCTTTGAATGTGGATTTCCAACCTAAGTAGCTGGGCTCCGCGGCTTTTCTTTCGAGAGCCATTCGAAGGCTTCATAACTTGGTTGACCCGCTGCTCCACGGCACTATCAAGCTCATCTTACGAGTATAGTCGTCGGTTGTCTGCACTCGGCTTAGGTTTCTGCTCATGGCCGACTTGAGAGGTGAGTGAATGGCCGCCTGCCATCTTGAATGAATCTCATTAAGTGGATGATTCTTCAGAAATTTTGCATACTATGGGTCCTTGGCAATTGGCACAGATGTCAACCTCAACCGTCGCGCTTCCATCTTCTCGATGTCCTTTCCTCACTCGAGAGAGTAGGGATAACTGTCTCCTCCTTGCCAGATTCGCTGTCGAAATCCATTTTTGCTGCAAAAAAAGGCATCGGATCTTTCGTAGAAGAAGAATCGCCTGAGCTCTGATACCATTGTAATAGACTTGGACAGTCCAAGTCGAAGATCTACAGCAACACATGTGAGGGAAACTGAACGAAACTGAAAAATAGAGAGACCCTTCCTATTTTTCAAATGGATTTTCTCCGCCCCATAGTCTATGACAACTTTGTTGTGAGTGTGCCATGACATCCCTAAAAGAACATTGCAGCCTTCCAAAGGCATGATGTCGAAGTCCTCGTGCCTTGACAATGTAGTCGCAACTTCCCAAAGACGGGCGTTAAGATGACTTCATGCCCTTGTGCTGCCAGAATTGCACCCATCTATGGCCCCATATCTTGAGACTTTATCCCCAATCGAGCTGCGATCTTTGTCAAAATAAAGTTGGCCTTGGCTCCAGTGTCAAAGAAGATGAGCGCTTCTCGGTCCTGCACTTTGCCCCAGGACTTGTAGAACTCGGACATCCTCTCTCCTCTTAGCTTGTGAGGGTACTTTTAACTTTGTAGGAAAGGTTTTTTTACCTTGGCTTTCCATTTTCTACAGTTTGCCACGTGGCTAGTTGTATCTGGTTTTACAGTTTCCAGATTGTTGCCTTTGGGCTTGCTTTGTAATCAATAATGTACTTGCCCTCAGAAGCGGCGGCGTTGTGAGGGATTTTCCGAGCAATAGAAATCAGCCCCTTTTTTTTAGAAAGAGAGCGTGCACGAGCGCGCGCGCACGCGCACACGCACACAGAGATTTTTGATGTCTATTAGAGGCCGAAATCGGCCCATGAGACAAAACAATGTACATGATAGGGTATCATCTATGTATCGGCAAAAGGGCAAAGGTACAAAATAAAATGTGACAATGCTACTGACAGGAAACTGCTTACTTCTAAGTTCTAAGGGGTAGTGATCCATGGATGTCCAATACAAGGTATTTGAAGGGGTGTTGGGGGGGGTGTGTGGAGCTCTATCTCTAAGGGTGGAAAAGGTGTAAGATCTATATGCTTAGGGAAATACAATCATGAGATGCATCAATCTATCGAGCTCCATCACGTGCCATATTATGGCTCTAGTATGTGGTGCTTGGTGGTTTTTTGGGGGAGTGTCACGTGACACATCCCAACCCTATGTGTTTGTGGACTAGCTACAGCATAACAGGGTTCAGTCGGTACAGTTAGTCTAGATTAGAAGTGATCTGGCACTTTTGTGAGTCTATTCGTAGACCGTGCATGCCCAGTCACTGAGTGTAGATGCATATCCTCTAGTTGCACACAGCATGATCATCAGTATTCCCTTCAGAATCCATCAGATTCAGTCAAGGGAATTTTCGAGTGCATTTAGCCTATTTTCCCTATTTTTGGTATTTTCACTTATTATTTTTAAGTAACTTTCCAACAAAAGTAGGTAGGGCTATTTTGATAAGTTAATATATAAGCAAACCCAAGTTAGCAGTAATTGGCAGAAGAGGCAGCAGGAGCTTCCCGCTCAACAAGCAACTTCTCAGCAGAACCGCAGAAACCACCCCCCCCCCCCCCCCCCCCCCCCCCCCCCCCCCCCCCCAACCTTGGTGCTACCTTCTCCATTGGCTAGCATTTTTGGTTCCAGCAGTGAGTCGTGACCCTCCAAGATCTGGCGTTTTCAGCATTGCCTGGATCGTCATCCTCACCAGCAACACCTAGCGACTGCAGATCCCTCTCATCGCCATCAAATCCCAATTAGCTAGCGTTTTTGCTCAGCAAGCATCAGCGTTTTGGAGTCCAACAATCCCAGCGGTTTTGCTAGTGACACAGGCAGCCCAGGGTTAGTGTTTTTCAGCCCTAGCCGCGTCAGAGAGGCAGCGTTTTTCAGCCTATGGGACAGCAGTAGAATCAGCCCCGATTGGATGCAGAAGTTTCCCCAATTTCAGCCCATAAAAACGCAGCCAAAACAGTCATTTTCAGCCACCGAAACAGTCCCGAAATTCAGCAGTTAGAAGATCTCAGATTTCAGCCATCAAGTCGTCGTCGTCATGACCGTCGTCGTCATCGGCATAGTCCAAGTTGCATCAGTCCATTGCATACGCATTGTACCACTTTTTGCAATCAAAAAGTAGACCACTCTCGCCGATGAGAGTGGGGCCTTCGGAGGAGGGTTTTACAACTTGTCGGGTGTCGTATCTTTTTTCTCTCCTTCTCTCAGTCTCATACATTGTCCATTCACTTTGTTTGTGATCATAGCACTTTCCATTAAGAACGGAAGGCTCTCCCTTCCATAAGAACTAAAAGGAACCTTGAGCACAGTTCGGAGCACTCATCTTGAGCAAAGCGCAAACAATCATTCCGCTGCACCTAACATTGGTATCAGAGCTTTGGCAGTGTTCTGTATCACTCAAGGAAAGAACCACAATATTTTTTTTTTGCTTGTCGAGGTTGCACGAACCCAAGCTCGCTTGGGTGTGCCGATTCCTAATCGTGTTGTGTTGAAGAGTGACAGGAATCCCAAGAAAGAAGGGCTTGTCCAGCCTCCCCATGTGTCTCTTTTCACTCATTGAGAGCGGACCGTGCACTTAGCGGCCGGCCAATCGACGTGAGCTGGGAAAAAGCAACCTTGGTGTGAGCACAAGGCCGCCAAGGGGTGCGCCCGCAGAAAGGAGTAGAACTCGGGTGAAGAGAAGATCCTTCTCAAACACAGATTGCAAGCGAAAGAAACCCTCAAGAACTCAAGAACCCCAAGAACCAAGACCCCCAAGAACCCAAGTTCCTCGTGAACTTAAGAACCCAAGACCACAAGAACCCAGGACTTCAGAATGGTCATCACTCGAAGCGGAATGGATACTTCGCTTGGAGGTGATGAGCATGAGAGAGGCGAAGAAGAATTTTCCCCACCAGGAGGTTTTTTTGACCCTTCCCCATCTACGACAAAGATTGCACTAACTCCTATGGAGGAGTTGGATCAAGAAAGAGAAGCAGAAAGAAAAGCCTACGAAGAAGACATGGTAGCCGTAGAGCGCCGGTACCAAGAAAGAATGACAGCCATAGCGCGTGAGAGCGAGCAAGCACGTTTGGAAGCCAAAGCAAGACAAGCAGAATTTGATCGTGAGAACAAAGCACTACAAGAACAGAGCGACCGACAAAACAAAGAGTTCTTGCGACTCTATTCTCAAGTTCAGGCACAAATGCAAGAGATTTGGGGAAAGGAGACTCTCTCAGTCTCTTCTTCTCCAAAGCATGACACACAGGATTTGCATGATTGTGTGAAGCATGATGATGAATTGCATGACAATGATTTGTATGATGATTTGAATGATATTGCTAAGCATGATGATTTGGATGCCAATGACAAGCATGATGATTTGCATGATCAAGATGTGATTTCTCACAAGCATGATGAGTTGCATGAAGATGACGTGATTGTTCACAAGGATGATGAGTTAGTTGATGCTTTTTCTAGCGAAGCTAACCTCGTTGCAGATTCAATTAATCACGACGGATTGATCTTGGCTCTCGAGCCTAGGTCTAAGAACCCCCTCAAGATGAAGCGATCTTGGCTCTCAAGCCTAGGTTCAAAGCACCCTCACAAGAAGTATTGTGTGCTCGCATGATTGATATACACGCATTGTTCGAATGTTTCATTCGTGATCGTTTCTTGTATTTTAGTCAGCGTCTTTCTGTGATCCCTTTTATTAGGCATGATATATTGTACGTTGAGCACGTTTCACTCATGGATGAGCACAAATGTATGCGCATTTCTCATGAAAAGCTGAAAAGTATGGATGTAAGGAAGTCGCATTCCATGTCTCTTCCTTGGCATGAAACATTCGTAGAACGAGCACATGAAAGTATAAGCACCAAGCATGGGCATTTCCGTTGTGAATTGCCACAATTGATTGCTCTAGATCATAAGAGAAAGATTCGATCTCATTGTTTGCGTATATGTGGTGAACGGTTTAGCACTCCGTCTATTGGTTCATCTACATTGCATACACAAGTCTTTGAGGAAGACAATATTTTTTCCACTAACTTTACATGGAATGGGTATGTTCATGTTTTTGTGTTGGAAGTGGTTTCAGGAATTTTCAACCTCGGAGATTCTTGAAGAAGGTGGACCTACGTCCATGGAAGAAGTGGAAGCATTGAAGGAGACTCAGAAGACTTGTGTCGCTTTCGGCACGGCCCAAAGAAGCAAGCGTTGCAGACTTTTATGAAGTTAAAGTACCGCACGACCCACACATCAGAGTGGGCCGGCGAAGAGTCCCTTCCAGGATTCCGGATGCTATTGGCGATCTCCCTCGGCGCCATACAGTTCGGTACGAGTACCTCACTTTGAAAAGGAGGGGATGTCACGTGACACATCCCAACCCTATGTGTCCATGGACAAGCTACAGCATAACAGGGTTCAGTCAGTCTAGATTAGAAGTGATCTGGCACTTTTGTGAGTCTATTCGTAGACCGTGCATGCCCAGTCACTGAGTGTAGATGCATATCCTCTGGTTGCACACAACATGATCATCAGTATTCCCTTCAGAATCCATCATATTCAGTCAGGGGAATTTTCGAGTGCATTTAGCCTATTTTCCTTATTTTTGGTATTTTCACTTATTATTTTTAAGTAACTTTCCAACAAAAGTAGGTAGGGTAATTTTGCTAAGTTAATATATAAGCAAACCCAAGTTAGCAATAATTTGCAGAAGAGGCAGCAGGAGCTTCCCGCACAACAGGCAACTTCTCAGCCGATCTGTAGAAACCCCCCCCCCCCCCCCCCCCCCCCAAACCTTGGCGCTACCTTCTCCATTGGCTAGCGTTTTTGGTCCCAGCAATGACCCTCCAAGATCTAGCGTTTTCAGCATTGCCTGGATCATCATCCTCACCAGCAACACCTAGCGACTGCAGATCACTCTCATCGCCATCAAATCCCAACTAGCTAGCGTTTTCCAAATCAGCCTATTGGTGTTTTTTCTCAGCAAGCATCAGCGTTTTGGAGTCCAACAATCCCAACGTTTTTGCTAATGACACAAGCAGCCCGGCGTTAGTGTTTTTTAGCCCTAGCCGCGTCAGAGAGGCAGCGTTTTTCAGCCTATGGGACAATAGTAGAATCAGCCTGGATTGGATGCAGAAGTTTCCCCAATTTCAGCCCATAAAAACGCAGCCAAAAGTCATTTTCAGCTACCGAAACAGTCCCGAAATTCAGCAGTTAAAAGATCTCAGATTTCAGCCATCAAGTCGTCGTTGTCATGACCGTCGTCGTCATCGGCATAGTCCAAGTTGCATCAGTCCATTGCATACGCATTGTACCACTTTTTGCAATCAAAAATTAGACCACTCTTGCCTACGAGAGTGGGGCCTTCGGAGGAGGGTTTTACAACCTCTCGGGTGTCGTATCTCTTTTCTCTCCTTCTCTCAGTCTCATACACTTGCACGCACATTGTCCATTCACTTTGTTTGTGATCATAGCACTTTCCATTAAGAACGGAAGGCTCTCCCTCCCATAAGAACTAAAAGGAACCTTGAGCACAGTTCGGAGCACTCATCTTGAGCAAAGCGCAAACAATCATTCCGCTGCACCTAACATTGGTATCAGAGCTTTGGCAGTGTTCTGTATCACTCAAGGAAAGAACCACAATAATTTTTTTTTGCTTGTTGAGGTCGCACGAACCCAAGTTCGCTTGGGCGTGTTGATTCCTAATCGTGTTGTGTTGAAGAGTGACAGGAATCCCAAGAAAGAAGGGCTTGTCCAGCCTCCCCATGTGTCTCTTTTCACTCATTGAGAGCGGACCATTCACTTAGCGGCCGGCCAATCGACGTGAGGTGGGAAAAAGCAACCTTGGTGTGAGCACAAGGCCGCCAAGGGGTGCGCCCGTAGAAAGGAGTAGAACTCGGGTGAAGAGAAGATCCTTCTCAAACACAGAGTGCAAGCGAAAGAAACCCTCAAGAACTCAAGAACCCCAAGAACCAAGACCCCCAAGAACCCAAGTTCCTCGTGAACTTAAGAACCCAAGACCACAAGAACCCAGGACTTCAGAATGGTCATCACTCGAAGCGGAATGGATACTTCGCTTGGAGGTGATGAGCATGAGAGAGGCGTGTTAGGGAATAAAGGCCTAAGTGCCTTGTACTTATTAACTTATAAGTTAAAAGACTTATAAGTGAGGGGGCCCAAGTGTGAATGGCCCCCTAGTCACTTACTCATATACTCAAAGGTCAAGCCCAAAAGAAAGATCGTGACTTCTCCCAGTTTTTCTACGAGCGTTCTCTCTCTCTCTCACATTTTTCCCTGCGTGTGCTTCTTCTGCGCCACTCTCCTCTTCTCCTTCACTCTCATTGCATAGAATAGCAAGTGGGCTCTCTCTCCTGCTCCCCCACACATGGTATCAGAGCTTTAGGGTTTCCAAGAGAGCCATTTTCGCAACACAGATCAGAATTCTGTTCTTGCTCGCTGCGGGAAGGATATTCAACCGTTTTCGATCAACTCTGTCGCGAAGGGATCCTCTCACCGTGTAGAATCGACCTCCGGTGACAGTTTTCCCAAAATTAGGGTTTCAAAAACTGGCGAACAGCAGCCTATTTCTGCTGAAATTGACCAATTTCGGGGTCAATTTGATGCAATTTCATTAGGGCAAGTCTCACAGGTCAATCTTACAGGTGTTTCCACCAACGAGGTTCTGAAAATTCAGCAAAACAGGTGTTTACAGATCTGATTTTTGCCCTAAAACAGGGAATTTCAGCAAGCAAATGATGTATACACCTTGTGGAAACCTTTGGTAAAGGTTTGGCAGTGAATGTACGCCGTTTTGGGATGATTTCGCGTGAAATTTGCTCGCTGTTTTTCTATAACAGCAAGCTGTTTTTTGCCCGATTGCGCACATTTGGGCGTGTTTAGGTCGGCAAAACAGGGTTTCAGTGTTTGCAATCACTCAGAATGGCTTCTAGCAGTGAAAGTGGCAATTTGTTGCACATTCGCAAGCTTGAAGGTTCCCATAACTTTGCTATATGGAAGAAGCAATGTTATAATGTGATGTTGCAGAAGAAACAGGCGAAACCTATTAAGTTACAGGGTGTGAAACCGGTTGATATGGAGGTTGAAGAATGGGAAGAAGTGGACGAGTTGGCTCGCTCCACGATCATGCTTTCGGTGTCTGACAATTTACTCTTCAACGTAGAGAATGAGTAGACAGCATGGGGCATGTGGAAGCGTTTAGACGAGTTGTATGCACAGCAGAGTGCTGCCAGTAAAGTGTATTGGCTTAAGAAGCTTATGGATCTCCGCATGAAGGAGGGCACGCACATGTCAGTGCATCTCAATGAATTCAATTCTATTTTCAGCCAACTGACAGAGCTGAAATTCACGATTGATGAGGAGTTCAAAGCTACTTTTCTGCTATGCACATTGCCCGAGAGTTGGGATGTATTCCGGACAGCTCTTAGTAACTCAAGTGCGTCACTTAAGTATGCAGATGTAGAGAGTTCTCTCTTGATGGAAGAGATGAACAGGAAGAACACCACAGGTGGGTCTTCTAATGCATTGCACTTGAGAGGCAGGTCTCAACAGAGGGAGAAATCTGACAGTAAGGACAGGGAACGCAGCAAATCTCGTAGGAAAGATGTTGTGTGTGATCATTGTGGAAAGAAAGGGCATTATAAACGGGAATGCTATGAGTGGAAGAAAGAGAAGAACAAGGGTGCTGAAACTGATGCAAAGGACAAGGGAAATGCCAAGAAGAGCACTGTGTTGATTGAGGAAATCAATGTTGCTAGTAGTTGTGACAGTGACAGCAGCACTGATGTACTCAATGCCTCTTCTGTGGATGCACATACCCTTGCTATGGGTTCTGATGTGGACATGCATACTTGGATTCTTGATTCAGGTGCCTCCTTTCATGTAACACCTCATAGGGATTGGTTTACACAGTACTCAGGTGAGGTGCAGGGCACTGTTTATTTGGGAGACAACTATGCATGTGACATTGCAGGTATTGGCAGTGTCCAGTTTTCCTTTGCTGATGGTATGACTTTTGTTTTGCACAAAGTGCGCCATGTGCCACAACTCAAGAAGAGTTTGATTAGTACAGGGCAGCTAGATGATGCAGGCTATCACACCACTTTTGGTGATAGCAAGTGGAAAATTTGTAAAGGGGCCCGGATTGTAGCCAAGGGTTGTAAATCGGACACTTTGTATCCTTTGCATGTATCTAGTGTGCGTGACCATGTTGTCGCCGTAACCGAGCAGCCAAGTGTTTCTTTGTGGCATGGCCGGTTGGGACACATGAGTAAAAGAGGAATGGAAACTCTGTCTCGTTGTGGTTATTTGCCGTGTTTGAGGTATGCTGATTTTTCTCATTGTGAGCACTGTATTTATGGTAAGCACAGTCAAACACCGCACAAAAGGTCTTTTTCTTTGAAGTCTGACAGGTTAGACTTAGTGCATTCCGATGTATGTGAAATGCCACAGTTGTCCTTAGGGGGAAAGAAATATTTTGTCTCATTTATCGATGATGCTACACGTAAGGTGTGGGTGTATCCAATACGTGCTAAAAGCGATGTTTTGGATACTTTCAAGAAGTTTCTTGCGTTTGTTGAGAATCAAACTGACAAGAAGCTTAGGTCTTTGCGCTCAGACAATGGGGGGGAGTATGTATCAAAAGCATTTATTGACTTTTGTGCTACTAAAGGTATTAAAAGAGAGCTCACGGCTCCTTTTAATCCCTCTCAGAATGGAGTTGCAGAGAGGTTGAACCGGACTATCCAAGAGAAAGTTCGGAGTATGCTGTCACATGCTGCATTACCTCATGGTTTTTGGGCAGAAGCTGTGCAAACAGCTATTCACTTGATTAATCGCTCACCGAGCAAGGCTTTGGGTGGAAAGGTGCCTGAGGAGGTGTGGTCTGGCAAGCCACCCTCATATGCACATTTAAGAGTGTTTGGTTGTGAGGCCTATGTTCACATCCGGAGTAAACTGCGCACCAAACTAGAACCAAAGTCTCATAAATGCATTTTCCTAGGATATGGTGAGGATGGTGAAATGGGGTATAGATTATGGGATCCCGCATTACGGAAAATCATACGCAGCAATGATGTCATCTTCAATGAGAATTGCATGCACAAACAGCCCACAAAGGTCGAGGAAGTGCGCCGGGTTGTTTTTCGTGAAGATGTTACATATGGACAGCCAAGAAGGCCCAATGTTCAGCAGCCTTTACATGCTGAAAATGGTGCTGAAAATCAGCCATTAGCTGCTGAAAATCAGCCCCAACAAGTTGCCATTGATGCATCACAGGTAGGGGAACAGGTTGATGCTCCTAGACCGCCCGTTGTTGCGATGCAACCGGCTGAACAGTCTGCTGTTTTTGATGGTTTACAGGCTGAAAATCCACCTGTTATGGATCATTGGGTGCGTAGGTCTACTCGGGTGACAAGGCCCCCGATAGATATGAACCGTCTTTGGACTATGTCATGCTTACTGATTGTGGTGAGCCGTCTTGCTATAAAGAGGCTATGCAACGGGAAGACAGTAAGAAATGGTTCAAAGCAATGGTTTCGGAAATGCAGTCTTTGGAGAAAAACCATACATGGGACTTGGTTGATTTGCCTAAAGGGCATAAGGCTCTGCCATGTAAATGGGTTTACAAGACCAAGGTCACATCTGATGCTTCTTCTAAGTACAAGGCACGTTTGGTTGCTAAAGGGTACAAGCAAAAGCATGGTGTTGATTTTGATGAGATTTTTTCTCCTGTTGTAAAGCTTGCCACATTACGTCTTGTTTTAGGCCTGGTTGCTTCTGAAGATATGGAGTTAAAGCAAATGGATGTCAAAACAGCGTTTTTGCATGGCGATTTGCTTGAGATGATCTATATGATGCAGCCAGAAGGTTTTGTGTCAAAGGGGTAAGAGAAGAAAGTATGTAGACTCTTGAAGAGCTTGTATGGTTTGAAACAGTCTCCCCGTGCATGGTATCACAAGTTTGATACATTCATGAGGTCTCAAGGATACAAAAGAAGTAATTCTGATCACTGTTTGTATATCAAAACGGCAAGTGATGGATCTCTTCTATTGCTGATTTTGTATGTTGATGACATGCTTATTGCGGGTAAAAATGTCACGGAGTTGGATGCATTACAGCAAAGCTTAAAGAATCGCTTTGACATGAAGGATCTTGGTGGTGCTAATCATATTTTGGGCATGCGTATCTCTCGAGATAGACCCAACAGGCGTCTGTATCTATCTCAACGAGATTATGTTAATAAAGTGCTACATCGTTTTCATATGGATGGGGGAAAGGCACTTGGTACTCCGCTGCCTCCATATGTAAAACTGACTGCACATGACTGCCCAAACACAGATGATATGCGGGCTGAAATGGCCAAGATTCCTTATGCATCAGCCGTTGGCAGTTTGATGTATGCTATGGTTGCTACACGTCCGGACATTGCATTTGTGGTGGGAGTGGTAAGCAAGTACATGAGCAATCCTGGCAAAAAGCATTGGGAAGCAGTGAAGTGTATCTTGAGATACTTGAAAGGCACTAAAGACTTGTGCATTTGTTTTGGGAAGAGTGAGACAGCTGTGCATGGCTTTACAGATGCAGATTTTGCTGGACATCCAGATTGCAGGAAGTCTACCTCTGGATATGTGTTTACATTCACAGGAGGTGCAGTTTCTTGGATTTCTAGACTGCAAAAATGTGTTGCTTTGTCTACCACTGAGGCTGAGTATGTGGCTGCCACTGAGGCATGCAAAGAAGCTTTGTGGCTCATGCGTTTGGTAGAAGAGCTTGGCATTAAGTCACCGGTTCCTGTGCTACACTGTGATAGTCAGAGTGCTATTATGCTTGCAAGGAATCCTGTTTTTCATGCCAAGACAAAGCACATAGAGGTGAAGTATCATTTTATCAGGAGTGTGCTTGATGACAAGAGCATTACACTTGTCAAGGTGCACACAGATGACAATCCTGCAGATCTTTTGACCAAGAGTCTTCCAGCAGAGCGGTTTGCATATTGCCGACAGATGATGGGTGTTGGATGAGTAAGTGCATGATCAGCTGATGTATTATAGTTAGTTGATTCTTTGATCTCCCAAGGTACATTGCCTTTAGGTGGGAGGTTGTTAGGGAATAAAGGCCTAAGTGCCTTGTACTTATTAACTTATAAGTTAAAAGACTTATAAGTGAGGGGGCCCAAGTGTGAATGGCCCCCTAGTCACTTACTCATATACTCAAAGGTCAAGCCCAAAAGAAAGATCGTGACTTCTCCCAGTTTTTCTACGAGCGTTCTCTCTCTCTCTCACGTTTTTCCCTGCGTGTGCTTCTTCTGCGCCACTCTCCTCTTCTCCTTCACTCTCATTGCATAGAATAGCAAGTGGGCTCTCTCTCCTGCTCCCCCACAAGGCGAAGAAGAATTTTCCCCACCAGGAGGTTTTTTTGACCCTTCCCCATCTACGACAAAGATTGCACTAACTCCTATGGAGGAGTTGGACCAAGAAAGAGAAGCAGAAAGAAAAGCCTACGAAGAAGACGTGGTAGCCGTAGAGCGCTGGTACGAAGAAAGAATGGCAGCCATAGCGCGTGAGAGCGAGCAAGCACGTTTGGAAGCCAAAGCAAGACAAGCAGAATTTGATCGTGAGAACAAAGCACTACAAGAACAGAGCGACCGACAAAACAAAGAGTTCTTGCGACTCCATTCTCAAGTTCAGGCACAGATGCAAGAGATTTGGGGAAAGGAGACTCTCTCAGTCTCTTCTTCTCCAAAGAATGACACACAGGATTTGCATGATTGTGTGAAGCATGATGATGAATTGCATGACAATGATTTGTATGATGATTTGAAAGATAAGCATGATGATTTGGATGACAAAGATAAGCATGATGATTTGAATGATATTGCTAAGCATGATGATTTGGATGCCAATGACAAGCATGATGATTTGCATGATCAAGATGTGATTTCTCACAAGCATGATGAGCTCCATGAAGATGACGTGCTTGTTCTCAAGGATGATGTCATGTGACCCCCATTTTTAGCCATAAAAACACAACCAAAACAGTCATTTTCAGCCACCGAAACAGCCCCGAAATTCAGCAAATAGAAGATCATAGATTTCAGCCCTAAAGTCATCGTCGTCATCACCGTCGTCGTCATCGGCATAGTCCCAAGTTGCATCAGTCCATTGCATACGCATTGTACCGCTTTGTGCAATCAAAAGTAGACCACTCTCGTCGACGAGAGTCGGTCTTTCGGAGGAGGGTTTTACAACGTCTCGTGTCGTATCTCTCTTCTCTCTCTATCTCTCAGTCTCATACACTAGCACTCACAGTGTCCATTCAGTTTTGTTGTGATCATAGCACTTTCCATTAAGAACGGAAGGCTCTCCCTTCCATAAGAACTAAAATTAACCCTTGAGCACAGTTCAAGCACTCATCTTGAGCAAAGCGCAAACAATCATTCTGCTGCGCCTAACAGATGATGAGTTAGTTGATGCTTTTTGTAGCGAAGCTAACCTCATTGCAGATTCGATCAATCATGAAGGATTGATCTTAGCTCTCGAGCCTAGGTCCAAAGAACCCCCTCAAGACGAAACGATCTTGGCTCTCGAGCCTAGGTCCAAAGCACCCTCACAGGAAGTATTGTGTGTTCGCATGATTGATACGCACGCATTGTTCGAATGTTTCATTCATGATCGTTTCCTGTATTTTAGTCAGCGTCTTTCTGTGATCCCTTTTAATAGACATGACATATTGTACGTTGAGCACGTTTCACTCATGGATGAGCACGAATGTATGCGGATTTCTCATGAAAAGCTGAAAAGTATGGATGTAAGGAAGTCGCATTCCATGTCTCTTCCTTGGCATGACACATTCGTAGAACGAGCACATGGAAGTATAAGCACCAAGCATGGGCATTTCCGTTGTGAATTGCCACAGTTGATTGCTCTAGATCATAAGAGAAAGATTCGATCTCATTGTTTGCGTATGTGTGGTGAACGGTTTAGCAGTCCGTCTATTGGTTCATCTACATTGCATGCACAGTCTTTGAGGAAGACAATATTTTTTCCACTCACTTTACATGGAATGGGTATGTTCATGTTTTTGTGTTGGAAGTGGTTTCAGGAATTTTCAGCCTCGGAGATTCTTGAAGAAGGTGGACCTACGTCCATAGAAGAAGTGGAAGCATTGAAGGAGACTCAGAAGACTTTGTGTCGCTTTCGGCGTGGCCCAAAGAAGCAAGTGTTGCAGACCTTTATGAAGTTCAAGTACCGCACGACCCACACATCAGAGTGGGCCGGCGAAGAGTCCCTTCCAGGATTCCGGATGCTATTGGCGATCTCCCTCGACGCCATACAGTTCGGTACCAGTACCTCACTTTGAAAAGGAGGGGATGTCACATGACACATCCCAACCCTATGTGTCCATGGACAAGCTACAGCATAACAGGGTTCAGTCAATCGAGTCAGTCTAGATTAGAAGTGATCTGGCACTTTTGTGAGTCTATTCGTAGACCGTGCTTGCCCAGTCACTGAGTGTAGATGCATATCCTCTGGTTGCACACAGCATGATCATCAGTATTCCCTTCAAAATCTATCAGATTCAGTCAGGGGAATTTTCCAATGCATTTAGCCTATTTTCCCTATTTTTGGTATTTTCACTTATTATTTTTAAGTGACTTTCCAACAAAAGTAGGTAGGGCAATTTTGCTAAGTTAATATATAAGCAAACCCAAGTTAGTAGTAATTGACAGAAGAGGCAGCAAGAGTTTCCCACTCAACAGGCAACTTCTCAACAGACCCCCCCCCCCCCCCCAAACCCTTCTCCATTGGCTAGCGTTTTTGGTTCCAGCAGTGACCCTCCAAGATCTGACATTTTCAGCATTGCCTGGATCATCATCCTGTCACAAAGTGATGACGTGGCGGACAGCAGAAACCCTAATTTCTGCCAGAAACCCTAAAATTCCTGCAAACCCTAATTTTTGCCAAAAACCCTAAATTCCGGAAATCGCGGAGGCGGATTATTAAAATTTTTTATTTTTTATTTTGGAAAATGATGAGCGACGCGAATTTTGCTTTTGCTTTTTTTAAAAAAAAAAAAAAGAGAAAAGACTCTCTAAGAGAGAGAGAGAACTGATGCTTTTGATTTTAAAAGCTTTTGGGGCTCTGCTTTTGGGCATCCCTTGTAACCTTTAAATTAGTGGTGAGGGCCTCACTTCTCAGAGCATCTGGACGCAGAGTCTGAGAGTGAAACCCTAACCGCTCTCTTGTACTTTGATGATTGATTAATACAAAAAGAAATACCGAAAGGGGCGCCAGTCTTTGGGGCCAATATCTCTAGGCACGGAACTCCGCCGGGCCAGTGCAAATCTATTGTGATCTGTGAATTGTTTTGAAGTGGTTATTTGGTGCTGTCGCGGTTGATTCTTGACTTGGAGTGTCCAAGTTTGTTACAGTGGTATCAGAGCACGGCCGATTTCTCTTCTACGGGAAATCCGATCCCCGAATTTTTTTTTTTCCGCGGCACCTATGGCTTCAGGCAATGATCAGTCGACTCCCTCTGCATCTGGAGATGCGGGCTGGGATCACAACGAAGATTCAGACAGAGAGTATGGCCCGCCTCGGCCTACTCAGGCGGAGCAAACAGAGATGGAGCGTCGTCAATTGATTGGCGATGCAACAAAGATGATGCTCAATTTTGCCAAGGACCCGAAGATGGTAAAATATATGAACCAGACCTCTTTGAAAGAGGTACAGATGGAGTGGCAGAGAACCACAACACCACTCCCGAAACCCGCTCTCAAGAAACCTTCTACCTCCAAGAAATATACGGAGAAGGAACTGGAGAACGTGGTTGATGCACGGATTGCTCAGCTTTTCGACGTGCAAAAGAAAGGCAAAAAGCACGGCAAAAAGCAGAACAAAGGTACTGACTTCCCGGGATATTTGGGTCGTCAGTCGACATTCGACAAAGCAAAGAAACGGAAGAAGCGTGTTCGATTTGAAGGAGTACCCAGTTCTTCTTCTTCTTCTTCTGACAGTTCTTCTAGCTCCTCGGATTAGAGCGAAGAAGACAGAAAAAAAGCAAAAAGCGAAGCAAGACACAAAGCTTCGGAACGGGCAAGAAAAAGGCAAAGAAGGCTACATCTCGCCCAGAGACTGACAGTTCTACTGAGGACTCGTCTACAGACAGCTCAGATTCCGATGACGGAAAGTTTTATGCGAACAAGAAGAATTTTTACAAAGCCAACCAGTATGACTTTCTCGAAGATAACAGCAAGAAAGTCCGAGAGTTTAAGGAAGGTGGCCACTCGATCAAGTTTGATACTTTTCAGGATACTCAGATGCTTCGAAGGCTTTGTCTCTTATACAGCAGTTTGACATCGCTTTCGCGGGAGGACGCTATTCAGAGCACTCCAAGATTCGGAGAGCTGCCTCTTACTCTGAGGGGAATGCTCGTACTTGGTGGTCCACGCTTCTATTAAGCAAGACTGTGCCAGTTACATGGCTGAAATTCAAGAGGCTTTTTATTTCTTCTTGGTTGACTCAAGAGTTTGAGCGAGATATATACGAGCTGCTTGGAACCATCTCCGGATGACCAAGAGCGATACAGTGAATTCTTATTGTGAAAGATTCTGGAGCTCTTTTCTACCCGCCTCTTCATTCAAGAAGATCTCATTCAGAGAACAGATTGAGCAGTTTACCTTGGGTCTACCTACAGAGATCCGAGATCACTGCTTGGAACAGAAGTCAGCTTCTATTCAGGAGTTGATGAGTCATGCGAATCGGGGCTTTGCCATTCACTCTGGCAGTCTGACCTACCCCACAGATGAGGCCATGACACAACGAGCCAAACAGACTTCTGGGAATGAAAGTAGAATGAAAAAGAGCAACCCAGAGAAAAAAAAAAGGATGCACGACCCAAGCTTACTCCTGAGGAGAGAGCTCGCTTCATCAGAGAGGGGAAGTGCTTTGGATGCGGGAAACATGGACATATTTCCGCAAAGTGCCCTGATAAGGCACAGAAAGAACAGAATGATAAAGACGACGACAGGTCTGAGAGTTCGAGAGCAGCTGAGGAATGTGGCAGAAAAGGCAGATAGAAAAGTAGAACTGGTACCACATGGCGTGGGACCTGCACCGAATCTAATGAATGAAAGTACAAACTTTGCCGCTTTCGGGGCAAAGTGAAGGATCAGGAAGCTCTTTTGAAGGAGCCAAGGCCAAGTTCTTTTCACTTGGAATTGGCGGCTCGATTTGGAACTATGCCCGACAGACTGACGCCACAGGCGGAGGTAGTTCGACTGGCACCCGGATGGGATGTTGCCATTACACCGAGCATTGGCAAACTTTGTTTGCAATGACAGGGGTGTTCAGGGCACGCGAGTGACGTTCTACTTGGGATCCCTTGGTACCACAAGAACTACGCCGTGGTTGACTACCGGGCCGAGAAAGCGACTTTGATAAATGAAGGGCTTAGAGATTGTACTTGATGAACTTCAGTTTTCTTACTCATTCTTTTGGGAGAACTGAACGATGGATAAAGGTTGAATATGTTTTGACCTGAAGAAAAGAACGCCAAGATTTTTTTCTCCACGCTCATGCCGATTGTTTTTGAGAGGGCCTGAAGATCATACCATTGATCTGATATCTGGAAGCACGCCACCGAATTGGCCACCTTATCGTGTGAGCCGAGTACAGAATGAAAAGATTATGAACTCAGTGAAAGACCTCTTGGAAAAGGGTCTTGTCCAGCCTAGTACTTCACCGTATTGCTCTCCAGTGTTGTTGGTTTTGAAGAAAGACGGATCTTGGAGAATGTGCATCGATTATAGCACTCTCAACGAAATCACCATCAAGAACAGATTTTCGATTCCTAGGATCGATGATATACTCGACAGGTTACAGGGATCCTCGTGCTTTAGCAGGATTGACTTGAAGAGTGGATATCATCAGATCAGGATAGCGCCAGGAGATGTCTACAAGACAGCTTTTCGGACGACTTTTGGGTTATTTGAGTTTTTGGTGATGCCTTTTGGCTTAACCAATGCTCTTGCGACATTTAACCGGATGATGGATAGGATTTTTCGAGAGTACAGGCTATTTGTTGGCACTTTCTTTGACGACATCATTCTTTTCTCCAAGAATGAGGCAGAACACAGAGATCATCTGCTTCAAGTCTTTCAGGCATTACGAGATCACACATTAGTGATTAATGCTAAGAAAAGTGAATTTTTCCTACCAGAGATACATTTTTTGGGACACATTGTGTCAACAGCAGGAGTGCAAATGAACCCGGCCAAGATAGAGACTATCCGTGATTGGCCCGATTTGAGGAATGTCCATGAAGTTAGAAGCTTCTTGGGACTGTGTTCGTACTACAGGCGGTTCATACGAAAGTTTGCAGAGGTTGCTTCCCCTTTGCATACCTTGACACAGAAAGGAGTACCTTTTTCGTGGGGACCCACAGAGGTGACTGCCTTTCGGACATTGAAAGAGAAATTGACTACGGGACCTATTTTGACTTTGCCGGACTTGCAGAAGTCATTCGAAGTATATTGTGATGCTTGTGGTCGTAGTCTGGGTGCGGTCTTGATGCAAGAAGGCCATGTCATAGCTTACGAGAGCCGTTTGTTCTCTAGGCCGGAGATGACAGCACAGATTTATGAGAAAGAGCTTTTGGCGGTTATCCATGCTCTTACTCAGTGGCGGCATTACCTACTCGGAGCGGATTTTACTGTCTTTACAAACCATCAGAGTTTGCGCTACTTCTTGTCACAGAAGCAGCTTTCGGAAAAGCAGATGCGGTGGGTGAACATCTTGTCACAGTTCCACTTCCAGATTGTCCATGTGCAGGGACAGAAGAATGTGGTGGCAGATGCTTTGTCTCGGAAATCGTTGGTTCTGGCTATTTCCGCGTTACATCATAGGAGCTTCGAGGATATGGTCGATCAATATGCCACAGATACAGGTTTTGCAGATATTTTCACACGGATACGGGATGGGGAGACAGTAGCTGGATACACCCTTCGGGAAGGCTACTTGATGAAAAAGACTATGTTGTGCGTTACACAGCCGTTGAGGGAAAAGGTTATGACTGATTGCCACTGTCCACCTTTTACGGGTCACCGCGGCATTGCTACCACCATGAAAGGGGTAGAGAGAGATTTCTTTTGGCGGAGATTGAAGAAGGATGTGGAAGAGTTTGTGCGCAGTTGCTTGGTATGCCAGAAGGTCAAGTTTGACAGGCATAAAGCACAAGGATTGTTACAGCCTTTACCCATACCCACCCGCCCCTGGGAAAGTATTGAAATGGATTTCATTTTTTTTGATCTCCCGAGAATACAGAATGATCACGATGATTTTCCGATTACATGGCACGCCTGAGACGATTGTCTCCGACAGAGACCCCAGATTTATGAGTTTGTTTTGGAAGGCAATTTGGGAGAACATTGGCACGCGGTTGCAGTTCTCGTCATCGTTCCACTTGCAGACTGACGGGCAATCTGAGATTGCCAATTCAGTGATTTTAGATTTATTGAAGTCTTGTATCTCGCATCAGAAGACTCAATGGGAAAAGAACTTACCTTTGGTGGAATTTGCCTACAATAACACGATACACTCTTCGACGGGGAAGACGCCATGAGAGATTGTTGAAACTGCTGCGAAGGTTCCATCCTTCCTGAGCACGAAAGATTAGAAATTTGAAGCGGATGAATATTCGCGAGATTTGGATACGGCTTTTGCCAAGGTTCACGAGACTTTACAGAAGTCTCAAGAACGACAGAAAAAGGCAGCGGATCGCCATCGTCGCGACTGGAAACTGAAGGAGGATGATTGGGTGCTCTTACTTTTGAGAAGGCACGCCTAAGAAAAAAAAAGGGAAAGGAGAGGCTTTTTCCAAAGCTTAGTATGTGATACTACGGACCTTTCCAGATTACTGACAAGATAAATGATGTCTCCTTCCGATTGGACCTACCAGATACTTGGAGGATTCATAATGCATTGCATGTGAGTCTCTTGAACCCTGTTAAGGGTGATGTGCCTGATGATGGGGAGCCTGATGAGCAACCCGAAGTGGAAGAAAACGAGGAGATCCTTGTTCCTGAACAGATTTTGGCACATAATGATACGAAGAAAGGTAAAGTCCGAAGGCGGTTCTTGGTTAAGTTCAAGAACTTTCCTGCATTTGATGCGAAGTGGATGGAGGAGGAGGACCTAGCAGATACTCCTCGGATTGTGAAACTTTACCTCGATGTTTTGGTTTAGCATAGTCTACTCCAAACGGAACCCAGAAACTCAGCTTGGCCGAAGATCTGGTGCAGTGGGATGCACAAGAGGGGAGTCGCTCCACTCCTTTGTCAACAGATGCCTCGATTTTGATACTAAAGTCACTGATGTCTCTTTGAGCTTCAGGGATACTGAGAGCTGACAGTATTCTGCTGGATGACTTTATGAAATGGAATTCCTGATTATGATACTGATTTGTTCTTGACTTCTTGTGAGTGCAGGAACTGATAGCCGAAATGACTGCAGCATTTTGGTCTAATTGATCTCGAATAGACATGGTTGCAATAGGGGTTAGTCAATCGGACATCGATGAGGTCCCGATTGGACCTAGATGTGATTGCTAGCTACATTGCCGATAAATCATGGTCTAAGATCCGAATGAATGTTGAATGCCATGTGATGTCCTGTGATGTCTGGTGATGTCCTGTGATGTCGTGTGATGTGACTGTCGATTTTGTACATGTGCTAGATGTGTGTTCCTAGTACGTAGGTACTAACAGTCAGTGTCTGCTAAGACGGTTTATGGCTTTTGTCGGTTTTGCAGGCGTAATCGCGGTCGATTACAATGCTTTCAAGAGGGGGGTATGTCACAAAGTGATGACATGGCGGACAGCAGAAACCCTAAAATTCCTGCAAACCCTAATTTTTGCCAAAAACCCTAAATTCCGGAAATCGCGGAGGCGGATTATTAAAATTTATTTATTTATTTATTTATTTTTTTTGGAAAATGATGAGCGACGCGAATTTTGCTTTTGCTTTTTAAAAAAAAAAAAAAAAGAGAAAAGACTCTCTAAGAGAGAGAGAGAACTGATGCTTTTGATTTTAAAAGCTTTTGGGGCTCTGCTTTTGGGCATCCCTTGTAACCTTTAAATTAGTGGTGAGGGCCTCACTTCTCAGAGCATCTGGACGCAGAGTCTGAGAGTGAAACCCTAACCGCTCTCTTGTACTTTGATGATTGATTAATACAAAAAGAAATACCGAAAGGGGCGCCAGTCTTTGGGGCCAATATCTCTAGGCACGGAACTCCGCCGGGCCAGTGCAAATCTATTGTGATCTGTGAATTGTTTTGAAGTGGTTATTTGGTGCTGTTGCGGTTGATTCTTGACTTGGAGTGTCCAAGTTTGTTACACATCCTCACTAGCAACACCTAGCGATTGCAGATCCCTCTCATCGCCATCAAATCCCAATTAGCTAGCGTTTTCCAAATCAGCCCTTGGCGTTTCTGCTCAGCAAGCATCAGTGTTTTGGAGTCCAACAATCCCAGCGTTTTTGCTAATGACACAGGTAGCTCAGCGTTAGTGTTTTTCAGCCCTAGCCGCGTCAAAGAGGCAGCGTTTTTCAGCCTATGGGACAGCAGTAGAATCAGCTCGGATTGGATGCAGAAGTTTCCCCAAATTTCAGCCCATAAAAACGCAGCCAAAACAGTCATTTTCAGCCACCGAAACAGTCCCGAAATTCAGGAGTTAGAAGATCTCAGATTTCAGTCATCAAGTCGTCGTCGTCATCGGCATAGTCCAAGTTGCATCAGTCCATTGCATATGCATTGTACCACTTTGTGCAATAAAAAAGTAGACCACTCTTGCCGACGAGAGTGGGACCTTCGGAGGAGGGTTTTACAACCTCTCGGGTGTCGTATCTCTTTTCTCTCCTTCTCTCAGTCTCATACACTTGCACGCACATTGTCCATTCACTTTGTTTGTGATCATAGCACTTTCCATTAAGAACGGAAGGCTCTCCCTCCCATAAGAACTAAAAGGAACCTTGAGCACAGTTCGGAGCACTCATCTTGAGCAAAGTGCAAACAATCATTCCGTTGCACCTAACAGGGGGGCAGAGAGAGAGAGAGAGAGAGAGAGAGAGAGAGAGAGAGAGAGAGAGAGAGAGAGAGAGAGAGAGAGAGAGAGAGAGAGAGAGATGAAAATGAAAATGAAATGAAATGAAATGTTATATTAACGTCTTCAAAAGGCCAAAGTGACCTATGAGACCAGAAAGTTTCAATGTGGTGGATCTGATACAAAGTCAAAGTAACAAGATAACAAAATGACAAAAAGACACAATGACAAAATGACAAAATAAAATATTATGGAATCCTAGACTGCTGGGCGTGGACTAAGCAGCTAAAACAGCTAGCTGGGATAGGTAGATCATAGGAGATCCAGCATCGGTCGCTGACGGATCTCATCAATCTCCTCCATGGTCAGTAGTCTGACCGGGCGTTGTGCATGTTGAGCTAAAGTGACCTGGATCCACTGATGCAGCCTCTGTCGATGTTGTGTAGTCCTCCGCAGTCGTGGGTGTCTGGAATTCCCCAGCTCAGTCGCTCGTTCAATCAGTATGCCTCTGGTGTAAAGCGACGAGCTCTGCTGTGGTAGTAACTCCTCCGGGTGTCCAGTGGCAGCTCTGAAGAAGTCTGTGATCTGTGTCTGAGACTGGCTAATCTTTCCTCTCATCACGCTCTCTCTGTGCCTGCGCAGCTCGAGCAAAAACAAACCCAGGCATCTTTGATCCTCGTACCGCATGACTCTAGAGAATGGTCCAAAGCCCTCTCTGAACAAGCAATGGAAGCGGCCTCGTATCTCGTAGTAGACGGGGCAGTGGCATGTGTAGTGCAACTCTGTCTCAGGCTCGATGTCACACAAGGGGCATGTCCTGGCCTCTGCTGGTACTCCGCTGTATCTCCCAGTCTCGATCCGCAGCTGGTGTGAAGATGTGCGTATCTGGCCAATAGCACATCGCACCCCATGAGACAGGTGAGTGTCCATGTATCTGGGCCTCGTCACAAAACCATCCTCCGTAAGCTGGAGGAGATGCTCTCTGTAGAAAGCCATCTTCGTGCCTAGCTCCTGTATTGGCTGTATCCATGTCCTCTTGGTGTCTAGCTGGGTCAAGTCCTGACGAATGAGCCTGGTGATATCGGACTGTGTAAGAGTCAGAGAGGGCGCAAAACAATATCATCAACATATAACAGTAGTGGAATCCATGTCCCCGCCAGCTGTGCACCTCTATCACCATCTCTCTCAATGTAGTGAGAAACCTCATCTACATACATACCAAATAGAGTAGGAGAGAGCGGGCAGCCCTGCTTCACCCCAACAGTGGAGTAAACCGGTGTGGATAGACCCTCTGGAGTGCGTACATGCCCCACTATTGACCTGTATAATGCCATGACCCCCCAAATGAGCTCTGTGGGTACTCCCATCGGCTGTAATCTGCGCATCAATCTCGCTCTGGGCACTGTGTCAAATGCTTTACGGAAATCCACAAAGCTGCAATAGATCCGTCTCCCATGCGATCTACCCTCCTCAATGATGAGAGAGAGAGAGAGAGAGAGAGAGAGAGAGAGAGAGAGAGAGAGAGAGAGAGAGAGAGAGAGAGAGAGAGAGAGAGAGAGAGAAATGAAATGAAATGAAATGTTATATGAACGTCTTCAAAAAGGCCAAAATGACCTATGAGACCAAAAAGTTACAATTGGTGAATTTGATACCATGTCTGAGTACGGAAATTACCAAGTTACAAAGTTACCCAGTTACAGAGGACTAACACTAAAACATTAAGGCACTAAGGAGAAAGGAAATAAAAGAGGGGGGGGGGGGGGGGGAAGGGGGGTTTTGTGGGTTCAGATGAAATCTCTCATCGGTCGTTGTCGGATCTCATCGACCTCCTCCATGGTCAGAACTCTGGTTGGGCGTCTTGCATGTCGAGCTAGAGTGATCTGTATCTTCTGTTGCAACCTTCGTCGGTAGTGGGAGACCCCTCGAGGTCGTGGACGTCTGGATCTGCCAAGTTCAGTGGCTCTGTCAAGCAGTGTACCTCTAGTATGAGTAGGCTATAATGACTGCTCCGTTTGCTCTCCTCTGTCTGGTGTAAAGAACTCTGTGATTCGTCTCTGAGATTGTCTTTCCCTTAATGTCCTCAGCAAGCTCTCCCTAAGTCTGTTAAGCTCTAGCAGGAACAATCCGAGACACTTCTGATCCTTGTATCTCATGACTCTAGAAAAAGGTCCGAACCCTTCTTTGAACAAGCAGTGGAAGCGTCCGCGCATCTCATAGTATGCCGGGCAGTGGCATGTGTAGTGCAGTTCTGTCTCTAGCTCTAAGCTACATAGGTGACATATCCTAGCTCCTGCCGGCACCCCTCGGAATCGTCCAGTCTCGATCTGGAGCTGATGTGAGGATGTGCGTATCTGTCCAATAGCGCATCTTATCCCATGAGATAAGTGTGTATCCATGTATGGTGGCCTAGTCACAAAGCCGTCCTCCGTGAGTTGGAGAAGATGCTCTCTGTAGAAGGCCATCTTCGTGTCCAACTCTTGTGTCGGCTATATCCATGTGCTCCTAGTATTTAGCTGAATCAGATCCTGACGTATGAGCCTGGTGATCTCTGTCCGTGTGAGAGACAAGGAGGGTGCATCCAAGGAGTATTGAAGCGGAGGTAATCTATCCATATTGAGACCATGCGACTGGAACCATGATGCCATCTGTCCATACCAACATGCTGTATCGCCTTGTAGAGCTAGTTGTCGAGGATGACTCCAGGGCAAGCTGAGCGTATCTGTCTCTGGGGAGATCCCATAAACCGTGCATAAAGGAAACTGATCTCGTCAGTGCCTCCACCACGAGGGGGGGGGGGCGGCTAGCTCGGCTCGGATAATCTCATGTGGTACTGAGGCCTTAGCCCGAATCATCCGAGCGATCATAGAGACCAGAGGCCTCTCCATACATCTCCATCCATCTGTGTTACCAGATCTCCCATGGCGGTCTACTAAGGGTCCCCAAACTTGAACTCCATAGAGCATAGCTGGAGTCACTAGAGTGTCAAAGAGCCATAGCTTTGTTCGCGGTTCTTGAAACTGAACCTGCGAACACATCCTCTCCAGTCCTCCCAAAGCTGCATATGCTCTCGTCAGTCTAGTCTCTGATGCTCTCCTTAGTGAACACACCGGTCCACTAAATACTACCCCAAGATAGGTATATGCATCTGTGTACTCCACAGTCTCATGGCCATACATAAATGTGGGTGCCGACCTCCTGACCCACTGTGGTGTGGTGTTGAACACCATAACCTTGGTTTTTCCCAGATTTACCGATAATCCACTGTCACGAGCAAATGTATGCAGAGCATCCAAATGACGCTGCATCCCCTCTGGGGAGTCTGAAATCAACACAATATCATCAACATATAGTAACAACGGAATCCATGTCCCTGCTAGCTGAGCCCCCCTGTCTCCTTGCCGCTCCACATAGTCTGAAAACTCATCCACATACATCCCAAAAAGAGTTGAGGATAGTGGGCATCCCTGCTTTACTAAAATAGTGGAGTGGACCATGTCAGACATTCCCTCAGTGGTGCATACCCGTCCCATCACTGTCCTGTATAGAGCCAGAATACCCCATATCAGCTCTATAGGCACACCCATGTCCTGTAGTCTGTGTATAAGTCTGGCTCTCGACACTGTGTCAAAAGCTTTGCGGAAATCCACAAAGCTACAATAGATTCTCTTGCCATGGTGTCTACCCTCCTCAATAATAGCTCTGAGTGTTAGAATCTGGTCAAGAGTGGAGAGACCTCTCCTGAAACCTGCTTGCCCTGGTGCTCTTATTCCCTCTCACTCTGCCCATCTACTCAGCTCTTGCTCAAGGACGGATGCATACAACCTAGCTAATGTGTGGCCAACCATGATGGTGCGATAATTCGCGGGAATCGTGGGATCTCCTGACCTGAAAATAGGCACAATCGTAGACATACTCCAGGTCTCGGGAAGCCTTCATACATGGCTCGATTAAACATCATAGCCAGGAGCTCTGCAAGCATATCCCTGGCATGGATGAAGTGCTCTGCTACCAGACATCATGATCATGCGCTCTCCTTGTCTTCATCCTGTCAATGGCTTTCCTTACCCTCTCGGCAGTAAAGAAAGAACATGTCTCTGGGCATGTCTCTAGTGGGTCCGGCAGAGGTGGTTGCCCTGATGCCGTGTAGAGAGATGTGGCATATTCCCCCCATGTCTCAGTGGAGGTGACCGCGGGTGGTGGCGAATGCTCGTGGAATAGCCTCCATGCTTCCCCTGAGTCCTGACTTATAAATAGCTGATATAGATCCCGCTATAGCTGAAATAGATAGGCCCTTTTCTTTTGTCGCACTAGGCGGCGAAGGATAATCCGTGACTGTCGATGTGTGGTAATACCCGTGAGCACTTCCATCTGTAGTTTGATCCTCGTCTCTTTGCACTCCTCATCATACCAACTATTCTGGGGCATGTTCCCAGATCGTCTCCGTGTGGGACTGTGGGGGTATGCCTTTGATGCTGCATCATGGAGCGTCTTTGTCAAAATCTGAGTGAGTTCATCTAGTGGCCGTCCCGGCTCCTGGGTGCATAGCTGCCTGTATATCTCATCGATATATACAGAATCCGTCTCCCTCATGAAGGTGTACCAAGTGTGTATGGGGACCCCACCTAATGGAGCTGTGCTGAACTGAAAGGTCAGGGTGAAAGACACGATAGCATGATCAACTGCTACTCCAACTGGCCTAGTGCCCACCATGAAATCCTGAAAGAATGGGATGAGACCTGGCTGGGCAATAACATAATCCACTGTGCTTGCACCATGTCGGTGTGGAAAGCAAGTAAAACCTCGAGCTGTCAAAAATCTTTGTAGGCCGTTCATAATGGGCAATCTGTGTGCGGTTCCCATATCTATCAAGTATCTACCGTACTCAGTGTATTCCTCATCTTGTGATAGTCTGGATAGACCCATCTCTGTGACGTCTAGCTCCCTGAGCATCTCTTCGGAAGTATCATAAAATATTCTCTGGTGGTTGGCAGTCCTAGCATTGAAATCCCCTAGTATGATAATGTCACCATCCTTGGGAAAACTCCCATATGTCATTATCCAAAATAGCAAGGGAGATTGTCCCCTATGCATATACTGACGTACTAGGAGGAAAGTAACAGATAGCAATGTAGAGGTATCTGCCCGTCTCTGCCCTGAGCCTCACCCACATGTACCTAGCATGCTCATCCCTGCGTGCTATATATAACAATGGTTGCAACTCCTCCCTAAATAAAATTGCCACTCCCCTTGAGCCTCGTCCTCGATGCTCCGATTTGGTCTCTTGCCTGCAGGCTGTCTCCCATCTATATCCACTCACGTGTGGCATGGATTGCCCAGGGGCTTGATGCGTCTCCGAGTAGAAGATGATGTCTCTCCCTGTGAAGCTATCCTCAAAGGCCCCTACATCAAGACGAAGTGAACTATTACAATTCTAGGTTGCCATCTTTAGTGTGGTCCCATGGGTCTCGCACCGTCATGCGGGACGTCGCTCCAATAGCACCACCTTTCCATCTCTGTAAAAAGCAATCTTCTCCTTTTCCCTTGCTGCTCTAATTTCCGGCATTACTTCTTGCATATGAGCAATCTGCGAGAGGGTGAGGTCATCTCCAAGAAAGATGCCAGTCTTCTTTAGAGTAGTCTTCTTTAGAGTCGGTCTCTTCTTCAGGAAATCCTTCTTCGCTTCCATGGATGGGAAGCGGAGAATGAGTGCCCTTTCCTTCGAGGTTTCTCCGTTGCTTCCGCTTTTCTTTGTGCCCACTCTCCAGGCCCTCGTATGCGTCTGTTCGTTGACCCCTGTCAGAGTCATGAGTTCTTTCACCTCTTTCTCCACATTATCTTGGTCTCTGAGGCCACATACCCTTACGTGTAAGGCCCGCACACGTCTCCTTTGCTCCTCTTCTAGTGTCAAGTTGATGATGGTTGGTGTGGGGGTGGGAGTTATTTCCTTGCCTTTCCCTTTCTTGACAATCTCGATCCATTTTTCGGCCTTTTCTGCTTTTTGTTGGGTCTTTGTGATGACATCTACCCACGAGGTCGTCATTTCTTTTTGTTGCTCCCCACCTTCTTTGATGGCCCGCATTTGTTCTTTGATCGTGTTAAGCTCTTCAATTACTGAGGGTTGAAGCTCTCCCTCTTCGAGGACGTTCTGCGATCGCACCTCTGCAAGCTCAGAGAGAGAGAGAGAGAGAGAGAGAGAGAGAGAGAGAGAGAGAGAAAGAAAGAAAAGAAAGAAAGATTTTTAACGTCTATGTCAGGCCGAAATCGGCCTATGAGACAAATCAAATGTACATGGCGTGTATGTCATCCGTCTATCGGAAAGACAAATGAAACAAAACTGATACAAAACTGAACTGAATGTAGGTAATGGAGTATCTGAGGAGGGATGGGGCTCTATCTCTAGGGGTATATGCATGTCTATATGCTCAAGGTAGTACAATCATGAGAATGCATCAAGCTCTCTAGCTCCATCCTGTACAAATGGGGGGATGTAAGATGTGGTACATGGGCGGGGCTGGTGTCAAGGCTACCCGGATGAAAGCTGTCGGGTCGGCCCTCATCTGAGCTACTCGCTCCTCAGTGGCACGGCGCTCCCGGGCTCGGATCTCCTCGATCTGTCGGTGGTGGGAGCTCATGCCCCTGTAGCCTGGGACTCGTGGTCGTCGTCTAGCTCGGTTCACCTCCGCCTGTGGGAGTGTCACTCCTCTCTGAGTATCTGATGAGGTAGGGGTGGCAATCCTCTGAAAGAAGTCTGTGAGCTGCGATTGTCTCCCCTCTGTCTGTGTAGCTGTGCGTGGCTGTAGTAGTGTGTCCCGATGGCTCTGTATCTCTAGTAAGAAACGTCCGAGCTGTCTCTGATCTCGAGAGTCCATGATCTCTCGGAGAGTGGGCTGTCCTCTGAATAAGGCCTCATACCTGCCTCTGATCTCCGTGTATGCTCTGCATCTACATACAAAGTGCTCCTCACTCTCCACCTCCTCTGTGCAGGCTCTGCAGACTCGCTCCTCCCTGGGAACACCAGTGTGTCTCCCGATCTCAATCTCTAACCTGTGTGAAGCCACTCTCAGCTGACCAATCGCCACCCGTGAGCTATGTGGCATATATGTGTCCATATAGCGTGGTCTCTGTATGAACCCCCCAGACAATATGGTGAGAAACTGGTCTCTGTAATCTGACATCCTCGTCCCAAGCCAGGTGACTCCCAGACTCTCCTAGTGTATAGCTGCCACAGATCCTGTCTCAATACCAAGTTTCTCTCACTGCGAGAGAGGTGAACAGATGGTGAGTGGGGGTCGTACTGGAATGGTGGTAGGCTCTCCATGTCAAGACCGTGTCCCTCAAACCATGCTCTGACCTGTGAGTACCAAGCTCTCGCATGCCCACTCTCTGATAGTTGTATAGCTGCCTCGAATGCTCTACGAGTAAGTCTGTCAGGAGGTAGCTCTCTCATCCTCTGGATGAAGCAGACTGTCTGGAATAATGCCTCTACAACCATAGGTGGTGTGGCGAGCTCGGCTCTAATAATGTCATGTGGCACTGTCTTCTTGCTGCGGAGCAAGCGTGAGATCATACATACCTGTGGCCTCTCAAGCTGTGTCCACTGGTCATCTGTCAATCCTGGTGCCCATACTGCCGCCGAGTACATCAGGGCCGGGGTGACTAAGGTGTCAAAAAGCCAGCCCTTCGTGCGGGGCTCCTGAAAGTGTGCCTGGTGGCATCTCCGCTCTAGCATGGTCAGAGCTGCATATCCTCGGGTGAGCCTGTTAGCAGCAGCCTGCCTCATAGTGAAGGGTCCTGGTAGGCTGGTGAATGTGATGCCAAGATAGACATAGGAGGTGACTACATCAACCTGTCCTCCTGCTGCTGTGAAGGTGGCAGCGCTCCTCACTGCACTGGATGTGTGAAAGATCATGACCTTGGTTTTGCCAAGGTTCACAGTCAACCCCTTGTGTGTGCTGAATTCGTCCAAGGCCTCAAGGTGGCGTTGCAAGCCCTCGGGTGACTCTGAAATCAACACAATATCATCAGCATATAACATGATGTGGACCGGAGTACCTGCCAAGTCGCTCCCCTCTCCCCCTGCTCGTAGTATGTAATCGGAGATCTCGTCGATGTAGAGCCCAAAGAGTGTCGGGGAGAGTGGGCATCCTTGCTTAACACCAATGGTGCTAGCAATGGTCTCTGAAAAGCCGCCTGGGCAACGAACTCGACCCGTCACCCTCTCGTAGAGAGTATATATGGCCCAAATCATCTCTGTCGGTACCCCAATGCTGTGAAGGCGCTGGAAGAGTCTCTCGCGTGGGACTGTGTCAAAGGCCTTGCGGAAATCCACAAAGCAGCAGTAAAGCCTCTTCTTCCGCGCCTTTGCCCCATCAATGAGGCAGCGCAGAACGAAGATGTGGTCAGTGGTGGAGAAAGCTCGTCTGAAACCTGCCTGGCCTGGAGCTCGTAAGCCCTCGGTCTCTGCGTAGCAGCTAAGCTGTGCCTCAAGTACTGCTCCATATAGCTTGGCCATCGTGTGGCCAATCATGATAGTCCTGTAGTTCCCTGGGTCCAGGGTGTCGCCAGATTTGTGGATAGGCACTATGGTGTGCTGTGTCCACTCCTCTGGGAAGCCCTCCCCTATAGCCCGGTTGAAGACATGTGCAATCAACGGGGCTATAGTGGAGGCCGCATAAATGATGTGCTCACTCTGTAATCCAGTGTGGTCAGCTGATCGTCTGTGCTGCATGCGGCGTATGGCCCTCTCTACCATCTCTGCTGTAAAGAAGGAGGAGCATGTGGGGCGTGGCTCATGTGGCTGTGGGATAGGAGGCTGCCCTGGCACCTCATAGAGGCGCTCTGCATAATCATGCCATATCTGTGGATCCTCAATAGCTGTGGTCGGACGTGGCTCGCGCAGGGTGCGCCATGCCGTCGCGCTATCTATGCTCATGAATAGGCGGTATAGCTCAAGCTCCTGTGCCTCTTCGAATGCTCGCCGCTTTTGGCGTGTCAGCGTCTTCATATCTCGTCTGGCCTCTCTCTCTGTGATCTCTCCTAAGGCTCGCCGTGCACGGAGGCGTCGGTATAACTCTCTGCACTCATCATCATACCAGCGGTTCTGAGGCATAGTCCCGGGGGGGGGAGTGCGTCCTGTGTGGGTGGTGTGTGGAAAAGAGCTAATAGCTGAAGTGTGGAGAACGGAAGAGATATGTGATGTGAGAACTGAGAGTGGTGTGGATGGGTGGAGGAGGCATAGGCCATGCTCGACCTCGGCTGAGTAAAGAGAGGCTAGCTCATGTGTGAAATGGATGGTGGTGTGTGGAGTGTGTGCTGTGGAGCTATGTGGGATGGTATCTCCGGTGATGGAGAAAGAGAGGTATGTGTGGTCGGCTCCGATGGGTATGGGTGGAATGGTGAAGGATGTGATAAGGTGTGTAGCCTCCCTGGGTCCCAGAATATAGTCGACTGTACTCCCCCCTCCCTCTGTAACTCCATGTGGCATACAAGTCAGGCCCCCTGAGGTGGGCCACTGGGCCATTCCGTTATAAATAACGAGACGGTGCTGGGAGCCAAGTCGAAGTAGGTGTCGTCCGTAGGCTGTGACTGGAGCTCTGTCTGCTGTATCTCTCATAGTGGCCTCCTCATCTAGAGTGTGTAGTGCCTCTGGGTCCTCGTGGTCATATGTCTCACACTGCTCACTGCGCGTACGAGCATTGAAGTCTCCCATAAGGAAGACTTCACCCAGTGTGGAGTACTCCATAATCTCCTCCGTGAGGCATGCGTATGGTGACTCCTGCTCAATAGGGGCGAATCTGGAGCCTGTGGGAGCAAAGTAGCAAAGGGCAATGTAGACGATCCTGTCTCGTGAGAGCTCGAGGCGAATCCACATGTATCGGGCCTGTGGGTCCCGGGCAACAATCTGTAGTCTGCTGTGAAGCCCCTGTCTAAAAAGTATAGCCACTCCTCCTGAACCGCGAGTGGTGTGCTGGCGCATACATCCCCGATGTAGAGACTCCCATTGGAAACCATGTATCCGTGGTAACCCTCTCTCTGGGCTCTCGTGTGTCTCTGTAAGTAGAATGATGTCTCGACCTCTCATCACCTCCTCAAGTCTCTCTGGGTGTGTCCATAGGTCTCCATTGCAATTCCAAACCGTGACATGAATCTCCTCGTGTGTCCCACAGGCCGCGAGTCCCTATGCGATGGTCTTGCCATCAATGATAACCCTACCATCTCGATATACTGCCTTCTTCCCTTCTTTGCGGGCCTGGTGGACTCTAGGCATGCACGTGCGGCGGTGATCTTGTTGCATCTTTGTGAGGTCATCATCAAGATAAATCGGGGGGCCTTCTAGCCCTCTCAAGATGACCCTCTTTCGGAGGAAAGAAGTTCGAGACTCCTCGGAGGCGAATTGGAGGATGAGAGCTCTCTTCTTTGGATCTTTGCCGGCTCTCCAAACTTTGGAGAAAGGGATCTCTTCTTCCTTGTATCCCACTTTCTTGCATAAGGCTTTCCCATCGCTCTCGGGTGTGGACCCTTCTTCTTCTTTGATGCCGGTCACTCGCACATTGAGACGGCGAGCTTGTCGCATTTTCTCCTCCTCGATGGTTGTGTGTACGATGAGTACCTCATCTTTTTGGGCTTCCTCTCTTGCTACCTTCTTGATATTCTTTTTGACCACTTCGACCCATCCTTCTTTGGTGGCTTCTAATTTGTCCTCAATGCTTGCGGTGAGGGCTTTGGTGATCTCCTCCTTGAGGGCTTCCTTAGCCTCCTCTTTAATCTCTCCTTCCTCGGGGGTGAGGGATGTGATGGAAGCATGAAGGAGGTCGATTTGTGCCTTCATCTCTTCTTGCTCTTTCCTCCATCTCTCCCTCTCCTTCTCGTTCTCCCGTGCCCTTCTCTCCTTCTCCTCTTTGAGGTTTTGGATTTCCGCTCTCATGTCCTCTTTTTCTTCGTTCCATAGCTTGATGAAGGTGGCTTTCTCCTCCCTCCATATCTCTCTCTCCATCCACCATTCTTTCATGTCCTTCTCCAATTGTGCAAGCCTCTTGTTCGTGAGCATGAAGGTTGTCTTCATTGTCGATTTCGGCGACTTGATGATGGGGGAAGACATAGCTGTATTCGGAGCTACCCTCTCTTCATATTGTGAAGAAGAGGGGAGAAGGGGAGTACGTGTATGTATGCGTGTATGTGTGTAGTGTGTGTGTGGGTATGTATCCGTGTGTGTGTGTGTGTGTGTGTGTGTGTGTGAGAGAGAGAGAGAGAGAGAGAGAGAGAGAGAGAGAGAGAGATGGCTATGTGATCGGGAGAGAGGAGGGGCTGCGTGAGGGGGAGGCTGGGGGGGGGGGGCAGTTCAGCAGCAGGCGGCAACAGCAGGCGGGGGCAATGGCGGGAGCGACGCAACAGGGGGAGTCGGCAGCGAATGGCAGCAGCGGCAGGGGCGGCAGGGGCTGCAGCAGCGGCTGTGCCGCGAACTGCTACAGCTGGGGGTGGGCAGCGCGCGGACACGCAGGGCAGCAAGAAAGAGAGAGAGGGAGCAATGGCGAGGGAGAGGGGCTGCAGGAACCAGCGCAAGGGAAGGGGCGAAGGTAGCGGCAGCGAGCTGAGAGAGAGAGAGAGAGAGGCTGAGAGAGAGAGAGAGAGAGAGAGAGAGAGAGAGAGAGAGAGAGAGAGAGAGAGAGAGAGAGAGAGAGAGAGAGAGAGAGAGAGAGAGAGAGAGAAATGAAATGAAATGTTATATTAACGTCTTCAAAAGGCCAAAGTGACCTATGAGACCAGAAAGTTACAATGTGGTGGATCTGATACAAGGTCAGAGTCAGAGTAACAAGATGACAACAATGACAAAAATGAAATGACAAATGTCAGACTAAAATACTATGGAATCCTAAACTACTAGGTGTGAACTAAGTAGCTAGCTGGGATAGCTAGATCACAAGAGATCCAGCATTGGTCGCTGGGGGATCTCATCAATCTCCTCCATGGTCAGTAGTCTGACCGGGCGTCGTGCATGTCGAGCCAAAGTGATCGGAATCCTCTGATGTAGCCTTCGCCGATGCTGTGTAGTCCTCCGCAATCGTGGGCGTCTGGATCTTCCCAGCTCAGTCGCTCGGTCGATCAGTGTGCCTCCGGTGTGAGACGATGAGCTCTGTTGTGGTAGTAACTCCTCCGGGTGTCCAGTGGCAACTCTAAAGAAATCTGTGATCTGTCTCTGGGACTGGCTAGCCTCTCCTCTCATCAGGCTCTCTCTGTGTCTGCGTAGCTCGAGCAAAAACAAACCCAAGCATCTCTGATCCTCGTACTGCATGACTCTGGAGAATGATCCAAAGCCCTCTCTAAACAAGCAATGGAAGCGGCCTCGTATCTCGTAGTAGACAGGGCAGTGGCATGTGTAGTGCAACTCTGTCTCAGGCTCGATGTCACACAGGGGGCATGTCCTGGCCTCTGCTGGTACTCCGCTGTATCTCCTAGTCTCGATCCGCAGCTAGTGTGAAGATGTACCTATCTGGCCGATAGCACATCGCATCCCATGAGACAAGTGAATGTCCATGTATCTGGGCCTCGTCACAAAACCATCAACCGTAAGCTGGAGGAGATGCTCTCTGTAGAAAGCCATCTTCGTGCCCAGCTCCTGTGCTGGCTGTATCCATGTCCTCCTGGTGTCTAGCTGAGTCAAGGCCTGGCGGATGAGCCTGGTGATCTCGGACTGTGTAAGAGTTAGAGAGGGTGCATCCAGTGAGTACTAGAAGGGAGGCAATCTGTCTATGCTGAGAGAGAGAGAGAGAGAGAGAGAGAGAGAGAGAGAGAGAGAGAGAGAGAGAGAGCGAGAGAGAGAGAGAGATGTTATATAGAGAGAGAGATAGAGATAGATAGATAGATAGTTCTATTATCGTCCTGGGAGGTCAAATATGACCTATGGGACCAAATGAACATGTCACGTGGTGTGAGTGGAGTTCATAAGTGACTCTCGATGCTCAAAAATGGCTGAAATGAGCGTCGCAATAGAGAGTCCACATCGTGATTGGGAGAGGAAGGTATGTATGGAGAGATCATGGTTGAATATATGGGGAAAAGAGGACCTAATGTGGTCAAAAGCTGAGCACTCAAGTAGTGTGTGGTACTCACTCTCTCGCACTTGACGAGGGCATAAGGTGCAAAGTCGATGACACTCCTCGCCAGTGCCCCAACGTCCTGTCTCGCAGCGTAGAGAATGGGAGCTAAGACGAATAGAGGCAATGGTGCGGATCGCACTCAACGGGGTGGGCTCAAGGATGTAGGAATGGGTTCGGTTACCTCGTTCCGAGAAGAAGAGAGATTTGTAGTTTGGGGCAACGTGTGTGGTGTAATGGTTGAAGCGAGAACCTCCGGATTTCTCCCAAGCCGTGATACATTGGCGTTGTAAGAAGGCCTCATTAACTTGGGAGTCGATCGACGCATCCTTGACCAAGTGACATGCATCCCATCTTCCAAACCATTTCTTGATATCAAGCATCCACCCCGAACTTAGTATTTTGCTCTTGCATGTCTTTTGAACCATTTGACTTGCTTCATATGCGATTCTAGGAAGTCGATGCAAAGGGCTACGTTGTGTCTTACGCATGTACTCCACAACCCTTTGCATGCCCAAGACCTCAATGAGAAGCAATCCGGACTCAAGAAGTAAGAGCATGTAGGGTGTTTGTGTCTTGACTTGGAGAAAGTTGGTGAGAAAACGCTTTTGGACATTCTCAAACTCTTTCCAAGTAGACTTCCCGATGCTTCCACCCCACACCTCCACTCCATAAAGAAGCACTGGTGTCACCAATGTGTCAAAGAGGTACTTTTTGAGAGCCCAACACTTGATCTCTCCTGCATTGCACATGTTCTCAAATGCATAATAGGCCCTCTTTCCGGCTTCCAAGCGACGCATTGCACAATCCTTCCATTTATGATTGGATGGAACCTCAAGGCCAAGGTACTTGAAGTGATCTACCACTTCAAGTTTCTCATTGTTATATACAATGCATGGATTTTCATCATTGAGGGTCTTTACAAGCATAACCTTGGTTTTGGATCCATTCACGATCAGCCCGCTACGTAGGCAAAAGCGTTCCAAGACACTCATAAGCTTTTGTGCATCTTCTAAGGTATGTGCCAAGAGCACTACATCATCGGCATAAAGCAAAAGCATGATCACCGCATTTCCAATCTTAACCTCTTCTATGCCTTCTTGCTGCATAAAGTCAAGAACCATGCATTCCAATTCATCAATGAGTAGCCCAAAGAGGGTTGGGGAAAGTGGGCATCCTTGTTTGACACCAATAGTGCTTGCAAAAAATTCTGAAATTCCATCTCCCATATGTAATCGACATATCACTTTTTGGTAGATGCGAAAGACTGCATGCATAAATTCTCTCGGCACTTGAAGGCTTTGCATACGTCTCCAAAGATTTCCTCGCGGTACCATGTCAAAAGCTTTCTTGAAATCCACAAAGCAACAATACAACTTTTTTCCTTTCAATCGAGACGCTTCCATAAGAACTCGAAGAGTGACAAGGTGATCAATAGTGCTATGATGCTTTCGAAAACCTGCTTGGCCAAGTGCACATTTGCCATTCTTTTCAGCCCATTCACTTATCTTCATCTCCATGATACATCCAAATAACTTTGCCATTAAAGAACCAACCATTATAGTGCGATAGTTGTTCACATTGTTTACATCTCCTCCTTTGTGCAAAGGTTTGATCCAATTTGCACTCCAATCATGAGGCATGCCATACTGAAGTGCAAGGTTAAACATATCGCATATCCAATATCGTGTTTTCTTGCTTGTCCATTTAATCATTTCAGCCTTGATACCTTGAAGGTCACTTGCCTTACGAGTAGCAAGTTTCTCAAGCGCGCGGCATACATCTTCAATGGTAAAGAAGGGAGACATATACGGAAGGGAGCTACAACACTCCATCTTATCAACATTGGGTTGCTCATAGAGATTCTTACAATGCATATACATATCCTCAAGAGTCAAGTCACCAAAGCTCTCAACGCGCTTGCCTTTTAGATTTTGCCAAAACTTGCCACATGCATGTGCTTTCTCTTGTGCTAAAAGAAGTTGTTTTTCGACTTCCCACTTTCTTTTCTTTTGAACAAGTGCTTTGTATGTGTGTGAACATTCCAAGTAAACTTCCTTGTCTTTGATTGCATCCAATCTTAGCAAGTGTTTTCGGGCTTGACTACATTCCATGTCAAACCATTTCTTCTTGGTGCTACCCTTCTTAGACCTTTTGCAAGACATGTGTTTCACCGAAAAGCATTCCTTCGCACAAGAGAAAATTACTTCTTTGAAAACTTTCCATTTGCATTCTAATGTTGGGCTCTCTTGATGCTCTATCATGCTTAACATTTGGTCCACCATATCAGTATATATAAGTGCTCGTTTGAAGTCTAGACGTAGGTACAAATGATTCACATCATGATTGGAGGCTACATGCTCGGGCCGTTTACCACACTTGAGGTCAATACATAACATCCTATGATCCGATTCCGGATTCCATTCACCCAGTGTAAAGCTTTGTATGCATTCTAGAGTGGCTTCCGAGAACAACATATAGTCAATCACGCTAGCACCGTTGTGCTTTCTACATGTAAAGTCATTGGTGCCTTGCCATAGAGATACACCATTTGCAATGAGCATTCTGGTACTATTGCACATATGTAGAAGTGACTTTCCATAGTGATCCACTTCTTTTGTATCATTAGAACTTCGATTATACATGTATGAGTCATCCATTCTTCTTGAGATATGCGGCATGTCTACTTGTTGTGTGTCGTGTTGTAGCATATTTGTGCGAGCATTCATGTCTCCAAAAACAATGACTTCACCTTGATCCTTGTAATGAGCAATGTCTTCCTCTAGTTCAACAAAGGGCTGATCTCTATCCATATTCAAGCAAGCATAAAAGTTGGAGTCATAGTGAGGAATGTAGCAACCGGCTACAAACATGACTTGACCATTTGGTGGGCTGATTTTCAACCATAAGTAGCGTTTATACTTATCTTCTGTGACAATGGAAACATCTTTCAAACCCTTTTTGGTCATACATGCTACGCCTCCTTGGCCTCTTCGTTGCTTTGCATTTTTGGCCCACATCAAAAAATGCACATCGTATTTGTCAAATCCAAGAATTCGTTGCACATCATGCTCCCATGTTGAGAGAGAGAGAGAGAGAGAGAGAGAGAGATGAAATGAAATGAAAGACTTTGATATTCTCGCTCTACAGGTAACTGAAAGTAGGTGATGACGAACTACCCGAAAAAAATCAATGGGAAAAAAAGTAAGCAGGTTTATAGGCCTGTAGAAACTTCAGCCCATGGCAATACTGGTGATGTTTCAGGATCTGCGAAGCACAATAGATGTACTGAAATTGAATTTGTGGATCCAGAAGAGGAAATTGTTTGGCACGGAAATAGTGGCCTTCAAGCTACATGTGTGGCATCGAATAAAAATCCATTAATTTTTGAGGAAGCACAGAATGTGGCTAGTTTATCAACCAACCATAATGAGGTAAACTGGGTGCCCTCGACTGCTCAACATCCAAATGAAGCACCTCGTCAATATGCAGTACTGAGGAATTTGCTAGAGAATAGATCTAATAAACCAAGGAAACCTGGTGATTGCTCTGGTAATATTTCAAATCTTGATGCCTCCAAAGAGAGCAAAAAGTATAGCACAAAAAAAAAGCATACCAGCAGACAAAGGGATCATATTGGTGGATTAGAGGATGGGTACAAATTTGTGGTAAAAACTTCAGTACCAACTGAAAAACTGAATGAAGTTAAGAAGACAAATGTTGCTGACTTCTCATATGTACACAATGTACAGCATGAATCTTCAAATAGTGATCAGGCTAAGGTCAGGAGACAAGGTGCCAGGCAAAGGAACAGTTTCCTGTTCTGGATTGCCCGCCAAGGCATAGAGGAAGGAGAGATAACTGTGTCGCAGCCCTTTTTAAGCCCAGAACACCTGAAAACAGTAGATCTGGGCCAGACAGAGGTGGGTGTGATCTCTGTTTCAAATAATGGCAAAAGGCTGGTGAATTTAGAAAGTGTGAGACTACTTTATGCAAAGCCAAAAGATTCCTTTTATTTGACACTACATTCTGATGCAGTGCAAACTCCTACTGAGCAACCTCTGATAAATTCTTCAAGTTCGTCACTTCACGGCCCATATAGTCTATTGCCTGGTTCTACTCTTGCTTTCCAGCTTGCCTGCACGGCAACAGTAGTGGGATACCATAAAGCAGTTCTCTTGTTTGACCTTGGCAGGCATAAGGTTTTGAGATATGTCAATTTACTGGCCGAGGATGATATTGCAAGGGCACTTTCTGTGTCAGAACCTTACTCGCGGGGCACTGGGAAAAAATTTCAAACTCGTGGGAGGCTAGTCTCTGGTCCACCTCCTCCTCGTCCTCATTTTGCAAAGCCATTGGGTGCATATCCAATACCTCGTGACATTGAAAGCTCTCTTATGAAAGAGCGTATGCTGCCAATTTTTCTGCAGGAGCTTTCATTTGAGTCATACTGCGAGTATTTTTCGGCGTTGATTTGTGCAGAGGAGCTTCAGTGGAAGGTAAGAATTATTAAATGCATGCTGTATGGTCACAGAAGGGATCAATGGAAGGCATCTCTAAATTTTTAGACCAACTTATAGCAACATCTAATCATGCGCATACTGTTTGATCACCCAGTACATCGATGGCAGGCATCTCTAAAGTTTAAGACCTATTTGTAGCAACAAGTGGCTGATAAGGATCACTGAAATTATTTTAGGGTCACTGGAATCACTTTTGCCACAATTGAAAGTGAAAGAGGCTAGTCTTGCCTGCACTCATGTTGGCTTCCTGCACTCTGGTTTTTTAACAAAATCAAACTGGTTCCTTGCAGGCAGACATTTGTGCATATGACTTGAAAAATGTGACGATGTCGCTTGATAAGCCGGGTTTGTTAGCACTAAGAGTGCCGGGGTTACTGGAGAGACGACCATCTGTGATATACAGGGATTCAATCCTTGCAAGACCTGTTGAATCGGACAAGAAATATCAGGTCAATTTCTTCTCTTGCTTGCAAAGGACAGTTTTTTGCGCTTAATATTTTGCATTATCATATTTTCTGAGGTTCTGGCTCAGACCTGTGTGTTTTTGGTGTGCTGAATAGGGTTATGTGTATGAAGTTCGGGCTGAATTGGTGTTACTGAAGTTCCATGCATCTTTTCACAAAAAATTTATTGCCAATCAACAGTACGATGTGAGATTCTCGTATTCTCGCATAACAATACGGAGGTGTCTTCAAGCTATTTGTGCGTCAAAGAATCTGGACAGAAATTTCTTGTTTCCTGTTTTTATCCCTCCTGCCATTAACGGCCATGGAAAGAACTTTGTACCTGTCAATCGCCTGTTGAATGAAGAACAGAAGCAATCTGTCATGGAAATTCTCAAGAAAGCAGGCGGACCACCTTACCTTGTTTATGGGCCCCCTGGAACAGGGAAAACAGTGACTATTGTAGAGGGTATTTTACAAGCTCTCAAGCTCAAGACCAATTCCAAGGTTCTGGCCTGCGCTCCATCAAATGCTGCAGCGGATGTTTTGCTAGAGCGTCTTCGAGGTCATATTCAAGTTATGGATATGCTTCGCATTAATGCATATTCTCGGCCTTTGGATGATGTGGCTCCTGAGCTTTGGCCTTATTGTTATAGTGATGGCTCTTTCTTCTGTTGCCCTTCTATGGAGAAACTTTCGAAATATAAGGTGGTTGTGTCCACTTATTTTAGTGCTGCAATGCTTGAAGCTCAAGGTCTTGAACCAGGTCACTTCAGTCACATCTTTCTTGATGAATGCGGTCAAGGTCTGGAGCCGGAGGCACTGGTAGCTTTGGCAAATTTTGTCACAGAGAATACAGTGGTTGTTCTTGCAGGGGATCATCAACAATTGGGGCCGATCATAAGATCTCTGATTGCAAAAAAGTTTGGGCTCGGCGTCTCCTTGCTGGAACGTTTATCAAGTCGACCTCTCTATAGCCGCTCTTCAGAAAGAGGTAATGTGGGTGAATTCAATAGAGCAGTTGTCACCAAGCTGGTACGGAATTATCGCTCTCATCCAGCAATTCTTGATTTACCTTCTCGGCTTTTCTATGATGGAGAACTCATTGCCTCTGCACCTCAAGAGATCTGCAACTCGCTTTGCGGTTGGGAAGAGCTCCCAAACAAGAACTTTCCTGTTCTGTTTGTGGGAATTGAAGGGAAAGATGAAAGAGAAGGAAAAAGTCCATCGTGGTTTAATGCACAGGAAGCAAGTAAAGTGGTTGATTTAGTGGTGAAGCTGAAAGAGTGCAGGAGAAATCGTCTCAGTGATAATGACATTGGTATAATTTCGCCTTACAACCAGCAGGTCAAAAAGATCAAGGTTGCACTTGCTCTGAAGAACATAACAGGTATTAAGACAGGCAGTGTCGAGCAGTTTCAAGGCCAGGAGAGAAAAGTAATAATTATCTCAACTGTACGATCAAGCCAGGAATTCATTCAGTCAGATCAGCTACATCAGATTGGATTTCTGGATAATCCAAAGAGGTTCAATGTAGCTGTCACTCGAGCTAAAGCTCTGCTTATTGTCGTTGGCAATCCATATGTGCTTTTTCAGGTATGTTGTGCTCCCAAATGTTTGATGCACAAAAGAAAGAAGCCTTGTTGAGGATATGTTCTATGCTGACCATTGTTGTGCTCGAGCATTTGGCTGCATTTTACAAGCTTTCAAGCTGTTGTGGAGACCATTTGAAACGCACAGAGAGAGCTTTGGGCGGATTTTTGTTGCAGCTTCAACCTCAGCTTACTCTGTTTAGTGTGCTGCTATCCCATCGGGGGACATATCCCAAGTTCAGATCCCTATGGTCTTGGAGTGTGACTGGATCATTGATAACGGTGCTGCCAAGCACGTGACTTTTGGACTTTGCTATCTGATTTGAGGCCGTGCAAACTGATACATTGCAGAATGGTTCCAACTTTCGCCTCTTTCTCAGACACCTTCCAAGAGTAGTTCCATTTGGGCTGAGTTGTCTTGTGTTGCTACAAGGCGGGATGGTAGAGATACCTTTACTAGACCTAGAGGCATAGTGTCAAGAGTTTTCTCCAACTCTTGCTGACTGTTTCTTAGAGAGTTTACCACTTAAATGGCCAGAGGATCACAGTATAGAGTTGATTCCAGGGAATACCCCTCCAAATCGACCACCGTACAGAGTGAGCAGAGCGCAGCATGAAGAGATCTTGAGCCAAGTCAAAGAACTTATGGTAGTCTTTCACCCTTTTGTTCCCTAGTGCTGCTTTTGCAGAAGAAAGATGGATCATGGAGGATGTGTATAGATTATAGAGCTCTAAATAAGATCACCTTCAAGAATAGGTTTCTAATACCTAAAATCGATGATATACTTGATAGATTGCAAGGTTCTACTTGTTTCAGTAAGATCGATGTTAATAGTGGCTATCATTAGATCAGGATCTCTCATGCAGATGTATACAAGACTGCATTCAGGACATCCTTGGATTGTACGAGTTTTTGATGATGCCGTTTGGCCTCTCAAATACTCTTGCAATGTTTGATTGGATGATGGATAGGATCTTTTGAGAGCATAGACAATATGTGGGCACATCTTTGATGATATGATAGTTTTCTCCCAATCTGAAGAAGAACATCGAGGGCATTTTACTCAAGTGTTCAAAGCATTGAGAGAACACAGAATCATGATCAACGGGAAGAAAAGTGAGGTCTTTTTATTAAAGATATATTGCTTGGGACACATTTGTTTCATCCAAGGGTGCTAGCAATGATCGATAGCAAGTTGAGGCTATTCATGATTTGGGGACTTTCTTGGGTTTGTGCTCTTATTACAGGTGGTTCATATAACAGTTTGCAGGAACCACCTGACAGTTTGCAAAGATTGCTTCACCGTTGCATACCCAGACTCACAATGGGGTACAATTCACTTGGGGACTTTCATAGATTGCGGCATTTAAGCAGCACAAGGAGAATGTAAGGACATGGGTCCTACGGGCAAGGCCACTGGCATGGCCGGACAATGTGTACGCTAGGGGGAGGCTATAAGATAGCACGGTTGGGTGGAGACTAGCACAATTTATATGGTGCCGAGTTTGGAGTAGTTTTTGACCATGAGAGTATCAAATGGTTTACTACTTAAACGGACTTGAAGGGCTATAAAGCTAGATGGGTCGAAATCCTTCAAGATTATGATTGTAAGCTACGATATCGCAAGGGGCGATATAATGTAGTAGCGGATGCACTAAGTCGGATGCCTCAGATTAATTCACTTGCTTTCACGGAAATAAAGAGTGGATTTTTAGAGTCATTACATGGCAAGTGTGCACAATATCAATCATATGCTAAAGTGTGGCGTGCAGTTTTAAAAAGGGATCCCTCACACTCACATGTCTCTGAACAGCCAGATCAACATGTCTCTGCACGCGCGGATAAAAACTCCAACACACAGAGCTCCACCCCTACTTAGGAAGAGCTTAAGCGATGGAAGAATTTTTCCATTGACGATGGCTACTTACTCCACAAATGTAGAGCATGTGTGCCAAAGGACTCAGATACTAGGCGCCAAATCTTATTTGATGTCACGATAGTCGAAGTGCTAGTCATCCAGGTATTCGTAAGACGTATGCCTTAGTTCGACGACAATTTTATTAGCCGGGCTTACATCATGATGTTCAAAAGTATATACTAAATTGCCAACAGTGCCAAGTTAATAAGGTAGAGCGCCTCAAGGTAGGTGGCCTTTTACATCCTTTAGACATTCCACAAGGTAAGTGGGAGAGTATCTCTATGGATTTTGTAGTAGGACTACCTACTACAAATCGTGGCCATGATGCCATTTAGGTAATTGTAGACCATCTCACAAAGATGGGTCGATTCATTCCCACTAAGACTACGATTAAGACATCGGAATTAGCACAGCTATTTGTAGAGCATATATATAAACTCTACAGTCTTCCAGCTAGTATCATTAGTGACAGAGATCGAAAGTTTGATAATCACTTCTGGAGAGCTGTGTTCCAAAAGTTGGAAACTAAACTTAATCTAAGTATTGCTGATCATTCAGAAACGGATGGTCAAACAGAAAGAGTTAATCAAGTGCTAGAGGATATGCTACGAGCGTACGTTAGCAAGAAGCAAACCACTTGGGAAGACTACTTACCTATATTGGAATTTGCTTATAATAGTTCAAAGCATGTGACTAAAGGGTTTAGTCCATTTATGCTTTTGTATGGATTTCAACCTAGATCACCCGTTACGGTGGGGTTGGCTAAGTAGAAGATACAACAAGCGAAGGATTTTCTCCAAGACCATTTTGACATGCTTTGAGTTGCTCGACAAAATGTTAAGCAAGCTCAAGATCGATATGCTACCTTCGAAGAAGGAGACAAGGTTTTTCTCAAAGTTCCGGAGCATTCAGAAAGTCTGAAGACGGGAAAAGTTGCTAAACTTTCACCACGCTATTGTGGACCGTTTACCATTCTTAAATGTATAGGTCAAGTTGTCTATAAGTTAGCTCTTCCAGAGCACTCACGAGTTCATCCTGTTTTTCATGTTAGCCGTTTACGAAAACAGCTAGGACAAAATGATAATGTCATTGACACAGGTGTGTTAGTTGACCTTATCGAACCGCCAAGCATCTCTCATGAGCCCGAAAAGATTTTGGCCCTCACGAGCTTCGCACCAGACATCATGTCAGACGACAGGTGTTGGTAAAATGGCTAGATAGACTTGAAGAAGGTTCTACATGGGAGAATGTCTCTCCACTTAAGAAACGTTTTCCTATGTTCGTTTTCGAGGACGAAAATGATTCTCCAAGGGGGGGTAATGTAAGGACATGGGTCCTACGGGCAAGGCCACCGGCACAGCCGGACAGTGTACACGCTAGGGGGAGGCTATAAGATAGCACGGTTGGGTGGAGACTAGCACACGCATTACCACCACCCTTTCAGAGAAGTTAACGGGCTAGTGTTGATTCTACCTGATTTGCATATATCTTTGGAGGTTTACTTTTGATGCTTGTGAAACCGCTTTTAGATGCGGTCTAAATGCAAGAGGGCCATGTAGTAGCTTATGAGAGTCAAACGTTGTCAAAGATGCAGCATGTTGCACAGATTTATGAGTTGGACATCGGGGCATCGAAGCGATACTTACGGGTGTTGAGCATTGCGTCTACTGACCTTAGCTCAAGGACTGGATGAGTTTGTGCGCACTTGTATAGTGTGTCAAAAAGTAAAGTATGATGGGCACAAAGTGACAAGACTCCTAGAGCCTTACCTATTCCAGATCAACCATGGGAGAGTATAGCTATTGATTTCATCTTTGATCTTCTAGTGGGCATGATGGTATTTGGACTATAGTGGACAAATTCAGCAAGCAAGCTCACTTTGTACCAATAAAGAACAGAGTGAAGGCCGATCATTTGTCAAAGCTGTTTATCTTTCATATTTTTTGGTTACATGGGATGCCTACATCTATTGTTTTAAATAGAGATTCCAAATTCACGCGTTTGTTCTGGAGATCAGTGTCTGAGAACGTGGGTACTTCGCTTTGTGTTTCATCCACAGATCGATGGCCAATGAGAGATTACCTATTGAAGTACTACATCTTTGAAAATAAGTCTCAGTGGGAGAAAAAATTGCCATTAGTGGAGTTTTCTTACAACACTGATTAAGCTTCAACGCTAAAGGCACCACTTGAGATTGTTGAGGGCGGCAAGAAGGTTCTGTCTTTTTTGTGCATCAAGGACAAAATATTTTAGGTAGATCATTTTGTACAATATCTAGAGATTGCCTGTGCCAAGGGTTAAGGAGGCTTTGCAAATGTCTCAAGAATGGCATAAGAAGGTGGCAAACAAGCATTGGTGTGACTTGCAGTTGAAGGAAGATGATTGGGTGCTTCTTAGTTTGAGAAGGCACGCCTTAGAAAGGAGACGGGCAAGGAGAGGCTTTTTCCAAAGTTAAGTATGCAATACTATAGGCCCTTCCAAATTTTAAAAAAGTTCAATGATATATCCTTCAGATTGAAGTTGCTAGAAACTTAAAAGATTCACAATGGGTTCCATGTCAAAGGACAGGGAGTCTTAGGAACAACTAGAGGCATAAGAAACCGAGGAGATTCTTATACTTGAGCAGGTTCTAGTACACAAGGAAAGTGTAGGGTAAGTTGTTCCGCAAGTATTTGGTCAAGTATTTTGCTCTTGATGCAAAGGGGACGGAAGAGGAGGAATTGACAGATACTCCTCAGATACTAGAGCTTTACCTTGAGGCTTTTTGTGTAGCTGCAAACATTCCAAAAGTGCAGGTTGAATCACCTGCTTGAATCTGGTGTAGTGCCTGCTGTATGAGCGGAGCCACTCCACTTCATTGTCACAGATTGCTTAGAAGGGAAATAAAGTCAACTAATTTGTCTTTTTGGATGCTGGCAGGCTCACAGTACACTGCTGATTGACTTTATATGACATGTATATAGATTGTTTACCATGATATATAGTGTTACGGTTGAAATTCCTTCAACATGTGTGATTCATTTAGTCTTCGAATTGTCTATTTGATTATGTATGTAAGACGAAACCAAGAAGCCTTTGCATTTGATTGTATATTTTATGGTATTTGGGATCACCCCTCTGCATATTTTGTACATTATCTTGAAACCGTGTCGTTGAGTTGAACATTTGAGTATAAGATTTTGAGAGAGAGAGAGAGAGAGAGAGAGAGAGAGAGAGAGAGAGAGAGAGAGAGAGAGAGATGAAATGAAATGAAATGTTATATTAACGTCTTCAAGAGGCCAAAATGACCTATGAGACTAAAAGTTACAATTGGTGAATCTGATACCATGTCTGAGTATGGAAATTACAAAGTTACAAAGAACTAACACTAAGATACTAAAACCCTTTTTTTTTTTGGGGGGGGGGGGGGGGGAAGGGGGTTTGTGGGTTCATATGAAATCTCTCATCGGTCGCTGTCGGATCTCATCGACTTCCTCCATGGTCAGAACTTTGGTTGGGCGTCTTGCATGTCGAGCTAGAGTGATCTGTACCTTCTATTGCAGCCTTTGTCGATAGTGGGAGACCCCTCGAGGTCGTGGACGTCTGGATCTGCCAAGCTCAGTGGCTCGGTCAAGCAGTGTACTTCTAGTATGAGTAGGCTCTGAGATCTGCTGTAATGACTGCTCCGTTGGCTCTCCTCTGTCTGGTGTAAAGAACTCTGTGATTTGTCTCTGAGATTGTCTTTCCCTGATGTCCTCAGCAAGCTCTCCCTAAGTCTGCGCAGCTCTAGCAGGAACAATCCGAGACACTTCGGATCCTTGTAGAGAGAGAGAGAGAGAGAGAGAGAGAGAGAGAGAGAGAGAGAGAGAGAGAGAGAGAGATGAAATGAAATGTTATATTAACGTCTTCGAAAGGCCAAAATGACCTATGAGACCAAAAAGTTACAATTGGTGAATCTGATATTTTGGCTGAGTACGGAAATTACAAAGAACTAACACTAAAACACTAAAGAAAAAGGAAATGAATCTGAAGCTGATTTGGAATTGAGACGAGATATGGGGGGGGGGGGGGGGGGGGGGGTTTGTCTCTCATTGGTCGCTGTCGAATCTCATCAACCTCCTCCATGGTTAGTACTCTGGTTGGGCGTCTTGCATGTCGAGCTAGAGTGATTTGTATCTTCTGCTGCAGCCTTTGTGGATGGTAGGGAGACCCCCCGAGGTCGCAGTGTCACAAGACAGGCACCACGTGCCAATAGAAAAGAACAGACTGAAAGACTTTTAGCGCTTCAATTACAACTGAACTGAGAGAGAGAGAGAGAGACGACACGCGACACGGAGTGGCGGAATTCCACCCCAGAGAGTATTGGCCCCAAACCTTGGCGCCCCTTTCGGTATTTCTTTATCTTGCATCAACACAGTACAAGCTGGTACTCTAGACTTTGCACCTTCTCCAAGAAGCATGCTAGAGAATGAGCCCTAACCTCATATTTAAAGGCCCTAGGCCCCAAAAGCAGTTTACAGTAAAAAGCCTTCAAACTCAAAAGCATTTGGTCCAAAAGCAAAGCCAAAAAGCTGCTAGCGTAAAATCCGGAATTCCATACAGCTGCCATGTCAGCAATTAGCACAAAACACGGAAATCCATACAGCTTGCCATGTCATCATGCCAGCACAATTTTCGAAAATCTGCCACGTCATCAGTTTGCACAATTTCTTGTGTGTGTGTGTGTGTGGGTCCTCCTTTATTTTCCTTTTATGTCACTTGGGGCCCCATCGGACAGGGTCCCCATATGTTGGTAGGACTTCTTCTTATGTTACTTGTCCTTTTTAGGGTTTAGGCCCCTCGGCCGGCATCTATAAGCTGGTTCAATTCTTCATAGGCTTTGACACGTCAGCAGTTTGTGATACGCGGGCGTCTGGATTTGCCTAGCTCAGTGGCTCTGTCAAGCAATGTACCTCTAGTGTGGGTGGGCTCTGAGATCTGCTATGATGACTGCTCCTCTGGCTCTCCCTTGGCTGGTGTAAAGAACTCTGTGATTCATCTTTGAGGCTGTCTTTCCCCTGATGTCCTCAGCAAGCTCTCCCTAAGTCTGCGCAGCTCTAGCAGGAACAATCCGAGACATCTCTGATCCTCGTATCTCATGACTCTAGAAAATGGTCCTGCTTCACCACGATACTGTCTTGCGTTCCACTGCTCTCTAAATGTTCTCGTCATACTCTAGAGAGAGAGAGTGATGGTCCTGCTTCACCACGATATTGTCTTGCATTCCACTGCCCTCTACATGTTCTCGTCATACTCCATTCCCCCTGCAAGGTTGCCAATGGCTGTCCTGTTCACTATTTTTGCGTGTGCGGGTGTGCCAATCCTTGTCCCTTATACTTATTGCTGTTTGTGCAGACCTCTGTGTGGCTGCATCTATCGTTCATTGCTTTTTGTTTATAGTTCAAATTCAAAGAGGCCCTTTCTTGGTTTGTTTTTGTATCTTCCGGCTTCTTGTTTTGCTGTTCTTTTTCTTTGTGTTGTGGGCTTTGTCTCGTGCTCTTTTGACCTGTTCTTAAGTAATGTCTAAGGTTAGAATACATACACTATTGTGACATGCAGGCAACTATCCTCTTCTCCATATTTCCAAATAAGTTTTGGACTTAAGGACTTGAAGTCCCTGTCATTTCCTGTTTTGCTAGTAGTGTGTAGAGTTTGTTAATTGACCTTTTATGATTTCGTGAAGTAGATGGTATGAAAATTGAATTCACTCTTGAATGAATCGAGTGCTAAGTGATCCACTTGCTGGCAAGTAATTGTTTGGCATTGTTCTGATAGGACCGCCAATGGGGCGAGCTCTTAAGTTACTGTGTCACCAACAACTCATACATAGGATGTACTCCGCCCATGGAACACAAGATGGAAGCCAAGGAGTTGAATGATTGTGTGGATCTACTTTTTGTTGCCACTCAAAACACAGGTAATGAAGAGGGGGCAGAGCCTAATGCCTCAGCTTTTGAAACTGCCTGGCCCGATCCCACTTCCTAGCAGGTACCCCATTTTGTTGTAAGTATATATATACGGTCCGTGTTATGATTACAGCCAGGAGCCCATCAGGCTAATTGCCATAGACAATGTGGTGGCTACTTTCCTTCATTTTTTTTGCGGTCTCACTGATAATAAAGTTGTATGGAGCATAAATGAAGCATCAGTGAAAATAGCAATGGGGTCCTTGAGGCCCTGACTTGCAGATGTGGGGAGCCTTGTAACTGGGCTTGACCCCCATCTTTAACTGTGAAGGTAATATTCCATACATGCTCTATTTGCTAGAAATGTATTTTTCAAGAAAACAGCCTTCTTGGTTGTGGTTCCAGCATCATAGAGCATGCGGGCCTTATTACTAAGGATGACTAGGCTTCTTGGCATGCTGTGGTCCCTTTGGTCTCTTTGTTCAACATCTAATTGTCTCGTGATGACTTTCATCACAGTATACTGATTTATATAATCACACATTACCCGCAGTGTTCACAGAAAACCTGTAAACAGTTACAATGCACCTGCTAGGTTTTGCTTTCTGTAAAATAAAAATTTACAATTTAGATAGACTGTAAAGTGTTCCCTAGTTTAGTTGTAATTTCCAAAAAAACTTGCAAAATTTTAGAGAAAAACCAGTAAATCTCAAAAGCCCAATTTTTTCTATTTGTTTGGAAAAATGTTCTTTGGAAACACTGATTACATGGGCGTGGCTGCGAAGAGAGAGAGAGAGAGAGAGAGAGAAATCCCATCTGTACCTATTATTGGTTGGTAGCCCCTTTTTGGGTAAGAGTCCGATGTAATGCGTGTTCAACTCTTATGAAGCTTAGTTTCAATGTCCACAAAGGGCCAAAGAATGTTTAGGCTAAATGTTGTCCAAGATCTTGCAACCGGCTGTCTAAACCTAACATAAACAAGTTGCCATTGTCAATAAGTTCTGACTAAGCCCCACTTACCATATTTTGAAAGTAAGACCCTACATGGCCATATGCCTAGAAACAGCCTAATCAAGCTCTCAATCAATGGAAGGCCCAAGGTATGGGTATTTGTGTGCATTGTATGCAAAAAGGTGTGGGCAATTGTGTGCGTCATATGCAAAAATGTAGAGGTTGAAAGGATTCAAAGCAAAAATAGGACTTCATTTTGGCAATGGAGCACAACTCGCTAAGGTATTTTGTGTGTCTCAAGGTAATAAATAATATTTAGTATGCATTGAAAACAAGTTAGTGGGAACAACCCTCCCACGTCTATTGTTCTTTTAGACTCTTGAGCTCCCTATGCGACAACCCCCCCCCCCCCCCCCCCCCCCCAAACCCCGCCCCCCCCTCTTAACAACCCCTCTCTCTCTTTCTCTCTCCCATGGCTATTGCTTCTCGCCCACCGCGCATACTTATTTTTGTGCTCCAAGCATGTGCTTGTTGCTTCCTATTATGCAATTGTATAATCATCGCTATACGTTCCTCCTCTCTTAGTTGTGTTTCAGATCCTCTCATTCCAAAATACCATGGCAAACAGGATGGCACGAAGGAGAGGGGATGGTGACCTTGATACATGACAACATTAAAAAAATATATAGAGCAACAACAAATTCCTTGCACAAAGATACATAGGGCTTTCCTTAAGTTTGCAATCAGAGACAAAAAGGCAGCTGCTTCATCATCCAAAATTCTTAGTGTTGCAACCTCCATTAGAGAGAGGTGGGGGAGAGTACTTTTCTCTAACACTTTAATTTTCGAGGTGAAGATGCCACATTTCAACAATAAAATAAAATGGGCAATTGTTATGGCATGCCTTTACACAACTTCTATGGGTGAACGAAGCATTTGAGCAATGGAAATATTTCCAATGCATTGAGGGAAAGTCATTGCTCTAGTTCTTAGCTACATCATGAAGTTGAGAATGGTCTACTTCCCTTGAATGTTTTTCATCATCAAAAAAATCAATTGAGTAGCGTCATGAGTGAAATCAAAGGATATTGCGTTTTATTTTTGGACAAGTGAGTTGTGTGTCTCCCCTCGAAAAAAGATGTGTCAAGAGAGGATAGGATGGAGTGCTTTCTTGTTGCATCGAGCGCATCTTCTCAATTTGCCTCATGTATGCAATGCAGGCTTTGGATTACATTTGTACCTTGCCTATTTCACACTTTTTTATTAAGGGATTTCTAGGTTCTCCACTTTTAGTCTTTTGATAAAGGTCTAAGGTTCTCAATTATGCATTCTTGGCCTACTTTAGAGTCCTTACTTGAATCAAAATCTTGTTCTTTTCTCAATCTCTTTCCTCCCTATATCAAGCACTCACTTCACACTCTAAAGCACTTAAAAATGGGTTTGTTGTCCCGAATAAGGTACTTTTAAGTTGTCCCTTAGCTACTTCTACCTTTTTACGATTCTACTCTATTCCTTTATTGCTTATAATTTTTACTACTTTATTACTTAGAATTTTGTTGCAAAATAAAACTGCCTTGGGATATTTTTTGGGAGGCTTTAAGACACTTTGAAAGTGCTTAAACATACTTTCTATTTGCTTTCAAAGTGCTGTAAGGTGCTCCATAGTGTTTAAAACTACTTTTAAGTACTTTGCAAAGCTCGTAGGTACTTTCAAAGTTTCTTCAATAGCATTAAAAAATTAAAGTGCTTTAAAGTTTATAGATAGTGTTGAAGATTGCTTGTAATTGCGCTTCAAAGTAGTTTTAAATCTTTGAAGGTGCATCAAAGTGGTTTCAATTTCTCTAAGGTACTTCAAAGTGCTTTGGGATACCCCACATTTCTTTAAAGGGTTTTAAGTTGTTTGAGGTGCTTCAAAGTTCTTTAAACAATTTTTGGAGTAGTTGTTTATGCTTGACAAAGCTTTCATAGTGATTTGAGAGCTTCAAAGGCACTTTTTCACTGTGAAAGTATTGCCTATGGGTTCTAATAGATCTTTACTCATGTGACGGCATGACCCTTTGTAACTACTAGTACGGTCGGCCGCCTTCGACGGCCTCTCTCTCTCTCTTTGTCTCTCCCTCTTCATCGTGCACAAAGGCGATTTGGACTTTAGCCTTCATCTCGCAGTTTTTGACATGTGTAAAGGGCACTCGCTCTGCTGTTATAGAATACCTATAGATGTTGTTTGGTCATAGATGGTTTATAGAAGGTTCTGAACGCACATCGTGATATGAAGATATCCCTTAGAAGTTTTGAAGGTCTCAAGCCATATTTTGCACGCAAGCTAAAGCACCACAATACGTTTTGCTATGTATAACTTGTGCAAAACTGCCATTAGTAATTCTGTCCCTAGGGTAAGCTTGTTTTTAGTGATTTTAATAGTGCTTTGCTCTTGGAAGGGATTATATGTCACTCTTAAAGCCATCAATAAAATGCTTAGGGAAGATGTGGACATTATGAATACTCGTGCACTTTGTAGATGCCATGTTTGCACTAGTCAACATGGTAATTCTCTATGCACGGCATCTAGTGCAACATTTGCAAGTGAGACACTGTTGAATGTGCTCTCAAAAGCACAAATTATGTATATTTAAGATTACAAAGCAACTAAAAGCCCTTCAAGTACTTTCAAAGCATCTAAAAGCACCTTCGAAGCACTTTAATGGAAACTCATGTACTTAAAAGGCACTTTCGAAGCACCTAAAAGAACATTGAAGCACTTTAGGTAATTTTTATGCACTTCAAGGCACTTCTTCAGTCCTTTTAAAACACACATTAGAGGGAACCTGAAGCATGTCAAGGAACCAACAAGTACCTTAAGCATTTTGGGGTTCACTTGTGAAAGACTTTCATGGTTACATTGAAACCCCTTAAAGCACTTTCAAAACAAAATTTGCAGCACTTTCAAGTTGTGCCAAGAGCATAAAACCTCAATGAGTATAAAGAAAATAATCACCCCTACTAGGAGACAACAATGTACTTGTGTGAGATATATCCGACTTGTGGAGATTCCTAAGAGTCAAGCCTTAGAAATGGTGGGTCCCTATTATGAGGAATCAAGCTATGCCTACAGAGCACCTAGTGACCATATGAGCTATGAGGAAGGCCCAAGTAACTATTGCCATAAGGATGACCATGATGCAGTATGCACAAGCCAACATCGAGGATAATAATGTTGGAGGAATCAACACACCTTGATGTTCATTGTAAACAAAAAAAGAAAATATCCACCACTGAGAAAAAATCAAGCCGCACAACCTAAGGACCATGTTATGGTCATGGAGGTGATTATTAGTGGAGAGAGTGTCCAAAGGGAGAAAGGATTAAATATATGGATAACATCTTGGATGTAGGAATCAAGAGTCCTGTGAAGGAGCAGATGCATTTATCACTCTGCCTATAGAATACCATGGAGTCAACAACTTAGCTATATTTGACAATAGAGCAAGATTAGCCATTGCAACCAAGGAACTTGTGTGAGAAATGGGAAAAGTATGCTCTACACAAGACAAGGTCTTGGATGAAACTCCAACTAGAAGATGGTTATGTGGAAAGATCCATAGGATTCTTCGAGCTAGTAATTGTCACCTCTCGTGGCATTGGATATGAGCACACTTTTGCCATAGTTGACTTTGGCAAAATGAGCAATTATGACGTCATTATTGGTGGATGGTCATTCATGCAATGACTTAAAATGGTCCGAGATTGAGGTTATTATCACCTCTAATTATGCCATATGGAAACAATTGCTCAATTGTATCTACATGATCTAGTTATACAGGTTTTTTATTAGCACCTGAGAAAGGTTTTGCTTCAATAACCATGGCTCATTTAGAGGTACATGCTTGAATATAGTCAAAAGAGCTTTAGAGTGTAGAAACCTACAAAATGGAGATTGTGCTTTACAGAGAGACATGAATCCTACTTACCAAAGCCATTCTAAGATCATCAGTTTGAACCATTGGAGTGGTCATGATTTTTAACAACGATGGATGTTAGGGTCAATGGGATGACTCTGACCAAGTTCTATGGTGAGAAAGGATATGACATCATGTTATTTTGTATCATCAAACCATTAAGAAGAAAAAATGGAAGCAAATACAAGGTTTATGGATTAGAAACAAAGTCTGTATTTGAGACCTATCGCCCCCAAAAGGAGCTTTGCTGCTACGATTATCTCAAAACCATAGAACCTCAAGAAGATGCCAAAGATGAAAGGGTAAGTGAATAAGAGGTTGTATACCATATGTAGCTCAAAGGTAAGAAATTCTTTGACTTCTCAAACAACAAATCAAGGCGACAAAGAAGATACGAGGAAAAATGAACAAAACATGTGAACAAAGTCAAAGAGAATCCTATGACTAAGATCAAGGGCAAGACTTTTTATCTTATACTTGTCAATTTGTTTGATAAATTTATCCACAAAAAAATTCCAACAAAGAGAACGGATCATCAAGCAAATTAAAGGCCAAGAATTTGAAGAAACCAATCAATTAGGAGCAACAGGGCCCCCCAACTTCATGCTGATTCTTTTTTGCATTTCTTGTCACCATTGAGCTTAGGCAACCCATGAAACAAAGTGCCAGATCCCACAATAGTTTCATTAAAACTGAGACCATGCCCACTACATATGTCATCCACAAATTTGATTAGAAGACCAAGATTTGCAAGTGCATATATAGACAAAAGGTTCTTGATACTTAGTACATGAAAAAGCATCAAAAAATTAAAAAAAAAAAGTTACCACATGCACTAGTAGGCACAATCTTTCCACCCGCCTTAACTAGATAAGAGGTATTATGGGCACATATGAGAGTATTCCGATCACGGACAATCTCAAGACAAGCAAATAAATCACAATGAGACATAATGAGACTAATAACACCACTATCAAAGTTCTAGACATGATCCATTGATTCTCTAATACATACATCATGAACATATGGATCATACTAACATTGTGTACTAAGAGCCTATTTTACATCTTACACAACAATTGTCAAATCTACATTTGAGGAAGCATTTTCAATGGTTTCTTGAGGCACCATTGATACATGTAGCATGTATGTGAAGGCACCATTGATACATGTAGCATTTTGATTTTCCTAAGGATGGTTTTGTTTGGGCTACTTGTCTTGGAGCTTGTCCATATTGACGTTTGCGATCCAATGCATACTCCATCTTTTAGGAATCACTTGTACTTTGTGAATTTTATTGATGATTACTCCAATATGCATGGGTGCTCCTGCTTCAGAAAAATTCATGTGTTTATGTGCTTCTAGCAATTTTTGGTTATGGCTAAAAATGTATATCGTTGTAATGTGGGTACCCTTTGTTCTAATCAAGGGGGAAGTATATGTCTAAAAAATTGTTTGCGGTTTTTTCGAGTAATGGGATAAAACTCCAATGTATAGTGATGTGAACCTTGCATCAAAATGGTATTGTGAAGAGAAAAAATAGTTCACTTATGGAGATGGCACGATGTATGGCTAAAACTCAAGCTATGCTACATAGGTTTTTTCTTTAGGCTATCATGTGCACTACATATGTACTAAACATGTGTCTCACTAAGGCATTGCAAACGATCACTCCATATGAGGTTTGACATGGAAAGAACCCATCTATTGGTCACTTACTTGTGTTTCTTTGCCTGACTTATGCTTTGTTGCCTGAGCAACAATGCAAGGAATGGATGATAAGGCTCTAAAATGTATTTTTGTTGGCTACAGTATAGAAAACAATGATTAAAATTTGTATCATCTACAAACAAAGTGTATCTTGACTAGTGAAGATGTTGTTTTCGTGGAAGATGCTTTACATCAACCCTTGTCAGCATGTACTAAGGAGACATATATGAGCTCATAGAATGTATATGATAAATTGTTGCTTATGTTTAGTGGTGGGATTATGAATGTAAGTCCTAATGAGGCACATGTGCACCTTATGCAAGTTTCAAATGACATTGTAGATCATCCATTTCGGATGCATATTTAGAAGGTGTGATTGATGAGGATAGGCTAAACATGAGTAGCTAGGCATCTGACAAAACGAATGGTGCAAACCTTGCGTGAAAGTAAACTGGGCATAGCTTTGTCAAGTCATACTTGTTCAGGTTCTCAACATGCCTCTTCTACGTTAGACTATTATGTTTTGGATATGTCTAGTATGTGAGATGACGAAGAACCTGTCATTTGATGCAGCACAAAATTCAAAAAACTCATTGGCTATAATGCAATCTTAGTAGGATGCTATTTGGGAAGAATGGCACATGGTCATTTTATGATTTGACTCTTGGCAAAAATCCATTGGCACTAAGTGAGTTTTCAAGATAAAACAAAAGCCGATGGATGGTTGTGTTTATTTCTCTAAGGTTAGACTTGTGGAAAAGGGTATGCTCAAGAGAAGGGCATGAGTTTTGATGAGACTTTTGCTCCCACTAGTCACTGCCATTCCAGCATTTGTGCATTGATAGCTCATAATGGTTGGAATGTCATTGTTTGGACATACAAACTATGTCTTTTATGGTGATTTGCATGAGGAATTGTACTGTGTCACATAGTACATTTAGACATTATTGCATAGATGTAGAATTGAAGATTGCAATCCATTGATATAGGGGGATGGGAATGGAGAGAGCTTTTGGAGGGAGATTTCAAGGGAGCTTTTATAATCCTTTTACTGAAGTTGCATTTGCAAGGAAAAATCTTTCCATGCGCTCGTAGGAGAGAGCTTTTTGGAGGGAGCTTTCATTGTTATTTCACAATCCAATTGAATCTTCAATCTAAAAGCTCTCTCCAATCCTCTACTCTTTGTGGGGAGAGAGAGAGAGAGGGGATGGTGGTGAGAGAGAAAGAAAGAGGAGAGAGTTGTGGGAGAGAGATAGATATAGAGAGAGGGGATGGTAGTGAAATCGTTGAGAGAGAGAAGAAGAGAGACTTATAAAGGAAAATGAAAAGAGAGAGGGAGTGGGATTGAAGATGGAGGAAGAGAGAGCAGGGGTTAGCGGGAGAGATAACAATTGAGAGAAAGAGATATAGAGAAAATAGATAATAACTCCATTTCTTTTTGGCAGATCAAAGCAAGATAGAAAATATAATTGTGTGTGCATTGTTGATGTCCCCAATGAAGAAAGAGAACACTTAGGCATCAGAGGCCATGGACATACCATTGGATGACGCCTGGTTTGATTCATTACAGGAGGATGATTGGACAAAAGAGGAGGATGGTACACCTATGCGAGGTACACTTCGACGATCACTATCTCTAGATAAAGTTTTTCTGCATGCTTTGACATCTATTTGTTGTGCAAGGGGTATGGAAAGTGGGCATTGGTTTATTTGGCAATCGGTCTCTCACCATACAAATGAGAATGACGTTGTCATTTAGTACTGAGGAGACCGTGGAGCATTGGCTTTGTTGGGGAGCCAGATGGGCCGTATGATGAAAATATTTGAGAGCAATGAGGAGTTCTCCACCAAACTACGTATTGTTTTGGAAATGCAAGCCCATTGGCTGAGAGAGATGCAGGAACAAGACAAGAGACATGCAGATGAGGTGGAGCGTGCCCTAAAGGCATCATCTCTTTTGGAGCCGCATCCAAACATTGTGAAGTTAGATCCACTGGCCCATGGCTTAGAGTAGATATTTTAAATAGCGCCTCACATTGTGTACAATGAACTTTTTTGAAAAGCATTGTTAACGATCAATCGCTTTTAACATTCTTTTGAACAAATAGATATTCTCATTCTCAATTAGTCTGATCTTGTAAATAACTGGTTTTTTTCTATTCTTGTAACCTTGTCCGTTATATAGGATTTTTTTTATATTGTGATTAAGTGGATTTGCCCTTTTTTTGCAATTGTTTTCATGAACTTGCAGTCACTATGGTTGTCCTTCCTTGGTAGTCAAGCTTATCACTTGTAGGTTCCCAACTCTCACATCGTGATTTGTCTACCACTCTATAGCAATGTCTGATGATGTGATGGCTGAATTTTGGGTGACGTGCTACAACATTTTTCCAAATTCCATGAAAAGATGCGTACTGGTTTTCATTTACCTGAGCATGATTACAAAGCCTTCCTTTGCACGCTACCCACCATTGGATTGCTGCTCTTTCATGCGTTTGACCTATAGTTAAACTTACATGCTATTGGTCTTAATGATGAAGGCAAAGAGTTCACATACATCGCATCCTTTAATAATTGAATCATGCACACATGCATTGTCTTTGGCTAAACACAATGAACCAAATGATGCAGTAGAGAAGTTCTATCCAATAACATTTACTTTGATGCTCATATTTTAATTTTGTTCTAATCGAGGGCAAAAAATCTATTGCTTATTTTTTAGAATCACGAGTGATATAATGCTCTTGCGTGTACAACTTATACACTTGTATTCACATGTACTATTTCTTGTGTGCAAGGACATTCTTAGAAGTGCACATACGCTATAACGGTGTCTGTTGATATGGCAACACAATTTTGGGTGATGGACTCCGACATTAATCCGCATTTGGCAGAGGGAGCTTTTTTCATAAGAATAGGAAATCCAACACAAAGTTCATGGAGAGAGCTTTTTCAAAAATTTGCCAACCGGTCCACTTCCATAAAAAGCTCCCTCCAAAGCTTCCTCCATACCTCTACTTTGGAAATAGGTTTGAGGCTTAGTCTTCATCTGGGTGGAGACTACTTTGATGTCACTCTCTATGAGCATGCTATTGGTTTCATGATTTATTATGCACTTTAAGGCCGGATGTTACATGTGAGAGAATTTAAAAGCATAGCCAAGGGTCTATGCATTGGAAGGTATCTTTTGGTACGTGAGGGGATTATATATCTTTCATGGTCTTATCCCAAAGGAAAACTATTGACACAACATTTAGATGATTTTTCACACTCCGAATTGGTTGTTTTCTATGACACACATGTAATGGAAATGGCCTATGAACTTTGAGAATAGCGGAATTAAGATAATTAGAGTGATCATTTTTGTGAGGTTACTTTGAGAATATGTAGGGTGAACTTAATTGATGGTAGCAACATAAACATAGTACGTAATTAACTTGGTATGAACAATACTTTTGCAAGAGAGAGAGTATTAGAGAACATGACAATAGATGAGGACCGGATTTACTTGGAGCCGGTCCCCCCTCCAAAAGGCGTTTGTACTATAGATTCTCCCATCAAGAGAGACTTTATTACAATACAATCTTTGTGTTCCTTGTGACCTTGGTGATACTATGAAGATGGAAAGATCACGCAGCACGAGCTTAACATAAACTTTGCAAAAAGCATTAACTATCCCAAGCCTCAGTCCCAAGGCCTCAAACACCTTCAAAGGTGGAGATAGCTAGCGGGGAATGAGGGTAGGGAAGAGGATAAAGAAACATTCCATAGGAGAAAGAAATAGTTCCTCACTTATCATCACTTTTCTTGCTTGGCATAGCATAATAACATAGTAATGAAGATGAAGAAGATGGCAAGCTTAAGCATTGAAGCATGGCTCTTGGTTGGATTTTGCATTCCATAGCCAAGAGTGTTGGTGTAGGCTCTCCACTTCTCAACAAACTCGGAGAAGGAGATGGAGCTCTTGCATTTTTCACTCCACACAATGAAAGTGTGTGTGTGTGTGTGTGTGTGTGTGTGTGTGGGAGAGTATCATCCCCCTCTCATGCCTTGTCCACACCTCTCTCTCTCTCTCTCTCGTATTATTTTATTATTTCCTTTGGACATGTGTCCTCTTTTTCCTCTTTGAGAGAAAGAACTTAATTATTTATTTTTATGTATCTAAATTATTATTGGACCCCTTTAAAACCTATCCAATAACATTCAAACACATCATGAGGGCCACATGTGGAGGATCATTTGAACATGTGTCTTTTATACTTATTAAGTCATATGGTTGAATGGAATACTTCAAGGACTTATTCAATCAAGCATGGCACGGTCATGTCTCTTGAGAGTTATCTTTGAATTGAATACTTTAATAACTTTAATCATTTAAGCATGTGAGAAACACCTCAAGCTTTTGGGTATAGTTTCCACTAAAACATAGCAAGCCAACAAGCACCTCATGCTTGGGTAGGATTCCCACCTCAAGGTCAGCCCTAGCTTGCCTAAGGTCAAAGGACTTTTGAACACTAAGTTTTGGAGGTCCTTAATGAAGCTAACCCTACGGTCTTTAAGCTCCATTAGGTAGCATTTCTCTTTGACAAATTATCTCTCATTTGGACCCCTTTACCATTGGCCTCGTGTTGAGATAGATCCGTAAGCACATGTCTATATTCTAACCCTTGTTCCCGTTTATTATCCCACATTAAATGATCAGTTTAATATGAGAAAATCACTTGGGTTGGTTAGATATTAAATTTTATGACATTACCTCTCTCTTGAAATCATAGTCGTCCTCGACTATGAGGTAAAAGAGATAAAATCATAGTCATTAGTCAATTTGTCTTAGCGGGTAGAGGATCCCCTTTTACCCTACGACATCATTCCAAGATGGATGACTAATCCATTTGGTGCTTGGGGGACATAGCTGCCGCAAGCATGTCTGCTCTTTAGTCCATTTCAACCTCCCAAGTAGAGTGACAAATTCTACATAGTGTTTGAGAGACGTCGTCATCACAAACATGATTCTTAGTATGCATACTACTTAAATTTGTGCACAATAAAGAGAGAATTAGTCTTATAAGACAAAAACATTGATCATTTAAAAGAAACATGTACATTTGCTTACTCTAATGTAGCATTGTAAGAATTGACAAGGTTCATACTATCCTTAAGCTGGATTCCTTGCATCCATCTAGCATCTTCAAAAGGATAATTTTTGAACTTAATAAGATATCGTTGAATAATCTTACCATGTCGTAGTACCTTGTCTTCATGCCGAAGGATAGCTTCGGGTTGTAGCACCTCTTCTTGGTCTTCGATTTCGGGAGGGTCTTCATTAATTGGTTCATTTGGATGCTCTTCTTTGCAGGGCTTAAGTAGGCTCACATGAAAAGCATTGTGTATGAGCCAATGGTTAGGAACCTTGAGTTGATAAGCCACCTCATTGATTGGCTTCAAAATTTGAAAAGGACCATAGTATCTTTTTGCTGGTTTAGCATAATACTTTTGATGGCCCATAGGATTTTTGCCCGTCGTTTGCCTCAATCGAGCCTTAGGAATTTAAGTAAGACCCAATCATTTTCTTTGAACGTTAAGGCCCTTCTGTGCTTATCAGCAGCAACTTTTTCCCTTAGTTGAGAGATGGATATAGCCTCCTTAATCTTTTGAAAAGATGCTTGTAGGTCAAGGCTATACTCATCGACAACGAAGATCTTCCCATGTACTTTAAGTAGCAAGGGACTTTTAGGTCTTTCCTGAGTCCTCTATGATTTTAAAAGGTGCTTTTCTCGTAGAAGTATGGATAGTATTATTATATGTATACTCTACAAGAGGTAAGTAATTTTTCCATTGTGAGCGTTGATCTACTTCTGTAACATAGGTCTTAAATAGATCAAGAATCATAAGATTGGCTATCTCACTTTGGCCATTGTTTGGTGGTGATAGGCCGAAGAGAAATTCAATCTTGTACCTAGATTTTTGAAGAGACCTTTCTAGGAATTACTGGTCATTCTAGGATCTCTATCTAACACGATGGATGTTGGAAATCCACGGTGTTTGAAAATATGGTATATGAAGAGAGTTTCCATTTGGTGTGCCTTAATAATTTTCTTGAAAGGGATAAAGTGTGCTTGCTTGCTAAACCTGTCGACTATTGTCCATATTCCCGTATTCCCATGGATAGACTTGGGTAATTCAAAGATAAAATCCATGGATATACTCTCCCATGGTGAATTAAGGATTGGCAATGGCTGGACTAATCCAGGTTGCTTTCCTCTATCATACTTGGTCTTTTGGCATACCACACATTTTGAAACATACTCTTGTATGTCCACTTTCATGGTAGGCCAATAAAAGTATGTCTCTACTCCTCGAAGAGTGGGTCGAATGCCTCTATGACCCGCATAGGGAGGAGCATGGGATTCATACATGACTTTCTCACGAAGGGAGTGGGTAACACATAGCCTATTGCCATGGAGAAGATAACCATCCTGCAAGGTGAATGGTTCCTCTTTCTTCCCCAAAGCAAGGGCTGACATTATTTCTTTAAAGTAAGGGTCATTAGCATACTCATCTATCATAGAAGATAGATCATTGAGAGTTGCTATAGACACAACATTAACTTTTGGTCGTCGTGAAAGTGCATCAGCTACTTGATTGTGCTTCCCAGCAATGTGAGCAATGTGGAAATTAAATTGTGAAAGAAAATTTGCCCACCTCATTTGTTTGTCGGAAAGCTTTGTTTGCGTCATGAAGTACTTGAGACTTTAATGGTCTGTTCATAAAATGAATGGAGTCCTCAATAAATAGTGCTTCCATGTGTCTAGGGCATGTAGAACAACTAAAAGCTCTTTCTCATAAATGCCTAAGACCTGCTCATCCGTATTGAGCCTTCGGCTCTCATATGCTATGGCATGCCCTTCTTGAAGCAAGACTGCTCCAAGGCAATCACCACAAGCATCACATTGGACCTCAAATGGCTTTGAGAGATCCGGAAGCATGAGGACTGGTTGAGAGGTAAGCTTCTCTTTGAGCTTGTCAAAAGATTTTTTCTCCTTAGCAATCCATGAATACTTAACGTTCTTCTTTGTTAAGTCATGTAACGGTCCTGCGTTTTGAGAAAATTTTGCTATGAAGCTTTTATAGTATGCACACATACAATAAAGCTTCTTAGCTCATGTAGATTCCTTGGATTAGGCCATGCTTTTATTACCCCTAACTTCGATGGATCCATACAAATACCATCTTGAGAGATCATATGACCTAAGAATTGAATCTCTTGAAGGAAAAAATTGTTTTTCTTTTGGTTGAGAAAAAGCTTGTTCTTCCTCAATGCTTGAAAAATCACTTGGAGATGTTGCTTGTGTTCCTCCAAGGACTTGGAGTAGATGATGATATCATCAAAGAACACTCCAGTGAACTTGCAGTAGGGTCTAAATATTTTCTACATCAAACCAAAATGTGGCAGGTGCATTGGTCAAGCCAAAAGGCATGACTAGATATTCATAAAGACCAAATGTTGTACGAAATGCGGTCTTTAGGATATCTTCCTCCACTATCCTTATTTGATGATAGCCACTTTTAAAGTCAATCCTACTGAAGTAGGTAGAGCCTTGTAGCTTATCAAATAGATCTTCTATCCGAGGTATGGGAAATCCGTTTTTGATAGTGATATGGTTTAGTGCGCGATAGTCCACACACATGCGGTATGTACCATCTTTCTTTTGCACTAAAGGACTGGAGAACAAAAGGGAGAGGAGCTAGGCTTCACCATCCCTTTGTCTACCAATTCTTGTACTTGCCTCATACTCTCCTCTTTTTGAGCTTGGGTAACTTGATAAGGAGGTTTGTTAGGCGGTGAGCTTCCTGATAGGAACTCAATTCGATGGTAATCATCCCCTCATTTTGGAGGTAAGTCCATTAGGGAAATCATCGATGAACACATCTTGGAATCCTTTTAGAAAGTTAGACAAGTCTAACTCTTCTTGATTCCTACCATTTTCACTTGATAAACCATTAGCGTCATTAGTGGATTCTTTGACAAAAATCATGTACGCAAAAATCAAGCTTTTCATTCACTTATCAAAAGCTGGTGGATTTACAAGTGGTATAATACGACCAGACTCATTAGCATATATATACAGGTTCTTCCCCCTGTAGGTGAATTTGATTCTCCTTTCACGGAACTTCATGTTGGTAGCCATGCAATCAAACCATGGCGTCGCTAGGATAGCATCCTCATGTTGGAGAGGGGAGATGAAAAAGTCTTCTTTGTCGACATAGCTTTGGACATGAAGCCTCAACTTCCCAATCAAGGGAGTAATGGAAGCTTGTTGTCCCTTAAAAGATGTGTCAACCGTTACAATATCTTCCATCTCAAAAGCTTGAATGCCCAACTTGGTGGCCAACTCCGTTGATATGAAGTTGTGAGTAGAGCCATCGTCAAACAAGATGAAGGCATCATGCTCCCTTACCTTTCTCCAAGCATAGGAGAGAGGTGATCCTTTGCAATGAGAATCCTCTTTTAGAGCTTCGATAGTGGAAGCTCTAGGAGTCTCATTGCGAGCATTTCTTTTGGGGCAAGAACGATAACCATGTCCTTGCTCCCCACACTTAAAACATTTGTGATCCTTGCAAAAAGTTTCAAGCTCTTCAGGAGACAATTTATTTTTACCTTTGTAAACTCCTTTCTCCTTGGACCGATTGTTGTTGTTGTTGTTGGAATGGCCTTGGGAAGAATTTTGGGCATTAATTTTTCCCTTTGCATCACTTTTTTCTTTATTTTCCATGGGCTTGACATTCTGTCTAGCCCCCTGTTGGAAATTGATGCATGAAGCAACCATGGTATGGTGGATTACTTCGTTGATAGAACTAGGCCGTTGAGAGTTGACATACTCGGCCATCTCTTTAGGTAATCCCACACAAAATTATTACTTTTGCTCGGCAAAGTCTATTTTTTGAAAGACAGTAGCCTTGATATGTAAATCCCAAAACTTGTCCACATATTTGTGAAGAGACTCATGAGAGAGAAGCCTCAAACTCCGCCATTCGGTGAGCACTTTGTCCTTTGCATCGCTTGCAAGGAATGGCTTCATGATGGAAACTTGGAGAGTTTTCCATGACTTTGGAGCTTCGCCGTTGCCACAAAGGCTAGCCCCACCATTGACGAGCCGATTTTTGGAAGTGCATAGCTACATGGCATAGCTTGGAGGAATCCGTAAAGCCCTCGTCTCCAAAGGCCGCATCAAATTGTTGGATGAAGGCCAATACTTTGTCGGTAGCACCAAAGGTGCCATCATAGGTGAGAAAAGAGATACTTTTTTCTCCCTCTTTGAACTTCTTAGCTTTGTGACCTTTGCCATGCAGGGTAAGATTTGCGATGTCCTCCCCTCTTGTATTCTCTAGGAGAATAGCCATAGCTTTCATCGGTAGAGGAGGAAGGTGAAGAAGAAGGAGAAAAGGGTGACCTCTTTCTTGCCTTTTTCTTCTTTTGTTTACTCTCTTCCCTTTTGGAGTGATGAGGAGAAGGACTATGGGTTAACCATTTCCTCTTGGGAGGAGTTGGCGATCGTTTAGTCCGCCTTCTTCGTGGAGCCACATCTTTGGAGGAACTTAGGGATTCATTACTTTCTTGATCTTTGGATTCCTCCTCTTGTATGGGAGAGAGTCTTCTTTTGGGAGTCTCATCAAGAGGCCTCCTAAGCTATTTCTCCTCTTAGAGAGGAAAGGAAATCCCATAAGCATGAAGTTGTTGAGTAACTTTGGCTTGCAAAGTGGGGTTGCCCATAGCTTGTTGCAACCTGGTAACAAGATAATTAACAAACATGAGGGCATCATAATTAGCACCTTTATGTGCAAAAACAAAGCTGTCAATGTTCATTCTACTCTCTTGGTTATTATCAGCTATGTTAATTAAACTTATGTGTTTACTTAGTGTATACTTTGGCAATTTAAAACCTTAGTTGTTACTCCTCTTGGCCTTTGAAAATAGGCACTTAAGTATCTACACCCACGGCTCGAATTGGTTAATTATAGAGAGTAGTGGAGTGGGTCTAACATAGCGAAGTTGCCGAGGGATAGCTTCTTTCGGACTTCTTATGGATCAATAATGGTAAAGCTGTAGGCAAGTCTAAGAAGACTCTGTTATTAATACCAAAACTCCCGAGGTGTGCACCATATCCCACATAGTGGGCTCAAAAAAACCGATAATAGATCCTACTCCCACTTACCCTAATATAATTAACAAAATCAACCATTAATAGGCTACTTAAGGACCTCTCTTCTTAAGCAAGAAAAGAGAAACCAAATTCTCTGATACCAATGTAATGGAAATGGCCTATGAACTTTGAGAATAGCGGAATTAAGAGAATTAGAGTGAGCATTTTTGTGAGATTACTTTGAGAATATGGAGGGTGAACTTAATTGATGGTAGCACATAAACATAGTACGTAATTAACTTGGCATGAACAATACTTTTGCAAGAGAGAGAGTATTAGAGAACATGACAATAGATGAGGACAAGATTTACTTGGAGCCGGTCCTCCCTCCAAAAGGCGTTTGTATTATAGATTCTCCTATCAAGAGAGACTTTGTTACCATATAATCTTTGTGTTCCTTGTGACCTTGGTGATGCTATGAAGATGGAAAGCTTCATGCATCACGAGCTTAACATAAACTTTTCAAAAAGCATTAACTTCCCCAAGCCTCAGTCCCAAGGTCTCAAACACCTTCGAAGGTGGAGAGAGCTAGCAGGGAATGAGGGTAGGGAAGAGGATAAAGAAACATTCCAGAGGAGAAAGAAATATTTCCTCACTTATCATCACTCTTCTTTCTTAACATAGCATAATAGCATAGTAATGAAGATGAAGAAGATGGAAAGCTTAAGCATTGAAGCATGGCTCTTGGTTGGATTTTGCATTCCATAGCCAAGAGTGTTTGTGTAGGCTCTCCACTTCTCAACAAACTCGGAGAAGGAGATGGAGCTCTTGCATTTTTCACTCCACATAATGAGAGAATGTGTGTGTGTGTGTGGGACAGTATCACCCCCCTCTCATGCTTGGTCTCTCTCTCTCTCTCTCTCTCTCTCTCTCTCTCTCTCTCTCTCTCTCTCTCGTATTCTTTTATTATTTCCTTTGGACATGTGTCCTCTTTTTCCTCTCTGAGAGAAAGAACTTAATTATTTATTTTTATGTATCTAAATTCTCATTGGACCCCTTTAAAACCTATCCAATAGCATTCAAACACATCATGAGGGCCACATGTGGAGGACCATTTGAACATGTGTCTTTTATGCTTCTTAAGTCATTTGGTTGAATGAAATACTTCAAGGACTTATTCAATTAAGCATGGCACGTTCATGCCTCTTGAGAGTTATCTTTGAATTGAATACTTCAAGAACTTTAATCATTTAAGCATATGAGAAACACCTCAAGCTTTTGGGTAAAGTTCCCACTAAAACTTAGCAAACCAACAAGCATCTCATGCTTGGGTAGGATTCCCACCTCAAGGTCAACCCCTTTACCATTGGCTCCGTGTTGAGATAGATCCGTAAGCACATGTTTATATTCTAACCCTTGTTCCAGTTTATTATCCCATATTAAACGATCAGTTTAATATAAGAAAATCATTTGGGTTGGTTAGATATTAGATTTTATGACACACAAGTGTTCACTGGTGGTTTTTGTTTCATCCTCATCACCTTGTGCATATCTTGGTTGAGCAAGAAGTGGCCTACAATGGCCACTTTTAGTTATGAGGCTAAGTACAGGGTAGTTTTCACAGGTAGTGTTAAGCGAGGTCAACTTGGCTTAAGTGCCTACGAAGGATAGTCATGTTGATCTTTTCACAAAGCTTTACCTCGTGAGCAATTTGAAGCGTTTTGCAAAGTTTTGGTCAATTGTTATTTGTAGAATGAGATCTATAAGGTCTAGCATTTCTCCAATATTGACTGCTAGCTCATGTTCATTGAATCACTCCCAAGGGGGATTCGTTATCATATGATGGTAGGGATGTGTAACACACTTAGGACTGTCAAGGCACTTTTTCCCTCAGGGTATGATACACATAGCTAGCCATTGAGCTTACAACACATTCGAGATACAGAGCAAGGTTACATACAAAATTTCAACTTTGCAAAGTATATACTACCCTTTTACAAAACATGCTTTTGCATGCATAATAGACTATCTCCAACTCCAAGAGGTGAAGTTCACAACAAAACTAAGGTTAAAGAGAGTGAGCCCTACAACAATGTTAAGGATTACAAAATCGATCACTGCATTGTCTACCAAGCATCACATAGAGCCAGAAGTACAAGAATTTGATAAAGACACTACATCTATTGGGGAGACCGTCAAAGGCAAGAAGGCCAAAAAGGAGTGAAGAATCTGAAGGGGAATCACAACATGAATAAAAAGATAGGCCACCCATGACAAATATCGGGAGAGCAATGGAAAAACCGTTCAATGTGGGAAGAGAGTTAAGGGCAAAGAGAAAGATGGACCCCAACAAAAGCGAAACAAAAGAGGACACACAAGCTTTAGCTATGTTAAAAAGACTATAATAAGATCAAAGGCAACATGGTATAACTAAGAGTGAAGGAGGAGCAAAGAATACCGAGATGGAAGGTAGAAATTTCTACTAAAGTAGATGCAAAGGAAACCAACCAAGAGAGAAGCTCCAAAATGAAAATAGAGTCCAAAGACTCTTGTTGATGAAGACAAAGGATCTTCAAAATTGAGAAAGAGGAGGAAGAAAGTGCAAGTAGCTCCTCTATTGCAAGTCTTCTTTTTATTAGCTTACTTACTAAGGAGCTTGAATCGCTAACAACAAGAAGTGAAGTTTGCGCTCATGCCATGTACACACAACCTTGGAGATCATGTTGGGGGCAACATGAGCTATGAGGGGGCTTCTTGGCAAATGCCAACGGAGAGTTTGTTGGAGTGGCTTTGCCAATTTTGATGGGAATTATTTTTAATTGATGAGATTCCATTTTTGTAACATTTTGACATTACCATTATGTCATAGCCCCAATTGTATTATCAAAGTTGTATGTATGAACTTGAGAATCCACTGGTGAATCCACTTTCTCCAATTTCAGTGAGCTTTGGCGAGCGTTCGTAGGTCAACAAAAATTTTAGGCAGTATTGTGCAGGCTATTTTGTGTTCATTTCGGCCTTCGTTTCCACTACAGACAGTATTGTGCAGGCTATTTTGTCAGTGGCGTTTTTGTTAGGATTTGGATCGTGCTAGATATGGTGGATGAAAGAGAAACATGGTGCAAGTGTGTGAGTGTGTGTAAGAAAGGTTATCACTCAAGTGAATTAGGTTCCAAGATAGATTAGCTTGGACTCATAAACACAATCTTGAGTATTGACTTAGCTTAGCACAAGCTCACAATAGACAAGCATGTAGTGCAAAATGAGTTGTTGTTTATTGATTCAAGAAATGAGCTTTAAGTAGCTCTACAGCTTTGCTCCACAGTATGTGGGATAAATCCACTCTCCTCTCCTTTACTCACACCTTAGGACAAAGCTCACACTTTACAATCCTCCCCTTGAGGTTTGGATTAAGACAAGATACTGAAGATGCACGATCCACACAGGCTAACAAAATCCACATAGGATGGTGATATCCACACAGGAAAATAAAGTCCACAATGGATGGTGATATCCACACAGGATGGTAAAGTCCACACAAGAAAATTCCACAAAGGATGGTGATGTCCACATAGGATGATAAGTTGGTATCCACACAGGAAAACAGTCCTCCCCTACAAGTAGAGAGTCCGCATCTTCAAAATGGGTCTTCCCAAACACTACCTTCGTCTTCGTCCTTTTTGTCTTCTACTATGTGAGCTGATCCTCTGTCAGGTCTCTTGTTTTCGTTGCTTCTACTGTTGCTTTTAACTGCTTCATGGTCTCACTTCGTATCCTCCCCTCGAATGAGTACTTATGTCCCCTTTTTTGTGGTACAATCAGGCTTTATTCCATGCGTCATAATGACATGCAACAATATGCGAAAATATCCTATGAAAAGGTTTATGCAAAAATTAATGCTCTCTTCCATCTTGGTTATACTCCGAGAGCCCAAGCATGCGGAATTTCTCATACAATTTGTCACAAATTCTTCACACATGGAGAGATTTTAGCGATTTGGAGACTCTCCAATGCCAATGTCTATCCCATTACAAAAGCACATAATGTCATCCATGTAGACAAATACAATTACATACATTGCAAGAAATTTGTTGTGCTTGGCTGTAAGATTTTAATTTGTACTTCAGATTTTTCCCTTCAATGTGAAGCTCCTCTTCACTGTCGGTGAAGCCCCTCTTCACAGATAGGGGAAATGATTCTTTGTTTTTACTTTTGATGCTCGAAAGAACTTCTTGAAGCTTGGTAATGCCGCGGTCGGTGAGAACGGCCCCTTTGGCAGCCCTTGGATGCTCGATAAAATTTTGAAGTTTCACCCTCCCTTAAATTGGTTGGAAATGCCTTTTGAAGCGCGATGAGATCTGCCTTTGAATGCCTTTTGGAAGGCCTTGAAAACCTTACTGCAGCTTTGGTGGGAGCAAGCCCTTAAAGGGGTCTCGATGGCTTGAAGTCTCTTGGAGGTTTTCCTTGGAGCCGGTGCATAGGGTGGGAACACCCCTTTGTGGGAATTGGGAGTTAGCACGTGAAGAGAGGATTATGCAGGCTTGGCCAGGAGCAGCACCGTGGGAGCAAAGGCTTAAAGAGCCTTGCCTTGGAGCTTTGAGGCCCGGAGTGAACGTGGGAACCGGTGCTCAAGGCGAGCTTCATGCCCTTGAGGCAGCACCGTGGGAAGGGGGGCTTGCAGTGTCCGTTAGCTGGCAGTCAAAGCGCCTTTGGGCAGTTGGTCAACCGGGCAAGTGTCGGGTAATTCGGGCAAGGCGAGGGCAGGCCGGGCGGCACGGGCACAACCGGGCAGGCGCGGGCAGGGCCGGGCAGGAGCGTCGGGCAGCGGACAAAGCCAAAAGGCGTGCGCCGTGGGAAATCCCCCTTGCGGACCCGCCACGCTCAAAAGCTGTTTTGCATTGTTGAATGGCGTCCGCCTTGTCTCCCTGATTGAGGCGAGGGTATTTGACCACGGAACATCAATGCCAAGTATAGTATGGCTATTTTGGGCTAACCAACAAGCCTCACACGCTTGGTTGTGGAAGAGCTCCGAAAAAGAAATTCTTAAGCTGAAGTTGGCAGGCAATTTCCCACACAAACTCACACACACAGACACACCTATTTTTAGGCAATTTTGAGGATAGCTTTAATGGAGTTCTCGGGCTCCGTTTGCAGAGCTTGAAGGCTCCACGGAGAGCTTGTGTTCAGCACTTCGAGATGAGGTTAAGGTTGTTAGGCAATTGCAAAGGTGGAGAGATTAATTGGAGGTGAAAATCACTAGAAAATTGACACGAGAATGGCTTAGAAATGCAAAAATTGAATGCTAATCTTCTCCCTAATCAAGCCTATCTAGCCATGGAGGGTAGTGGCCTCTTGGGTGTGCCAAGGACATGCCCACACATAACTAGATTAGGGCCTAATTAGTGAAATGCAACTAGTTATGAAAAATGTTAATGGGCCATGACAATGAAATGCTAATTGGTCTAGTAGAGATGCTAATGATACACACACTAATGCATAATGAAAATCCTAGCTAGCACACCATAGCTCTGATACCAAATGTTAGGATTTGGATCGTGCTAGCTATGGTGGATGAAAGAGAAACATGGTGCAAGTGTGTGAGTGTGTGTAAGCAAGGTTATCACTCAAGTGAATTAGGTTCCAAGATAGATTAGCTTGGACTCATAAACACAATCTTGAGTATTGACTTAGCTTAGCACAAGCTCACCATAGACAAGCATGTAGTGCAAAATGAGTTGTTGTTTATTGATTCAAGAAATGAGCTTTAAGTAGCTCTACAACCTTGCTCCACAGTATGTGGGATAAATCCACTCTCCTCTCCTTGACTCACACCTTAGGACAAAGCTCACACTTTACAGTTTTCTACATAACATGTCGCTTACAGTCTTCTACGGTTTGTGCTATATAGCACGTGTTGTTTTCACTTCGTTTCTCCTCTTTTAGGGCAGTTTTCACATTTGGTGCATCATTTACCATGGCTGACAACAACACAGATGTGTTCAAGATGTTTGCTACTGAGGAAAGATTGGATGGGGACAATTACCCTATGTGGGCTTATATGATGCAACATATTCTTGTGTCAAAGGGCGTCTGAAATATTGTGCAGGGCATTGATGTACGTCCTGGTTCTGAGGATGTAGGCGATGTTGAGGATGTTACAGGTCTTGCTAATGTTAGGGTCGTTTTGCCTACAGTTGAGGAAGCTCCCTGGGATGTAAAAAATGCGCACGCTCATGCATTGATTGCGTTGTCCGTGAAGCGCACTATTACTCCCCACATTCGTTCAACGAAATCTGCCAAACAAGCTTGGGATATTCTGGTTGGTCTTTATGCAAGTTGCAATGAGGCTAAAATTGCATTACTGTGTAAAGAGCTGGAATTGAAGATTATGCATGAGGAAGATGATATGAACACTTTCCTTGCTGATGTCAAGGATATCAATGAGCAACTTATTTTTGCAGGTGAAGTCATTCCAGACAGTTCCCTTGTATAGACTGTTCTTGATGCCTTGCCAGATTCTTACCAGACTTTTGCTAGTACTTGGAGACTTATGACCCAAAGAAATCCTGAGTTGTCAAGTTTGATGCATTATGCACATTGCTGTTGTCGCTTTCGAGAAAAAACAGGACGAGACAACGTGCAGTTGAACAGGCCTTTATTGCTGCTCAAAGAAAAGGTGGTAACAGTAATGCAGCCACTTCTCATGGTTCTTCTGTGAGTGAAAAAGCACCTATTCCTAATGCTTCTGCAAGTGTCCACAAGTGGTTTTTGTTTCATGCTTGGTAGCTCATGCATATCATGGTTGAGAAAGAAGCAACCCACTGTGGCCACTTCCAGTTGTGAGGCTGAGTACAGGGCAGTCTTCACAGCTACGGTTGAGTGTTTATGGCTTAGACGTCTTATGGCTTATTTGGGTGTTGGACATGACACTACCAACACTATCTACATTGAAAGTAAGAGTGCATTGGCAGTTGTGAGGAACCCAGTTTTTCATGCTCGCACAAAGCACATTGAGGTGCATTACCACTATGTCAGGGAGAGGCTTTCAGTAGGAGAGATCAACTTGGCTTATGTGACAACACAGGACAACCTTGCAGATCTTTTCACAAAGGCATTGTCTTGTGAGAAGTTCGAAGCTTTCCACAAATCTTTGGGCTTACTCCCCTTTGTGGACTGATCATGTCCTCAGGGCATGGCACTTCCCTTTACTCTATGCGCCAGCTCTCGTTCACAGCATCACTCCAGGGGGGCTTTATTACCGTATACATGTGGTAGTGATGTGTGTGACCACACTTAGGACCATCGGGGCTTTTTTCCCTCTTTAGGAGGTTTTGTCCCCCGTGTATTGTATATACGCCCATCATTCTAGGGCTATCTATCTTTCCATTGCACACTAAGTAAAACACTCTCTGTTATGTGTCTTGAGCTTCCTTTGTCTTCTCCAAGCTGTGCGTGTTTTCTTGCAACCCTAATTCCAACATTGGAGACAAAGTCTCAATCATTGCAAGTTTCGTCCTTGAAACCCTTGCTGGAGTCAAGTGAACTACTCATGCCTTGCTTGGAGAAACTTTGCCATGCTTGAATTTTGAAGTGGTCTTGAAATTATCATCTACCTGAAAGCATGCAAAATCAACAACCACTTAATCCCTTGGCTCAGTTGGCTTGGGCCATACCAGTCTTGTAATCATTTTAAAGGCTTTCAAGGCTCTTAATCTTCAAGCTCTGTGTGGTCGTGCGATCTTCAAGGTTCTCGTATTGTAGAAGCTCATGGAGCTCGTGACGGTTGAGGAAACACCATTCAAAAGCATTAGACAGCCCTTGTAGGAGCTCATGTAGCTCTAGGTGGTTGAGATATCTTAGCTGCAAGAAACCCTCTTTGGAAGTGCCCCCAAAGAATATGAAAAGAAGGATTTTTTTGGGGATTGCAGATTGTATAGGTGCACCTTGGTCCTATCTTTAGAAGAACTCTATATATAATATAGCATGTTATCCGGCTTTGTCTAGGACCTTGTCCCACCCTCTGGCATCCTACCTTTGTCCTGACATCACTACATTATTAATACACACAAACTTGTGTGAAGGCTTGATGATTGGGATAATAAGAGGGGATATGAGTAGCTTAGCACTGATTCATGTTTGATGCACCATTTGAAACGTGCCTGAATTAAACAATATCTTGCCTTTATTTAGAGAAGTTGAGCTTAATTTCCAATAAATCAGAAGAAAAAAACATTGAAAACATTCTCAATTTTTGTGTCAAAATCTAAAGGATGGTGTGAGTGGTCTTTGGCTTTTGGCCAATGGCAAAGGCCTTAGCATTTGTTTTGTTTTTTTAGTTTTGGAGATAAGGCCATCATGACTTTATAGTTATCGGGTTTTTTGAAGATAAACAAAAATTGTATTAAAAAAAAGAAAAAGTTACAAGGCCTCAAAGGTGGGGAAAGAGGCATCCCACTACTTCGGGAAAAGTGTGCCTTAGCTTAGCCTTGAGCCATTTGAGAAACCAAATTGGTCGGTTGAAGGGAGGAGAAAAAGGAGAAAACCCGCTTAAAAAATTTAAGAAAATAGAATTAAATTATAAAAAATGCTAATTATTTTGCAAAATTTCCTTTTTTAATCTACCCTAAAAGGAATTGTGTATGTCTTTGAAATTGATTTTTCTCCGGTGTTGATCCCACTTGGGTTTAGTTTCTTTTGCAAAGTAGAAGTTATCATCAAATACTAAACTAACTCATATCAAGCAGGGCTGCACCCCGTTTTTGTTAGCCAGAATCTAAGTAAAAGTGCTGATGCTTTAAAAAAGATGTCCCTTTACAGTTACCTTTGAAACTTCATAGGCAATGTCAGAAGAAAACCGAATATAGTGTATTTTAACCGGCTAAAATCATAAAATCCCGGTTAGATTTTGAGTTTGCCTTGAAGAAAACCGGCAATTTTACATAAGTTTTAGTGTAAACACCGGCAAAAGCTTCAAATTTTGACAAAAAAACGGTAGAATTTCAAGTTTGCCCTTATCAATGTTAGGAAAAAACCGGGGTCCAGTGTATTTTAACTGAGTGAAATCCTAAAATCCCAGTTAGATTTTGAACTTGCCTTGAAGAAAACCGGGCAATTTTCACAAGTTTTGGTGTAATTACTGGCAAAAGCTTCAAATTTCGAAAAACCGGGAGTATTTCAAGTTTGCCCTTATTTCCTACGGTTAGGAAAATTGTCTTTGTCTAGCCCTGGCCCTTAATTCCTTTGGTTAGGAAAAATGTATTTTTCTAGCCCTGTTCACAGGTACTTCGAAACTTAGAAACTTGCTAACTTAATTTATTTAAAAGTATTCAAATGTTTACTTTGACAAACTATTCTCACGAGTCACATCTATATTTTTTTTATTAAAGAGATTGAGAAAATTGACGGATCAACACTTCCGCTTGTCACACGCTGGCTCACTTCAAAAAAGTACTTTCGGTGTGCATAGGCATATCAATCTTTAGAATTTTAGAGTTTTTATTCTTTTCTTTTTTAACATTTTCTTCTTCTTGCTAGAGTTTTCGCTATGTACGTATGTATTAAATTTATTTGTTATGTCTATAGTACTCTTTATATATTTCTAAAGTGTTATTCGTCGACAGAGGCAAGTTAGCAAGGACTTCTCGGAGGCACCCACATTTGTGAAGTTGAAAGCACTCCATGGGCGAATAACACCCAACTTCCTACTTCTTGTTCGTAGTGCTACCTACAAGCGCTTACTCGAGAGAGCTATTACAATTTGTGTGTGTGTGTGTGTGAGAGAGAGAGAGAGAGAGAGGAAAATCTTTTTATTGCCAATCTGTAAGAGAGTTTTTTCATGTTGGCTGGCAGTGTGTGTCCTGATGTAAGGTTTTTTTGTCGTTGGATGTTGTTTCATAAGTGTCCCTTGCATGAATGCTTTGAAAAGGTGGGGGTAGGGGTAACTTTGCCAATTTACAGGAGAAGGAGTATAAGGGAAGTATGTGCCACTTCCCCCAACTTGCCAGCCCCGTTTTCATGTGATTACTTGCGTCCCTTGTATTCGGCACTTTCTTATGATATTGATCATTCGTTCGCGTCCCTCACTCTCGTGTCCCTCTTGCGCTCTGATACCAAGTGTGACACCCTCGTTCGGGGCGTCGCAGAAAAGGGGCCGCGCCGGCTCACCTGCAATGCAAACGGGACCTACAGGCAAGCAAACTATGTGCCACTTCCCCCAACTTGCCAGCCCCGTTTTCATGTGATTACTTGCGTCCCTTGTATTCGACACTTTCTTATGATATTGATCATTCGTTCGCGTCCCTCACTCTCGTGTCCCTCTTGCGTTCAGTTTTCAAGTTGCGTTCTCGTATGTGCGTTTGCTTGCCTGCAGGTCCCGTTTGCATCGCAGGTGAGCCGACGCGGCCCCTCCACCCCATGCCAACACCCTCCAGGCCTTCGGACATGGTAAGTATGGACTTCATCGTCGACCTCCCCCCCTCCCACGGCCACACTACCATCATGGTGGTCGTCGACTACTTCACCAAGCAAGCCCACTTCATACCTGCAAAGCATCCCGTCACCGCCTACCAGGTCGCCAAACACTTCTTCGCCAAAGTCTTCAAATACCACGGCCTTCCCCTAGCCATAGTTTCTGATCGCGACACCCGCTTCCTCAGCGACCTCTGGCGCGAGCTCTTCAAGCTGCTAGGCACCCAGCTCCGCTTCTCCTCCGCCTACCACCCTGAAACTGACGGCCAAACTGAAAGAGTCAACCAAGGCATCGAAGACTACATCCGCAGCTACGTCAAGGCCGATCAGAAGGACTGTTCCGAAAACATGGACGTCCTGGAATTCCACTACAACAACTCCATCCACAGCAGCACTGGCTACACCCCCTTCGAGCTCTCCACAGGTAAAGAAGTCATCACACCTCTTGCACTGGCAACCGGCGATGTGCATGCCCAGGATCTGGAATGTGAAGAGTTTCTTCAACAATGGCAAACCCGCATGCAAAGGGCAAAGAAGAGTCTCGAGCAAAGCAAGGTACGCATTGCCAAATACGCCAACCAAAAGCGAAGGCCTGCCGAACTCTTCCAAGAAGGTGACTTAGTCCTCGTTAGCTCCCAGAATATCACCCTCCCTCAAGGCCTCTCCCCGAAGTTCAACCACCGATACTATGGGCCTTACAAAGTGCTCAAGTCCTACAACGACATCACCTACAAGCTGGATCTCCCATCACACATCAACATCCACAACGCCTTCCATGTAAGTCTACTCAAAAGGTTTGTGTCGGATAACACCTATGGTAAAAGCCTCCCCGAATATGTAAAGGATGGGCCGCCACATGAGCCGGAGGCCATCCTAAAGTCGCGCTTTGGGCGCCGGGGACAACTCTTCTATGTCAAATGGCGAAATCGCCCCATGACAGAATGCACTTGGGTCCCTGAAGAAATCATGCTCCAACTCGGAAGACCCCTTGTGCTGCACTTCTACAACATGCCCACTGAAGAGGAGGACAACCCACTAAATGAAAACCATATAGAGTAGTCCTCCATCCCACTTGTAACTAGCATAAACCTAAGTAGCTAGACATTGTTTGGGCAACACTTCACTCCCCCCCTTGTACATACCCGCCCCAAAACCTCGGCATCAACTTTTGTATCGGCACCTTTCAAAACCCCGGCTTGAAGTGGGCGTCAAGCTCTCTCAAACCGGGGGTGTATATAAGGGAAGTATGTGCCACTTCTCCCAACTTGCCAGCCCCGTTTTTCATGTGATTACTTGCGTCCCTTGTATTCGGCACTTTCTTATGATATTGATCATTCGTTCGCGTCCCACACTCTCGTGTCCCTCTTGCGTTCAGTTTTCAAGTTGCGTTCTCGTATGTGCATTTGCTTGCCTGCAGGTCCCGTTTGCATCGCAGGTGAGCCGGCGCGGCCCCTTTTCCACGACGCTCCGAACGAGGGCGTCACAAGGAGGAATGACATGGGCACCAAGGATTAACCTTAGTCCATTTGGAAGTGCTAAAGACACTTAAAAATGCACTTCGTGCAACCCATGCACGTGTCCTATAATGGCACCCTAGAGGTCATACATGTTTGCTATTACCAGAAGGCATCAAAGAGAGAGACTCAGCTAGCTCTTGTTGAGAGAGAGAGAGAGAGAGAGAGAGAGAGAGAGAGAGAGAGAGAGAGAGAGAGAGGACATGGTTAGGATGAAGACCAAGGTGAAGAAGAAGACGAGGCAGGTGAAGAAGATAAGTACGAGGCTAAGTGAATTTGAGCAATTGGAAATTATACAAAAAGAAGAGCCACTCCATGCATGCGAGTGAATAGGCAAGACCCATGGAATCACACACACACACACATTCACATGCACGCGCGCGCGCACACACACACACACACACAGAGCTTACAAAAAAGGAGCTACATAAGTAGCTAGGTCTTTTGAGAAAGAGCCACTCTCTAAGGGTGAGATATAGGAGGAGAGCTTCTCAAGGGCTGAATGCCGCTAAGGAGATGGTAAGCTTGTGAGGAAGGGAGTGCTATGAGTAAGCCATGGGCAAGGAGTTGCTTTGCGGTTGATGGGTTGCTTGAGAGGAGGGGCCATAGATTAGAACATAGGAAGAGGTCACAAGATAGGGGGGACTCCATGGGTAGCTTGAGTTAAAAGTTGAGAACATCCTAGTGTGGATAAGAAGAGGAGGAGCTAGCTAATTATTGTTTATTATTGTTTATTAGAACATAGGAAGAGGTCACAAGATACGGGGGACTCCATGGGTAGCTTGAGTTAAAAGTTGAGAACATCCTAGTGTGGATAAGAAGAGGAGGAGCTAGCTAATTATTGTTTATTATTGAAGAAGTATGCAATTAATTATAAGTGGTCATTTTATTTGCAAGTGTAGTGTTTTGTTTCATTTGTATTGAGAGATGGGTTTTGTGTGTGTGTGTGTGTGTGTGTGTGTGAGAGAGAGAGAGAGAGAGAGAGAGAGAGAGAGAGAGAGAGAGAGAGGAGAATAAGTAGGAACAATAACACAAGACCTCAAAATATAGGGAGAGGGAGAGGGAGAGAGAGAGAGAGAGAGAGAGAGAGAGGGAGGGAGAAGGAGAAGAATAAGTAGGAACAATAACCAAGACCTCAAAATATAGGGAGGGGGAGAGTGAGGGAGAAGGAGAAGAATAAGTAGGAATACTAAAACAAGACCTCAAAATATAGCTGGCCATTCTTGATTCTTGAAAACTAGAGAGCTTGCACGTACATACATACACATGGAGAGCTAGAGGAGGGGGAATATTATTGTCATAGGAACAATCACAATAGACCTCAAAGATCGGTTTTGGGGGGGGGGGGGGGGGGGGGGCAGAGAGAGAGAGAGAGAGATCATTGCATGCTTATGAGTTAGAACTTCAATTTTGTGGCATTTCTGCAATTTAGTATAATGCCCGAAACACTTGCAAAGATAAATAACTAAACAAAATTTTACATCTTTCATTGCTACCAAGTTTTGAGGTGCCAATGATGCTTGAATACACCTATAAAGAATAACTTGCATATGCCTTGTTATAATTGGATGACGATGTATGCTATTGCCATATCTTGTGTCGTACGTGACACAAAACATAGATAGAAATACACGCATGCGAGCCATTTAAAGAGCATCGTGATGGAGGAACCAATTACCTTCCAATATTAGAAGAAAGCTAATTCATCTCTTAACCCTCATTATTTCACAATATGCTAACATAGATGGTTTGTACCACCAAGATTTGTAGCGTTGTGATCCCAATGTAGTCCAAGAGAGAGGCCTGGGGAGTCCACTATGTAAAAATTGCATATAGCACGTATAAGAGGTATTTAAATAATCCCTTATCAATATATTTTCAAGTATTATATGTAACTCTTATGTATGCATTTTTGTGTTTAAAAAAAAGGCCTTTATGTATGAAAATTCTCACTTTTTCTATTAAAAAAAACTCTTTATGTAAGTGCATTTTTGTGTAAATGTACTTAATTATAAATCCCTTATCTTGTTTGCACGTGATATCTTACATATTTCCTAGTGGAAGCCTCGGGGGAGAGGATGACCTCTTTGACTATCACTTTCAAGAATGCAACGGAGGATATATATGTGTAGAAAGAAAGCATTGATTATTTTATACTTGGAAGGGAAGATATAATTTTAAGAATAGAAGCCATGTTTTTTGGTAGCAACGCGAGGGTCATACTAGTTTTCATTGATGGACACTCAGATAGTTTGAATCTATACTATATATGAAACAACTTAAATTTTTCGAGGAAGGAGAGACCTTCCATGTGTCACTCACTGCTTCACTTAACATAAAACCTAGTAGGTGACAACAATTTTTGAATTCAATTGTGTTAAGGGGAATCGTGTTGGATCCCTTAGGCCATAGGGAAAAGTAAAAGGCAAAGGTCTATTTTTCCTTGTTTTGGGAAAAGGGATTGCACATGGAGGGAGAGAGAGAGAGAGAGAGAGAGAGAGAGAGAGAGATTAGATGCCATGTGTCAGCGAAGGAAGAGAGAGAGAGAGAGAGAGAGAGAGAGAGAGAGAGAGAGAGAGAGAGAGAACTTAGTAGTTTGGAATGTTGGAATTGTGAACATTTTCAACCTTTCAAGCAATAAAACAAAATGACTCTTACTTTTTAAAACTTTCCTTTTTCTTTTGAAAGCCAATTGAAGGGTGGCTCAACTTGCCATAAAAGTTTAGAACTTAAGAAATTGTTCGTATGTACGCTATCAAAATTTTACCGATTTATCAAAGTTATTAAAATCGCTAAGATTTTGCAATTAACACATTAAACCCTAATTTTAATCGAACATTGAATAGTGGTCTCGGATAGCTCCAAAATGGAAAGGCATGTGTGTGTGTGTGTGTGTGTGTGTGTGTGTGTGTGAGAGAGAGAGAGAGAGAGAGAGAGAGAGAGAGAGAGGTCTCAAAGAAAGTGCCAAAACTTTTTTCTTGATTGAAATCATTTTAAAGTAAATTTATACATATATATTGGAGCTTAAATTTTTCAAGCAAGGAGAGGCCTCCCACGTGTCATCTATTATAACTTGCACAACCGTTTAGGTTTGGAACTCTATGAAATAACTGTAGCTCGATGACCTTGATGTTTAAAGGTCCCAAACCAATCTCGGCCTGCAACGGCTACTTATATGTGTGTTCATGTCCATGTTGTGTGTGTGTGTGTAGTGTGTTCATGTGTTAGTGTTAGTGTGGGAAAGAGAGAGAGAGAGAGAGAGAGAGAGAGAGAGAGAGAGAGAGAGAGAAGCAACGCGATTGGTTGTTGGCTATGTATGTGTATGAGACTTGAATCTCAGCCTACAATGCGATTGTGAGAGAGTCCAATCTAGCTGAGGAAGCCTGTGTGCGTACCCAAGGCTGTGTGTGTGCGTGCACACGCGCGCACGCGTGCGTGTGTGTGTGTGTGTGTGTGTGTGTGTGAGAGAGAGAGAGAGAGAGAGAGAGAGAGATCACAGTTGTCCGTAGCCTGTGTCTGTGTGTGTGTGTGTGTAGGGGGAGAGAGAGAGAGAGAGAGAGAGAGAGAGAGCGTGAGATCACAACTGTCCGTAGCCGATGTATGTGTGTGTGTGTGCACGCGTGTGTGTGTGTGTGTATGTGTGTGAGAGAGAGAGAGAGAGAGAGAGTAATTGGTCCCATAGCCAATCACGAACAAAGGCGAGTAAGCCAAGTTGAGAAATTTAGGATAGGGAGAAAATCTAGGAGGAGTGGTGAGCAATTGCAAGTTAACAACGATGGAAGGTGGAGTAAAATGTTGACTTTGTTTAAAGGTTTTTGCGCTAAATTTCTTTGAACTTTGTAGGTGTTCTCAACTTCAAATTAGAATTTAAAGGTAAATTTCTAAATTTGTGGGTGGGATTACACTAGACTTAGTTTTTTCCCTATTAACTTCATAGGCATTCTCACCATCAAATTAGAATTTAGAGGAAGTCTCAAAATTTGTAGGTGGGATTACACCAAACCTAGGGTTTTTCAAGCACTTGGATACATAGTGCTTTTCTATAAACTTCATGGGTTTTCTCACCTTCAAATCTAGAATTTAAAATTTGTAGGTGGGATTACACTAAACCTAGCCTTTTTCCTAGCACCAGTACTACTCGGATATATAGTGCTCTTTTTCAAAAACTTGGAAAACCTACATATGAGAAAAGTACTTGACATATGGAGTTATTAGTCACTTTTGAAGCTATTGACTTGTCTGCTACATAGTCATGATGCTGCTCATCTAGTTTGAAGGTCTTTATGTGATTTTCCTAAATTTTCCTCTGAAATTTGGAGATTTTCCTTTAAAATTTGAAGGTTTTTACGAAATTTGGAGGTTGCCATCAAGGGCTCTTGGAGAATCCCACAAAAAATTGAAAATTGAAAATCCTACATATGATAAACTTTTTGAGATGAATTTACTATAATTGAAGGGTTTTATATTTGAATTTCTTAGTTTGTGTGTTTAATGATGATTGTATGTCTCCCCTTTGATCTGTATTTCATACTGCTAATTTCTATGAACTTTGTAGGTTTTCTCACCTTCAAATCTAGAATTTAGATATAAACCTCCAAATTTGTAGGTGGGATTACATTTAACCTAGGTTTTTTTTCGAGCACTTGGATATATAGTGTTTTTTTCCAAATACTTGAAAAAACCTCCATATGAGAAATTTTAGAGGGAAATCTACTATATTTGAAGGTTTTTACATGATCTTTCTAAAATTTTCCTAAAAAGCTTGGAGATTTGCATCTAAAATTTGAGGATTTTTACTAAATTTAGAGGTTTCCATCAAGGGACAATCCTACAAAAAATTATTCTGCATGAGAAATTTCAGAAGAAAATTTACTATATTTGAAGGTTTTCAAGTTTGATTTTCTCAAATTGCATGTATGATGATGATTGAATGCCTCTGATTTGTAATTCATCCCTACTAATTGGTCCCGAAGTCAGTAAAACTTGCAACTCCTTAAGCTCTCTACCTTGTGGATCCCTCTAGAGTGTGTTTTGTTGGTGTCAATCTTCAGGTTTTCTCTAAGGAACTTGAGAAGGCATCATTCATAGTTTCCTTTCCTAAAAACTTACATCCAAGTCACCCGCTTTGCGTGCCAACACAACTAGCATTGTTTTTGCTTATTAAATGGCCTAAAGGATGTCAACATTGGCTTGCACCTTGAAGGTATGTTAGTATTATTCAATACCGACATTCAAGAAGTTGACATGAATGAAAGAATTCATGATGAGATTCCTATCATGGGCTCTTGGAGAAGCCCAAAAAAAAGATTGTGGTTGAAAATGCTTTACTCAACATGTACACTAAGTGTGATCATGTACTAAAAAACGCACAACAAGCTCTTGATGATATTAATGTTTGTAGTTTAGGATGCTGCATATGCCTAGAAGGAGAAGGGTGAGGGTAAGGAAGCTGTGAGCAGTTTTCAAATGAGGCAAGGTGAGGACTCGTGTCGAGATACAATTTTGTGTCCTTATATCTCAAAGGCATGTGGCATCATGCAAGTACTTGGCATAAGCAAACTAAAATGGCTATTGAGGGGCTCTTTAAAAGACCATCCCGTTTCAAAATGTTTTGGTGAACATGTACACCATATTTATATGTAACCTCTTGGAAGGCACTTATGTGGCCCTTGGCACCCCCATTCTTAGGGGTTCTTACTCTTTAGGGTCACTTTCAAGGAGTAAATTGACCATATTTACATTAAACTTAGATTTTCTTCGAGCACTCAGGCACACAATGCTAAATTTGAAAAACCTACCTATGAGAAAATTTTAAAGGCAAATTTATTGTGTTTAATGGTTTTTACACTAAATTTGTATAAACTTTGTAGGAGTTCTTACCTTCAAATCTAAAATTTAGAGGTAAATCTCAAAATTTGTAGGTTAGATTACAATAAAAATAGTTTTTTTAAAACATTCAGAGACACAATATTTTCTCCCAAAAACTTGGAAAACCTACATATGAGAAATTTTAAAGGAAAATTTACTATATTTCTAGGTTTTCTTTTGCAGGTGAGATTACACTAAACCTAGGTTTTTTTTTTAGCACTCAAATACACAATATTTTTTTCAAAAAACTTATAAAATCTACTTATGATTGCAGTAAGCGTACACTCAACTACATTTCTAGGTGTGATTGCACTAAACCTAGCCCTTTTTCCAGCATTGGAATACACAAAATCAATGTTACAAATGAAAGCTTTGAGACTTTTAGTAGGGAGGGGAAGGTGTCGAAGTGCCTTACACATTATTTGTTGAAGGTGCCATTGATCCAACATCTAATGATGATGGTAAAGAGGCAAATTCTCCCTCATCTAGACCTTGCATGATGGCTAACACATTAATGGTTTCTTGAACTATTGGTTTGCTTGAATGTTGCATGGGTATGGAGATAATCCTTTGAAGGCTAGCGGCCCAACAACGTGCTTCGATGTCTGTAAACCATTCTTCATCTCTTTCTACATCAAGCTAGGAGCCAATCCCGTGGACTCGAGAATGTCAAGTCTGATGTATAAGTCATCCAATGAGCAAACATGAGCTATGCTTCTTTTCACCTCTTCTAAAGGCTTGGAATCATTCATTTTAAGCATATGAGCTCGATGCGAGTGCAACCAAGTGGCAATGGTACTCCTCACAAGATGGCTCATTGGGTGATGATTGATGGCACTACATATCTTCTGCACGTCCATGGCCAATTGCATCTCTCAGATGTGGTACACATAGGCATGATCGTCTTCCATGTTGGCCAAAGATGTGCAACAGCTCCTTGGAGAAGCTATTTAAGGTTAATTTCTCCTTAATCATGGAGCTACAAGGCCCTATGTAGCCCTCTTTTTTCTCAGACAATTAGACTCCGTGTGTGTGTGTGTGTGTGTACAACAGACACCATAAACGTTGGAGACTTCATGACTTAGGAGCAAAGCTAGAGAACAAAATGTAATGTCACCTAACAAATTTTGAACATTACCTCTAAGTTATAAATTATAAGGTAAGAAAACCTACAAAATATGAAGGTATTTAGTATTTAAAGTTTTTTTTGGGGAGAGAGAGAGAGAGAGAGAGAGAGAGAGAGAGAGAGAGAGAATGATAAAATTAAACAACTACAAACAACTTAGAGAACTATCCACCAATTAAACAGAGAGAAGGAGGAGGAGGAGGAGAATGTAAATATTAATCTCTCTCTTTCTCTCTCTCTCTCTTCTCTTTTCAATAGCTATAAAGCACTCATAAATCCATTGAATAAGGTCTAGAAAATCCTAAGTAACATGTGAGAAACTACCAAGCTTGCTATTAAAGGAATATTTGTAGTATGTTGGATCTATAATTTTTTTAAAGAATCCATAAAGAGATGCTGTGAATCATTTTTTTGAAATGCAAAAGAGTGTACACATGTAGAAAAATAGAATTTACATAATTTTCCACCTTTGTAGTTGTAAGAATAGAAGACATGAGTTTTCTAGCCGCGCCAACACGCGGGTCACATACTAGTTCTATCTAATTGGCAGACCATCTTAAATGATGTAACGTTTCTCATACTTGTTACGCTAACATTTATAAAGTTTTGCCTGAGTTCTACATGATAAGCTTAAATCCAACATATTTTAAGGGGTGAAAAAATACACCAAAGGTCGGTTTTCCCTAAACATAGAAGAAAATGATTAGAAACACAAGAGTTTAGGATGTATGCCACGAGATTATTTTGATGGAGGTTAGGAGGGATGAACGACTAGCATTCATCAGACGATTTGGGCCAATGATCACTTCTAGAGCTGTATTCCAAATCTTGGAGAGAAGTGCGATGGTGCATTGAATTTGGGGTCTTGTCGTCCCACCACTTCCCCTGAAATACCTCGTTGTGGCACTTGGCTGCAACTTCCCAAAGCTGGGTGGGAACAAGTGAGAAGAAAAAATGTAGTTTCTATTTATGGCTGAGTATAATTAAATGTTTTTCTCCATTCGCGTTGACGTTAATTTTGATGTGTGATATGAAATTACGTATGCGTTGACTAAAATTAGAACTTGTCCTCTAAAACAGAGACGGCAAATGTTTATGGCCTCAGCCTCCCCATCTACTACCTTTCATCGCCATAGCATGTTAGCCAATTAGGCATCTCTCTCTCTCTCTCTCTCTCTCTCTCTTCTCCTCTCTCCCTCACTACCGCCATCGCCGCCTGCATGGTTCTCTCTTTACTCTCTCCTTCCCTGCTCTCGATCTATGGCTTTCCTTCGTCCATGATTGCTTCCTTCGACAATGGACTCCTCCTCTTCCCTCAAACGCAAGCGCGACCACCCTTCCTGGAGCTCTGGCCAGGATGAAATCAAGCGTTCGTCCTCTCTCGACAGACACCTGCATCAGCCATTGAAGCATGTGAAGAGTGAACTCCATGGCCATGGCCGTGTTGATCGCAGCGTTTCTAACTTGTCAAGACTGGACAAAGCTCGTAGCTTCGCAAGGAAAGACTCAGAAGCCAGGAGTGGCACGAAACTTGGTACTTTTACCTCTACAAGCACAGAAAAAAGATCTGATACTGGAAATCGTGAGAAAGGGTTTATGGATAGGGGAGAGAATTCGCAGGGATCTTCTTATGCCCCGAAGAAGCTAGATCATCTCAAGCAGAACGCAGATGAGAAGCAAGAGGGTTTTTCGAGGAGCATTAAAGAGGGATTTAACTCTGGCGGAAATCTGAAAAGGGCACGGCTTAACGTTAATGATATGACAGCTGACACGTCCAAAGCTCTTGGACATGGCACGGACTATGCAGATCGATCTCTTTCCAAAGGCAGAGTTTTATCCCGTGGGGATAGATCGCTTGAACAGTTGAGGATATCCTCAGAGAGAGATAGTTTCAAGCGAATTCTTAAGCTCAAAGCGAAGCATATGCCAGGTTCTGAGGGCAGCAAAGAATCAAACTTATGTAGGGTTAGAGTTAAGGAGGAGAACCATCTTGCTTGTTCTCCATCGAAGAGTAACAATGGAAGCCCAGATGAAAGTTCTTCAAAGAGCTCATCATCAGCCAGAGCTTCAAGCAGAGCTCAAAATTCACATTCAGAACTGATGCCTTCTGAAAGTTTGGTTGCAGAGACTCCACTTCTTTTTCTTCACGTTACCAGGAGAGCAAGGTCTGAGAGAAGGAGAGATGATTCTTGCAAGAGTCACTCCAGCAAAGGTGCTTCTCTTGATGGGTTTTGTGCTGAGCTGGAAGAAGTCCTCCTGACAAAGCAAGAAGCTGAGGTGAATTCAGAAAAACAACTTGTCGCAGAAACAAAGAAGAGTGTGGTTGATATAGTAGCCAGTAAACCATTGTCGAGCGACTCTGGTGATGCCTTCACCTCGGCAGCTTTGAGTGGTATACAGAAAGGAGCGTCATTAGAAGAAGCAGATGAAAGGGAGGAGGGGGAGTTAGAACCAGAGCATGAAGTTACTGAAAAGAATTTTTCTGGAGGGGGAAATGAGGTGAAAGAGGGGGAAGGTTTTGAAATTCATGTAGGGAAGATGAGTCAGGATTGTAATGACTTGGTAAATAATAAGGGCTGCGAGGAACCATTTGGTGGCCGGCAATTGCTCTCAGAGTCGAGCAGGCAGAATATTACATTACCCGCAGAAAATTTTGAAAGGCATGAGGAGAAGAGAAGACAAGATAGTGATTGTGTGGAGAAGCAGAATGGCTGCAACGAAGCATCTGGTTGTTCTCTGTTGCATTCTGAACCAAGCAGGCATTGCATTGCTGCAGAAGGCAGCAGAGATGCTCTTGAGGCAGTGAAAAGTCAAAGTGTCCCAACATCAGATTTTGTTATTGATTCTGATGTTATAAGCGTGGAGGAGCAAAGGAATGGTATTGCCAGGTTTTGTGAAAAAGTTTCTGACAATTGCAGAAATGACAACACGGATATACCTGCCACGGCCTTTAATTCACTGAAATACAGTCATTCTAATATGATATTGAATGCACAAGTAACAGACACAAGTTCACATGGGGAAGGCAATTATTTTTCGAAAATGGGTGGTCCTCTTTCTATGGAACCAGCAGCACAGAGACAAATAACAGATGAAGGGGGTGAATCATATGGGCCCTTAAACATTCCTCCTACTATTGGTGAGAAGCACATACGAGAATCACACATGCAGACAGAAGGTGGAGACAATAGGGACTCCACTCTCCAGGTTCATGAGTTGGATGAGTTGTCTGGCCATGGACACAAGCAGAAAAGGCTGAAAGTTGAATCTCTGCAGTTATCATTGGCTCTTCCACAATGTCCTTCAGGTTCATTGAAATCTCTGCCGAAGGCATTAGATAATGAGGTTTCCAGAACACAGGTTTTGAGACGTGCACAGAATTTATCACATTTGCGGACAGACTCTCTGTCCAATGGATTTACTACTTCTTTATCGCTCTCATCTTTTGTCCATAATCCTAGCTGCTCCCTCAATTTTACTTCACTCGAGGATCAAGAGTTGTCTTGTGGTGGAAGCAGACAAACCTTTCAATTAAGGGAGGCCACTTCAGACGTTGAAGGGCTTGGTTATGTAAAGAAGAGTTTGAGCAGTCGGTCAAACACCAGAAGAGAACACAAACCTATTTCTCCTGTATCTCACGAGGTTTTTCTGGATGGGAAGTTGCTTGGCTCTGGTATTGGATTGCTCTCTGATACCATTGGTGCCATAGGCTACATAACTAGTGAATCTACCAGTAGGAATCACTGTGCTCTGGTTCATGGAAATGTTACTATGCAAGACCAGATACTTCGCAATGATGCTCCCTCTTTTTTGCTCAAATCAAACTCAGAGAGGAGTAAATTCCAAGAAGTCAAAAGTGTGGCTGATGTAAAGATCGGTCTGCTTGAAATAGCATCAGAACCAATTGCAGCTATGGCTCAGAAGCTCCAAGAGCTCCCAGATGGCTTTTTGGAAGGTCTCAAAGGCTTAGTCAAAGAGTTGTTAGGGAGCTTCGCAAAGCGAGAGGAGTTTCTTGGTCTTCAACAAATCATAAGAACCAGGACAGACCTTTCAGAAGAGACTCTTTTGCGGGCGCATCCCACGCAGCTGGAAATTCTTGTTTCTTTGAAGACAGGAATGCAAAGCTTTGTGCAACAGGGAGCCAAAAGTCTAACATATAAGGCTTTAATTGAGATATTTTTGCAGACAAGGTGCCGGAATGTTGATTGTCAGCAGTTATTGCCTGTAGATGGTTGTGAGTGCAAAGTTTGCTCAGAAAAGAAAGGCTTTTGCCATGAGTGCATGTGCATGGTGTGCTCCAAATTTGATTCTGATAGCAACACATGTCGCTGGGTTGGATGTGACGTTTGCATGCATTGGTGTCACACAGATTGTGGCATACGAATGTCACACATAAAATCAACTCTTTTATCTCACAATGGCATTGAATTCACGGAAATGCAGTACCAGTGCCTCTCTTGTGGCCATTACATGGAGCTTTATGGTTTTGTGAAGGGAGTCTTTGAGAACTTTGCCAAGACCTGGGAAGCTGAACCACTGGCAAAAGAGTTGGACTGTGTTAGGAGGATTTTCCATGGAAGTGAAGATGCGAGAGGAAAACAACTTTGCTGGAAAGCTGAAGAGTTGCTGCAGATGTTGGAGAGGACTGCTTCTGTCCAAGATGTGTGCAGCAGTATCCTATGTTTCTTCAGTGGTGAGACTTTTTTTCACAAAACTGTGTTTCTATGATCTGTAGGAGAGATCTCTGCTTGAAAGCTGAGAGGTTGAGAGAGAGAGAAATGAAATGAAATGAAATGTTATATTAACGTCTTCGAAAGGCCAAAATGACCTATGAGACCAAAAAGTTACAATTGGTGAAACTGATACCATGTCTGAGTATGGAAAGTACAAAGAACTAAAACTAAAACACTAAAATACTAAGGAAATTAGTCTGAAGCTGATCCGGAACTGAAACGAGATAGAGGGAGGGGTGGTGGTGGGTTCAAATGAAATCTCTCATTGGTCGCTGTCGAATCTCATCAATATCCTCCATGGTCAGTACTCTGATTGGGCGTCTTGCATGTCGAGTGATCTGGATCTTTTGTTGCAGCCTTCGTCGATGGTGGGAGACCCCTCGAGGTCTTGGGCGTCTGGATCTGCCTAGCTGAATGGCTCTATCAATCAACGTACCTCTAGTGTGGGTGGGCTCTAAGATCTGCTGTGATGACCGCTCCTTTGCCTCTCCCCTGGCTGGTGTAAAGAAATTGTGATCTGTCTCTGAGATTGTCTCTCCCCTGATGTCCTTAGCAAGCTCTCCCTAAGTCTGCGCATCTCTAGTAGAAACAATCCGAGACATCGCTGATCCTCGTATCTCATGACTCTAGAAAGTGGTCCAAACTCCTCTCTGAGCAGACAGTGGAAGTGGCCTCGTATCTCATAGTACGCCGGGCAATGACATGTGTAGTGCAACTCTGTCTCTAGCTCTAAGCTACATAGGTGACATATCCTGGCCCCTAATGGTACTCCTCGAAATCGGCCAGTCTCAATCTAGAGCTGATGTGAGGATGTGCGTATCTGCCCAGAAGCGCATCGTATCCCATGAGATAAGTGTGTATCCATGTATGCAGGCCTAGTCACAAAACCATGCTCCGTTAGTTGGAGAAGATGCTCTCTGTAGAAGGCCATCTTCGTGCCCAACTATTGTGTCGGTTGTATCCATGTGCTCCTGGTACTGAGGTACTTGGTTGTTGCCACGCTCAGCGAGATGGGTCTCTCAAGGGCTTTGCTCTAAGAGAGTAGATAATCCTCGCCTCTTGGGGAAGTGAAGCCTCACGTAGTTGAGGGGAAACTAGTGACAAAAGCATGTGCCTTAGGAACTTGGGTGCAATTGAAGTCTCTATTGTTTTCCTTTACATATGTGTTGTTTGGGGGAGACGACAGAGGGTACCCATCCTCGACTCCTAAAACAAAACAAAAAAAGTATTCGTCAATGACTTTTCATAGCCGATAGTTGATCATGAATAACTAAAATAAACACGCGAAGAGGATCTCTTGGCTACACGAACCACTTGACCATAGCCACCATTCGGTAGCACCTCCGTGTTGGGGCTAGCGGTCGAGGAGGTAGGTGTGCACGTGTAAGAACGAGCGTCCCACATTGTCACAAACAGCTGACGTGTCAGGTCACTGAAGAATAGAGCCATAGGCCGAGGGGCCTAAACCCTAAGAAGTAGAAGCAACAGAAACTGATGATGTGGCAGCTATACGGACAATCCAGATTTTGCGCTTACTGCTGACTTGGTAGCCTGTATGGATTTTTTTTGCATTTCATGTTGACACCCTGCACAGATTTCCGTTATTTGCACTGACAGGTGCTGACGTGGCATTGTATGGATTTCCGTAATATGCGATGGTAGCTTTTGTACCAGATGCTTTTGAGTTTAAGGCTTTTCATGTAAACTGCGTTTGGGCCTAGGGCCTTTAAATATGAGGCTAGGGCTCATTCTCTGGTATGCTTCTGGACGAAGGTGTAGAGGATGGAGTACCGGCTTGTACTTTGACGATGCAATATAAAGAAATACCAAAATGGGCGCCAAGATTTGGGGCCAATACTCTTTGGGGTGGAATTCCGCCACTCTGTATCGCGTGTCGTCTCTCTCTCTTAGTTCAATTGTTATCGAAATACTAAAAGTTTGTTCAGTCTATTCTTTTCTATTGGCACGTGGTGTCCGTCTTGTGACAGTGGTATCAAAGCATCAGGCGTGTGCTTTTTTGAAAGCATACCGGTCCTACAAAAGAGCAGTATCTTCGGGCCCCGACCCCGAACTCACTAGAGATAGAGCAAACCAGTGACTACTGGAATTTTATTTGAAGTATCTTCGAGCCCCGACCCCGGACTCACTAGAGACAGAGCAAACCAGAGACTACTAGATTTTTATTTGAAGTATCTCCGGACACCGATCCCGGACTCACTCCACCCTTACTTCATCGCGCGTCGGGCGCGCTCTCGTCTTTAGCGCTCGTGTCTTAAGGGCATAAGCCATAAAGATCACTTGCAAGAGAAGGATCCAAGATTTGTTTCGAGTTGCTGCTTTTCTCAGAGGTAGTGCCATGCAGTGGTGGAAGTCTATAGCTACCAAGCCGCATACTCCAAGGACTTGGCAAGCTTTCAAGAAAATTCTTGCCCAAAGATATATGATTTCTGACATCTTCCTTCGGAGTGCAACTTCTGGTTGAGTGGGGTATCCTGAAATGCTTGTGATGGAAACCCTAAAAGATTATAGCTTGAAATTTCTCAACATTTCTCAGTAGGTGTCTCATGGCCCGGACATGGATGGTTATTTGCGGGGGGAGTATTAAGAAGTCTCAGTAGTGGTTACTCTCAACACTTATAAAGGACACAGGCTGCGGTCTGGGGGGCGTTTGGTTGTAAAAGGCCTCTATATCTATTATCTCATGTCCCGGACCTCTTTAGGTTATTTGCGGGAGGAGTGATGAGAGAGTTGTTGATGAGCTCATGGCCCGGACCTTGATGGTTATTTGCAAGGGGAGTGTTCATTGGCGACTTTATGTTTCTATATCTTGTAACATGCATATGTGAGCATTTGTGTTGCATTGTGATGTGCCAACCACTGAATATTCCTAATTGGAGGAGATTGCCTGGGTATGTAATTTTAGTGCATCAAGACACCCATGGAAGATCAGTGCGGTCTGGGTGTGATGGCTAATTTTATTACGCTGGAATATCAAGAGTCCCAATCTGGACGAAAGGAGAAGCCAATTCCTTGATCAAAAGAGCCGAAAGGAGAAGCCAACTCCTTAACAAAAAGAGCAAACTGATTGTTTCTCCAATTGTCCCTCGTAATGACCCTCGAAAATTTTTGAGCTAACTTGAGTTGTTTTGGAGATATGCTGTAATCGCGGATGATTACTTTCTTTCAAGAAAGGGGGATGTCACAAATTGTTGATGTGTCAAGTCACTGAAGAACGGAGCCAGGGTTTAGGCCGAGGGGTCTAAACCCTAAGAAGCAAAAGCAACAAAAACTGATGACGTGGCAGCTTTACGGACAGCCCGCATTTTGCGCCTACTGCCGACGTGGCAACGTATATGGATTTCCACGTTTCACGTTGATAACTTGTACGGGATTTCCTGATTTGTGCTGACAGGTGCTGACGTGGCATTGCATGGATTTTCGTAATTTGCGCTGGCAGCTTTTGGACAAGATGCTTTTGAGTTTAGGACTTTTTATGTAAACTGCTTTTGGGCCTAGGGCCTTTAATTATGAGGCTAGGGCTCATTCTCTGATATGCTTCTGGACGAAGGTGCAGAGGATGTGTAATAGTCTTGGACACTCCAAGTCAAGAATCTACCGCGATAGCACAAATAACCACTTCAAAATACAGTTCACAGTTCACAATTGATTCAACACGGGCCCGGCGGAGTTCTGTGCCTAGAGCTATTGGCCCCAAAGACTGGCGCCCCTTTCGGTATTTCTTTTTGTATTAATTTGAGTTCAAAGTACAAGAGTGCGGGGAGGCGCTCACATTGAGACTCTGCGTCCAGATGCTCTGAGTTGTGAGAGGCCAGCGTGCCTATTTAAAGTACAACGGTTGCCAAAAGCAGAGCCCCAAAAGCTAAAAGCTGAAAATAGAAAGCTAGTAAAATAAAGCAGTTCCACTTTCTCTCTCAAGCTCTTGGATAAAGCAAAAGAGTTCCCCTCTCTTTTTCTCTCTCTATTGCATAGAAAAAGCACATCCACCAGCGTAGAAAATAAAGCATAAAAGCAATGCCAAAAATCTGCCGCTGTTCTGTCCTTTTGCCGGAAATCTCCCACAATTCGCGGGGGTCCGTACAGCTGCCACGTGTCAGCTCGCCACGTCAGCAAATTTTTGATTTCTGCAGTTAGGGTTAGGGTTTTTCCTGCAGAGGGTGTGTGTGTATAGTGGGCAGCCACGTCATCACTTTGTGACATACTCGCCTCTTGAAAGCATTGTAATCGCCCTCGATTACGCCTGCAAAACAGAGAAAGGCCAAAAACTGTCTTAGCAGACATTGATTGTTAGTACCTACGCACTAGGAACACACATCTAGCACATGTACCAATCGACAGTCACATCACACGACATCATAGGACATCACATGACATTCGACATTCATTCGGATCTTAGACCATGATTTATCGGCAATGTAGTTAGCAATCGCATCTAGATCCAGTCGGGACCTCATAGATGTCCGATTGACTAACCCTATTGCAACCTTGTCTCGAGATCAATTAGACCAAAATGCTACAGTCATTTCGTCTATCAGTTCCTGCACTTAAAAACAAGTCAAGAACGAATCAATTTCATATCCCGGAATTCCTTTTCATAAAGTCATACAGCAGAATACTGTCAGCTCTCAGTATCCCTGAAGCTCAAAGAGACATCAATGACTCTAGTATTCTAAAAATCAAGGCATTTGTTGACAAAGAAGTGGAGCAACTCCCCTCTTGTGCATCCCACTGCACCAGATCTGCGGCCAAGCTAAATTCTGGGTTCCATTTGGAATAGACTATGCTAAACCAAAAGCTTCAAGGTAAAGGTTCACATTCTAAGGAGTATCTGCTAGGTCCTCCTCTTGCATGCACTTCGCATCCAATGCACGATAGTTCTTGAATTTAACCAAGAACCGCCTTCTTACTTTACCCTTATTCTTTGTGTCCTTATGTGCCAAAATCTGTTCAGGAACAAGGATCTCCTCGTTTTCTTCCACTTAGGGTTGCTCATCAGGCTCCCCATCGTTAGGCACATCACCTTTAAAAGGTTTCAAGAGACTTACATGAAATGCATTGTGAATCCTCCAAGTGTCAGGCAGTTTCAGTCGGAAGGAGACATCATTGATCTTTTCAAAGATCTGGAAAGGTCCATAGTATCTCATACTAATCTTTGGAAAAAGCCTTTCCTTTCCCTTTTTCTTTCTCAGGCGCGTCTTCTCAAAATGTAAGAGCACCCAATCATCCTCCTTCAATTTCAAATCGCGACGATGGCGATACCGCTACCTTTTTCTGTCATTTTTATGATTTTTGCAAAGCCTCGCGGACTTTGGCAAAAGCCGTATCTAAGTCGCGCGTGTATCAAAAATCTTATCTTTCGTGCTCAGGAAGGGTGGAACCTTCGCATCACCAAAGGTAGATACTTTTCCCATTGAGTCTTCTGATCCGAGATATAAGACTTCAATAAATCTAAAACCATTGAATTGGCAATCTCAGATTGCCTGTCAGTCTGCGGGTGGAAAGATAACGAGAATTGCAACCGCGTGCCAATGTTCTCCCAAATTGCCTTCCAAAACAAACTCGTAAATCTGGGGTCCCTTCGGAGACAATCGCCTCAGGCATGCCATGTAATCAGAAAATCTAGGCCACAAACAGTCTCGCTAAGTGATCATGCTTGACTGTTTTCTTCACTGGAATGAAATGAGCTTGCTTGCTAAATCTGTCAATAACAGTCCAGATACCATCGTGACCACTCTGTGTTTTCGGGAGATCAAAATTGGAATCCATTGCAATCCTTTCCCAGGGGCGGGTGGGTATGGGCAAACGCTGTAACAATCCCTGTGCTTTATGCCTGTCAAACTTGACCTTCTGGCATACCAAGCAACTGCGCACAAACTTGTCCACATCCTTCTTGAGTCTCGGCCAAAAGAAGTATTTCTCTACCACTTTCATGGTGGTAGCAATGCCGTGGTGACCCGTAAAAGGTGGACTGTGGCATTCAGTCATAACCTTTTCCCTCAACGGTTGTGTAATGCACAACATGGTTTTCCTCATCAAGTAGCCACCCCGAATGGAATATCCCGCTACTGTTTCCCCATCCCGCATCCGTGTGAAAACGTCTGCAAAATCCGAATCGGTGGCATACTAGTCGACCATATCCTCAAAGCTCCTATGATGTATCGCGGAAATAGCCAGAACCAACGGCTTCCGAGACAAAGCATCTGCCACCACATTCTTCTGTCCCTGAACATGGACAATCTGGAAGTGAAACTGTGACAAGATGTTCGCCCACCGCATCTGCAATTCCGATAGTTGCTTCTGTGACAAGTAATAGCGTAAACTCTGATGGTCTGTGAAGATAGTAAAATCTGCTCCGAGTAGGTAATGCCGCCACTGAGTAAGTGCATGGATAACCGCCAAAAGCTCTTTCTTACAAATATGTGCCGTCATTTCCGGCCTTGAGAACAGTCGGCTCTCGTAAGCAATGACATGGCCTTCTTGCATTAAGACCGCACCCAGACTACGACCACAAGCATCACAATATACTTCAAATGACTTCTGCAAGTGTGGCAAAGTCAAAACTGGTCCCGTAGTCAATGTCTCTTTCAAAGTTTGAAAGGCAGTCACCTGTGTAGGTCCCCACAAGAAAGGGATTCCTTTCTGTGTCAAGATATGCAAAGTGAAAGCAACCTTTGCAAACTTTCGAATGAACCGCCTGTAGTACGAACACAGTCCCAAGAAGCTTCTAACTTCATGGACATTCTTCAAATCGGGCCAATCTCAGATAGTCTCTATCTTGGCCAGATCCATTTGCACTCCTGCTACTGACACAATGTGTCCCAAAAAGTGTATCTCAGGTAGCATATATCTGTAACTTGTGATCTCGTAATGCCTGAAAGACGTGAAGTAGATGATCTCTATGTTCTGCCTCATTCTTGGAGAAAACAATGATATCGTCAAAGAAAGTGCCAGCAAATAGCCCGTACTCTCAAAAAATCCTGTCCATCATCCGGGTAAATGTCGCAAGAGCATTGGTTAAGCCAAAAGGCATCACTAAAAACTCAAATAACCCAAAAGTCGTCCGAAAGACTGTCTTATAGACGTCTCCCGACGCGATTCTGATTTGATGATATCCACTCTTCAAATCAATCCTGCTAAAACACGAGGATTCCCGTAATCTGTCAAGTATATCATCGATCGTAGGAATCGGAAATTTGTTCTTGATGGTGATTTTGTTGAGAGCTCTATAATCGATGCACATTCTCCAAGATCCGTCTTTCTTCAAAACCAACAACACTGGAGAGCAATATGGTGAAGTACTAGGCTGGGCAAGACCCTTTTCCAAGAGGTCTTTCACTTGGTTCAGAATCTCTTCGTTCTATGCTTGGCTCACACGGTAAGGTGGCCGGTTCGGTGGTGTGCTTCCGGGTATCAGATCAATAGTATGATCTTCAGGACGAGCAGGTGGTAACTCGTCTGGCAGGCCCTCTGAGAAGCAATCAACATGAGAGTGGAGAAAATCTTGGCATTCTTTATCAAGTTTAGACATATTTGTCCTATCCTCATCACTCAACTCTTTCATAAAGATCGTGTAAACAAACAGACTGGATTTCATTAACTTTGAAATGGTCGAAGCCGATACAATAGGGACAGACTCACCCTTAAGTTTAATATCAAGTACAGTTGTTTTGCCCTTTTCTGTAGTCAATGTCGCTTTCCTCGCCCGAGAGCCGACCACGGCGTTGTTCTTGTGGTACCAGGGAATTCCCAAGAGGACATCACAACCTTCCAAAGGCATTATGTAATAGTACTCATGCCCCAAATACCCCTGACAATGCAACTGAAGTTTGCCAATGACAGGTGTAATGGCTACATCCCTGCCGGGTGCCGCTAGAACAACCTCCGCAAGTGGTCCCATCCGATCGGGAGTGATCTCGAGCCGCGCCGTCAATTCCGGTGAAATGAAGTTGGCCTTCGCTCCTCCATCAAAGAAGATCAGGGCTTCTTGGTCTTTCACTTTGCCCCAAGCTCGGCAAAGTTTTGTACTCTCGTCCATCATGCTGGGATCGGTACCCATGCAATCTGGAACCAATCCTGTTTTCATCTTGCCTTTTCTTCCACGTTCCTCAGCTGCTCTCTAATTCTCAGGCCTTTCGTCGTCCTTGTCATTCTGTTCTTTTGGTGCCTTTTTAGGACACTTCGCGGAAATATGTCCAGTTTCCTCGCATCCAAAGCACTTCCCCTCCCTGATGAAGCGAGCCCGCTCCTGAGGAGTAAGCTTGGGTCGTGCATCTTTCTTTTCTGAGTTGCTCTTTCTCTTTCTAATGTCATTTGCCGAAGTCTGTTCAGCTCTTTGTGTCATGATCTCATTGGTGGGGTAAGTTAGACTGCCAGAGTGAATGGCAAAACCCCGTTTCACATGACTCATCAACTTCTGAATAGAAGTTGACTTCTGTTGCAAGCAGTGATCTCGGATCTCTGTAGGAAGACCCAAGGTAAACCGTTCAATCTGCTCCTTGGACGAGATCTTCTTAAATGAAGAGGTGAGTAGAAAAGAGCTCCAGAATCTATCTCAATAAGCGTCCACTGTATCTTTCTTGGTCATCCGAAGATGGTTCCAAGCAGTTCGTATATCACGTTTATGCTCTTGAGTCAACCATGAAGAAATAAAAAGCCTCTTGAATTTCAGTCATTTAACTGGCGCAGTCTTGCTTAAAAGAAGCGTGGACCACCAAACTCGAGCATTCCCCTAGGCAGCTCTTCGAATCTTAGAGTGCTCTGAGTAACGTCCTCCCAAGCGATGTCAAACTGCTGTACAAAAGACAATCCCTTCGAAGCATCTCTATATCTCGAAAACGTGCCAAATTTAATTGACTGTCTACCTTCTTTAAACTCTCGGACCTTCTTGCTTTTGTCTTCCAAAAAGTCATACTGGTTGGCTTTGTAAAAATTCTTCTTCTTTGCATAAAAGTTGCTGTCGTCAGAGTTTGAACTGTCTGTAGACGAGTCCTCTGTAAAACTGTCACTCACGGGGCGAGATTTAGACTTCTTTGTCTTTTTCTTGCCCTTTCCGAAGCGTTGCTTCTTGCTTCGCTTTTTGCCTTGTCGGTCTTATTTGCTCGAGTCAGATGAGCTAGAAGAACTTTCAGAAAAGAAGGAGAAGAAGAAGAACTGGGTACTCCTTTGAATCGAACACGCTTCTTCTGTTTCTTTGCCTTTTCAAATGTCAATTGACGACCCAAATAGCCCGGGAAGTCAGTGCCTTTCTTCTGCTTTTTGCCATGCTTTTCAGCTTTGTTTTGCGCGTCAAAAAGCTGAGCAATTCGTGCATCCACCACCTCTTCTAATTCTTTCTCTGTATACTTCTTGGGAGTAGGAGGTTTCTTGAGAGCGGGTTTTGGGGGTGGTATTGTGGTTTTCTGCCACTGCGTGTGCACCTCCTCTAAAGAGGTCTTGCTCATATATTTTGCCATTTTCGGGTCCTTGGTAAAATTGAGCATCATCTTTGTTGCACCGTCGATCAATCGTTGACACTCCATCTCTCGACGCTCTGTCGAAGTAGGCCGAGGCGGGCCATACTCCTTGCCTGAAATTTCGTTGTGATCCCTTCCCGCATCTCCGGATGTAGGGGGAGTCGACTGTTCCTTGCCTGAAGCCATAGGTGCCGCAGAAAAAAGAATTGGGATCAAATTTCCCATAGAAGAGAAATTGGCTGTGCTCTGATACCACTGTAACAGACTTGGATACTCCAAGTCAAGAATCTACCACGACAGCACAAATAACCACTTCAAAATACAGTTCACAGTTTACAATTGATTCAACACTGGCCCGGCGGAGTTCCATGCCTAGAGGTATTGGCCCCAAAGACTGGCGCCCCTTCCGGTATTTCTTTTTGTATTAATCTGAGTTCAAAGTACAAGAGTGCTGGCAGGCGCTCATACTCAGACTCTGCGTCCAGATGCTATGAGTTGTGAGAGGTAAGCCCGCCTATTTAAAGTACAAGGGTTGCCAAAAGCAGAGCCCCAAAAGCTAAAAGCTGAAAATAGAAAGCTTGTAAAATAAAGTAGTTCCACTTTCTCTCTCAAGCTCTTGGATAAAGCAGAAGAGTTCCCCTCTCTTTTTCTCTCTCTATTGCGTAGAAAAAGCACATCCTCCAGCGTAGAAAATAAAGCATAAAAGCAATGCCAAAAATCTGCCGCTGTTCTGTCCTTCTGCCAGAAATCTCGCCGCAATTCGCGGGGGTCCGTACAGCTGCCATGTGTTAGCTCTCCACATCAGCAAATTTCTGATTTTTGCAGTTAGGGTTAGGGTTTTTCCTGCAGAGGGGGTGTGTGTATAGCGGGCAGCCACGTCATTACTTTGTGACAGGATGGAGTACCGGCTTGTACTTTAATGATGCAATATAAAGAAATACCGCAAGGGGCGCCAAGGTTTGGGGTCAATACTCTCTGGGGTAGAATTCCGCCACTCGATGTCGCGTGTCGTCTTTCTCTCAGTTTAGTTGTTATTGAAGTGCTAAAAGTCTGTTCAGTCTGTTCTTTTCTATTGGCACGTGGTGCCTGTCTTGTGACACATACCACCCTGCCTAATCTCCTCGAGGTGACCTCGCGCACTCCTAGGCTCACGAGCTAACCACTCGCACTGCCAGTGGAGGTCGATAACTACAAATGTGGCCTTGGCCTCCCTTTGTAATAGTGGCCGGCCATACTGGCCGGGTTTACACTACGTCCGCATGGACACCGGATGCCCATCCCGACTGTCTTAGACCGGATTCCCTCTCCTATGAGTGGGACATAACATACTTCCCCCCTTAAGAACCATTGATGTCCTCATCAATGAAGTGGGGATACTGAGCTTTCAAAGCTTTAATTGATCCCCAAGTAGCAAACCTTTCAGGTTGACCCTTCCATTTAATTAAGTACTCATCATAAGCTTTATGGCGCAAATGACGGGTATGATGATCTAGAACAAGCTATGGTTCTTGAGGAATATACTCAATTTGCATATCTTGCCATATATTTTCCTCGATAGGCACAACAATGCCGGCTTTGCCTTTTTTTTTTTATGGTGGCCGAAGGAAGAGCCAACTTATAGGCAACTTGGCCAAGTTTCTTTGTGATCAAGAATGGACCACAATATCGAGGGAGATCGCCAACAGCGTTTGGAATCCTAGGAGGGACTCTTCGCCGGCCCACTCTGATGCATGGGTCATGCGATACTTGAACTTCATAAAGGGCTGCAACGCTTGCTTCTTTGGGCCGCGCCGAAAGCGACAGTCTTCTGTGGCTCCTTCAATGCTTTAACTTTGTCTTCTACCTTCTTGAAGAATCTCACAGGATGAAAATCCCTGAACCACTTCCAACACAAAAACGTGAACGTACCCATTCCATGTGAAGTGACTGTAAAAATACCATTCCTTCGAACAAACTGTGCATGCAATGCAAGTGAACAAAGTGACGGAGTGCCAAACCGTTCATTAAACACACGCAAACAATGGAATCAAAACTTGTCTTTTTGATCTAAATCTATCAATTGTGGCAAATCACAATGGAAATGCCTACGCTTGATGCTCAATCCTTCTTGTGCTCTTTCGGATACTGTGTCATGGCAAGGAAGAGACATGGAATGTGAATTCCTTGAATGCCAACATGTCATCTTTTCATGAGTAGTCCGCATACATCTGTGCTCATCGTACAATATGGCATGCTTAATGAGTGAATCGTGCTCATCGTACAATATGGCATGCTTGTGAAAAGGGATCACATAAGGACGGTGATTAAAATACAGGAAAGTTTCACGAATGAAACACTCGAGCAATGCGTGCTGACTAATCATTCGAACGTGGGGGTTCTTTGGACCTAGGCTCGAGAGCCAAGATCGGTTCTTCATGAGGGATAGAAACTTCTTGAGGGGGTTCTTTGGACCTTGACTGGATAGCCAAGGTCGGTTCTTCGTGATCTATCAAATCTGCAATGAGGTTAGCTTCACTAGACAAAGTATCAACTAAATCATCATCCTTGTGAACAATCACATCTTTTTCCTGCAAATCATCATGCTTGTGAATATTCACATCTTGATTATGCAAACCTTCATGCTTATCATTATTATGCAAATCATGTGTGTCATGCTTTGGAAAAGAAGAGATTGAGAGAGACTCCTTTTCTTGATTCTGTTCAATCTGTGCATGCACATTAGAAAAGAGTCGCAACAACTCTTCCATGTGTCGGTTTCTCTGTTCGGCTACCAAGCACGCTTGCTCACGCTCACGCTCGAAGGCTACCCTTCTATCTTCGGCCGCGAAGTGCGTGTCGTCTTTCTTCGCGCTCGTGAGCCAATTTTGCTTTTCTTTCTTGGTGCTCGCGATCCATTTCTGCTCATATTTCTTTGGCTGCCAAGCGTGCTTGCTCGCGCTCACGCGCTATGGCTGCCATTCTTTCTTTGTGTTCTGCCTTTCTTTCTACTTTTCTTGCTTCGCGTTCTAACTTCATGTCCATCATTATCTTGTCGAAAGCCTCCATAGGAGTTAGTGCAATCCTTGGCGTAGATGGGGAAAGGGGAGGGTCGGAAAAACCTCTTGGTGGGGAAAATTCTTCTTCGCCACCTCCATGCTCATCACCTTTATGCAAAGTATCCATTCCGCTTCGGGTGATGACCATCCACTGAAGTCTTGGGTTCGTAAATTCACGAGGAACTTGGGTTCTTGTGGGTCTTGGTTCTTGAGTTCTTGAGTTCTTGAGTTCTTGAGGTTCTTGAGGGTCTTGTGAGGGTCTTGTGAGGGTCTTGAGGTTCTTCTTTCGCTTGCAATCTGTGTAAGAGAAGGATCTTCTCTTCACCCGAGCTCTTCTCTTTCCCGCGGGCGCACCCCTTGGCGGCCTTGCGCTCACACCAAAGTTGCTTTTTCCCACCTCACGTGGATTAGCTGGCCGCTAAGTGCACGTTCCGCTCTCAATGAGTGAAAAGAGAAACAAGGGGAGACTAGACAAGCCCTTCTTTCTTGGGTTTCCTGTCACTCTTCAAAAACACGATTCTTTCCTTGAGTGATACAGAACACTGCCAAAGCTCTGATACCAATGTAAGGTGCAATGGAAGTGAATGTTGAACTTTGCTCAAGATGAGTGCTCCGAACTGTGCTCAAGGTTCCTTTTACTTACGTAAGGGAGAGCCTTCCGTTCCTTTAATGAGAGAGTGCAAGTGATCACAAACAAGTGGATAAACACTGTGAATGAAGGTGCTGAGACTGAGAGATAGAGAGAGAAGAATACGACACCAGAATGTTGTCAAACCCTCCTCCGAAGGCCCCACTCTCTATGGTGAGAGTGGTCTACTATTGATTGCACAAATCTTTACAATGCTTTGGACTTGCCGACGATGTCCACGACGACGAGATGGCGGACTGAAATCTGGAAACGCTAAGGGCTGAAATCTGCAAATCTTTATCTGCTGAATTCTGACTCTATGTCGGTAATGATGGTAATGGCGACGATGCAACGTCGACACGTTGAAAACGCAGATGCTGAAATCTGCGTTTTCCAGGGTGCAAACTACGCTGGATCTGACCGTGCGTCGAGAATCTGCTGCAGGAAGGTGAGATCTGCGAGGTTTGGGACTTGTTCTGCTGCGTCTAAATGCTGAAAACTGGAAACGCTGGTGCTTGTGGTGGTTCCATCGCGATGAATCTGCAAAACGCTGAGAGGCCAGGCTGATGTAAAAACGCTAGGGCTGAATTTGGCTCTGATGCAAAAACGCTATGGATCTGTTGTCTTGTTGCTGCTGGGCTGATCTGCTGTGCAAAACGCCAGCCTGGTTCTTGCTGAAAACGCTAACTGTTGATGCAGAAAACGCTAGGGGTGTTGTTGCAAAAAACGCTAGGTGTCTTTGTGGTCTTTTTGAGAAGGTGCCTGTTGAACCTTGGTTCCTGCTGCCTCTTCTGCCAGAAAGTGCTAGCGCTAGTTTTCTTATGTAATGGCTTAGTGAATTTGCCCTACCCAATTTCCAAACAAAAGTCACTTAAAAATAATAAGTGAAAATTGGCTAAAATAGGGAAAATAGGTTTATGCACTATAAAAATGCTCCTGATGGGCTCTGACTGTAATCTGATGATCATGCTGTGTGCAACCAGAGGATATGCATCTACCTTAAGTGCCTGGACATGCACGGTCTGCGAACAAACTCACAAAAGTGCTAGAACACTTCCTAATGGAACTGAACTGAACCCATGTCATGAAGTAGCTTGTCCACGTACACATAGGGTTAGATGTGCACGTGACATCATCAGAAAGCTTTCAATTTCCAGCATTCCCACCTGTTAAATTGCTGTTTTTAAAATAAAAAATCTGCAAAAGAACGTCAATTTTCACTTGCAAACATGCTTATGAGAAGAAAAACAAACAATTTTAGCAAGTAGTCATTAAAAAATCAAGCGAAATTGGGGTTATCCGACTCGAACTGCACGTGGTTCTTCATGCCGCCACAAGCCCGCTCTGATACCATGAAACAAACACGTGGAGAGGATCTCACGGCTACACGGACCACCTATAGACACACGTTTGACAAAACACCCGACCATAGTCACCATCTAGTAGCACCGCCGTGCTGGGGCTAGCGTCTGAGGACATAGGCGTGCACCTATAAGACCGAGCGTCCCATACTACTCGGCCTCACCTTCTCGAGGTGACCTCGCGCACTCCTAACCTCACGGGCTAACCACTGGCACTTTGTCAGTGGGGGTCGATAACTACAAATGAGGCCTTGGCCTCCCTTTTATATTAGGGGCCGGCCATACTAGCCAGGTTTACAATATATCCGCCCGGACACCAGACGCCCATCCTGACGGTTTCTTAGACCGGATCCCCTCTCCTGTGAGTGGGACATAATGATAACCTTAGCCTTCATAAGAAGTGATTCCATGGAACTTCCGGGTGGAAAGTTGATGGCAAATAACTGTCTAAGAAGGGTGACTGCTCGCATCATAGAATCTCGATCAAACATTCCAACGAGCTTGAAACACATATTATTTGCAGTCTTCAAAGTCTGAATGGTTGGAGAAATTTCCTTCGTAAGAGATTCCACAATGGCCAACATTGCCTTCGCATTACCCGCATCCCCATAGACACACGATTTTTGATACTTGTCATCTTGAAGGCGAGTGTACTACTTGTTGGGATTGCTCGTAAAACGGGGCTCGGAGCCGTCGACTATGTCCCATAAGCCTTTCCGCGTGGATCAGAGTTGCATAATCAACTTTCAATGAGCGTACTTATTGTCGTTCAGTTTGTCGTTGGCTGGGGCCATATTGAATTTGCAAGATCTGGACATTTTGGGTTCCTTCTCGCACTCCAAGGGGTGGTCACAACAAAACTCCCAAGCTGCTCCACAAACTTAAGGGGTTTGAAGACCTCTCCTTCCAGAGCACCAAGAGGATCGATTTTCAATCTTTTGCAACGCCTTTGCCTCCCACCAATTAGTAGCAAACGGTGTTTTTAAATGCTAGGTCAAGAAAGGTGGGGATGTCCGTCGCCATCGGCGCCAAAGAAGGGGGGGGGTATATATGGTGGGGGCACGGTAGTGGGGGTGTAAGATCTGGTACCTGGGTGGGTGTGGTGTATGGGCTGCACGTATGATTGCGGCTGGGTCTGCCAACATCAGAGCAAATCTCTCTTGTGCCGCTGGTGGTGGCAAGTGTAGATCTCCTCGATCTGCATGCAATGGAGTCTTGGAGCTGTCTATCTAGGAGCTCAAGGGTGTTTCCTAGCTCTAATCGTGTTAGTTTTCTATAGGGTGACCCCTATCTGTGTCTATGTGATGGGTGGCAGTAGGGCAGTGGTCCTCTGGAAGAAGTGTGCAAGTTGTGATTACCTGCCATCCTCTAATGCCGCTACAGGCGCCAACAATGTCTATGTCTATGTATCTCCAACCAAACTGGCGCTGATCTCTAGATTCCATGATCTGTGGTAGGGTGGGCGGGGCTCGTGAAACTGTGCTTGATGACGTCCCCTCTCTAGCATGGCCAATGCTAGGTGCAGAAGGTGATGAGGAGGATAGCGTCGCTGGCAAGGGTGAGGGCTCTCCCCTCGTCTTCTTAACTGGTGCTAATGGATCTACCAAGGCTCTGATACCATGTCAAAGTCGACAATGCGGAAGCGAAGGGGAGAATGCATATGAGAGAGAGAGAGAGAGAGAGAGAGAGAGAGAGAGAGAGAGAGAGAGAGAGAGAGAGAGAGAGAGTCCTAAACCAACCAACCTTGGCAATGAATAATGGATACATAATTCAATGGGCAATGGGTTACATTTATACCCACCTCAATAATTGCCCTATCCAGACTTTGACAAATAAGTGAAATAAATACCTAAAGGCAAAATAAATATTGGGATCACATTGGGCAGGTCACTTGAGATGCCATAACTTTAACACCTCCATCGATCGTGAAAGGACAAAAGTACAAGGTAACAAATTGTGGTCCTGGTGGTAAGGGGAGGGGGTTATCCATGGGGGGCCAAGATCCAAGTTACATGGTGTTTTTTTTTGGGGGGGGGCAGGGGGGTGTGGGTGGGGTATATGGTGGGGGCACGGAAGTGGGGGTGTAAAATCTCGTACATGGGTGGGTGTGGTGTAAGGGTTGCACGTATGATTGTGGCTGGGTCTGCCAACATCGGAGCAAATGTCTCCTGGGCTGCTGGTGGTGGCAAGTGTGGATCTCCTGGATCTGCATGCGATGGACTCTTGGAGCTGTGTATCTAAGAGCTCAGGAGTGTCTCCTAGCTCTAACGGTCTTAGTTTTCTATAGGGTAACCCCTCTTTGTGTCTATTTGATGGGTGACAGTAGGGCGGTGGTCCTTTGGAAGAAGTGTGCAAGTTGTTACTTGCCATCCTCTAGTGCCGCCACAGGTGCCAACTATGTATATGTCTACGTATCTCCGGCCAAACTGGCGCTGATCTCTAGACTCCATGACCTGTGGTAGGGTGGGAAGGGCTCGTGAAAGTGTGCCTGATGACATCTCCTCTCTAGCATGGCCAAAAATGCATATCTGGTGAGCTTATCTGTAGCTTTCTTTGCCATGGTAAAGCGCGTGGGTGGGCTAGCAAAGGTGACTCCCAAGTATACATAAGTCCTGACTACCCTGGAAGTATGAAAGATCATGACCTTGGTTTTCCCAATGTTCATTGTCTCCCTCCTTGTGTACTAAATTCTTCAAGAGCCTCTAGGTGTCATTGCAAGCTCTCTGTCATTTAGAGATCAAAACAATGTCGGCAGCATAAAGCATGATAGGTACTAGGGTACCTTCAAGCCCTTGCCATCAGCTCGCAGTATGCTATTTGAGATCTCATCAATGTAGATCCCAAAGAGGATCGGGAAGGAGTGGGCATCCTTGCTTCACATCAATGGTGCTAGTAATAGGGTTTGCTAAGCCCCCCGCCGAGGCATCGTACTCTCCTTGCTAATTCTTTCTATCTTTTGTGGTGTGGATGCCCTATCAACTCCTCATTTTTGTGCTAATTTTTTCGATAATGCTTCTTTTAGTGCTAGGTTTCAATATGGCTGAGTCTACCCTTGATCTTTGAAGTCATGACAGAAACTCAGTACGTTGAACTTTGCGTTGATGTATGCTCATGTGTGTGTGCGTGTGTTGTGTTTGGGAGCATATGTTTATATCTAGTTCTACACCGGCACTGACGACATTAGTGGGGATGTCGTGGTCTTTTTCAACACTATGCATGATGGAGTTGATGGTTATATTGTCTTGTGGGTGACTACCATGGGTCTATACCTTGCACTTTCTTGTAAGGGTGAATTTGGGTTTATCCTGTAATTCCTTGGGTCTAGGGTGTCACCAGACTTGTGGATAGGCACAATAGCGTGTCTAGTCCACTTCTCCGGGAAGCCCTCCGCCATAACCTTGTTGAAGATGCGTGCAATCAATGGGGCTATGGTGTCGGCTATGTAAATAAGGTGCTCACTCGGTAGTCTTGTGTGGTCAACATGTCTGCGGTGTTGTAGTCGGTGTATGACTCGTGTTTTTTTTTCTGTGGTTAAGAAATGGAGATGGTAGGTCGTGGCTTGAGTGGCTTTGGGATTGGAGGTTGCCTAGAGACCTCATACAACCTCTCATAATCATGATTCATACTGTGCTTGTGGGTCCTTAATGGGTGTGGTCGGGCAAGGCTCTCTAAGAGTCCGCAATGTTGTCACACTATCAATGCTCACGAATAGGTGGTAAAGCTCAAGTTCCTCCGCCTCCTCAAAAGCTTGCTGCTTGTGGTGTGTGAGAGTCATCAGCTGCTGTCTGGCCTCCTGTTGTGAGGGCACGGTAAAGCCCTTTGTACTCATCATCTTACTAGTGGGCCTATGGCATAGTCCCCGCCGGGGGGGGGGGGGGATGTGCTTTGTGTTCGGTGTGAGTAGTGTGTGAAAAGGAACTCATGGCTGATGTGTGGAAGATAGATGAGATTTGGGAGGGTGAAGATGGGTTGAGCGGATGAGGGTCCGCAGAAACTCAGCCAAGTGTGTGTGTGTGTGGAGAGAGAGAGAGAGAGAGAGAGAGAGAGAGAGAGAGAGAGAGAGAGAGAGAGAGAGAGAGAGAGAGAGAAATGAAATGAAATGTTATATTAAATGTCTTCAAAAAGCCAGAGTGACCTATGAGACCAAACTGATACAAAAGTGGTGAATCTGGTACAATGTCTGAAAAGTGTGAGATTGTGAAAATAAATGCGAAAAACTAAATACAAATTATTAGATAAACTTCTTAGGAGCATTCTGGGTGTCTGGCTAGAATGCTTCTAATCCTTTGTTGTAGTCTCCTCCGGTGAAGTGTGCTTCTGCATCTCGGTCGTGGTCGTCTCGTTTTCCTAAGCTCAGCCGCCCTGTCAATGAGGGTGCCTTTGGTATGAATGTGGGTATTCCTTTGTGCTCGCTGCTGGCCTCTTGCTTCTCCTTCCATTCCTGCTTCTCTCGATCCGAAGAAATCTGTGATCTGCCTCTGAGGTTGTAGTGCTCTTTGTCTTCTCATTAGATTATCCCTGTGCCGATGTAGTTCCAGTAGGTACAGGCCTAGGCACCTTTGATCTTGGTATTGCATGACTCTATCTAGAGGTCCAAAGCCTTCTTTAAATAGGCAATGGAAACGCCCACGTATCTCATAGTAACGGTGCAATGGCATATGTAGTGTAATTCTGTCTCCGGCTCCATTCCGCATAACTTGCAAATTCTGCTCTCAGGTGGGATTCCCCTAAATTTGCCAAATTCAATTTCCAGTTGGTGTGAGGATGTACGAATCTGACCAATAGCACATCTCAAACCATGAGACAGGTGGGTATCCATGTAGTTCGGGCGAATCACAGCCATCTTCAGATAGCTGTAGAAAGTCATCTTCGTGCCCAATTCTTGTGTAGGGTCTACCCATGTCCTCTTAGTGTCCAACTGTATAAGATCCTGGCGGATGATTTTATTAATCTCCGTTCGTGTGATTGCCAGTGATGGAGCCTCAAAAGAGTATTGGAAGGGGGGTAATCTTTCCATACTGAACCCGTGTCTCTGAAACCACGAAGAGAGTTGCGCATACCAGCATGATGTATCTCCTTTCATTGCTAACTATGGAGAGGATTCGAGGGCCAATCTAGTATATCGGCAATTATTTGTATCCCACAGACCATGTATAAAGGACACTGATCTGATAAGAGCTTCAATTTCTATCAGAGGGGCAGCTAGTTCCGCTCGGATAATCGCGTGTGGTACGGAGGCCTTGGCTCTAATCATTTGGGAAATCATAGATACCAACGGTCTCTCCATTGACTTCCAATTATCCCGATCCACAGATGGTCCCCAAATTTGGACCCCATAAAGCATAGCCGAAGCCACCACAGTATCAAAGAGCCAAAGTTTTGTTCGTGGTTCCTGAAACTGCACTTGTGAACACATCCTCTCCAACCCTCCCAAGGCCGCAGAGGCTCTGGACAATCTAGCCTCCGCTGCTTTTTTAAGAGTAAACTTCGGTCCTATAAATACCACACAAAGGTATGTGTATGCATCTGTGTACTCTACTGTATCCTGGCCATATGCAAATGTAGGTGCCGATCTCCTAACCCACTGCGGTGTGGTGTTAAACACCATAACTTTGGTTTTACCCAAATTCACCGACAGTCCGCTGTCCTCTGCGAATTTATGTAATTCATCTAACTGCCTCTGCATTCCATCTAGTGATTCTGCTATCAATACAATATCATCTGCATACAACAACAAAGGGATCCATGACCCTGCAAGTTGAGCACCTCTGTCACCCTCTCTATCAATGTAATCTGATACCTCATCTTTATACATACCAAATAAAGTAGGGGACAGTGGGCATCCCTGCTTTACTCCAACGGTGGAATGAACAATGTCGGAATCCCCTTCTGGAGTACGTACATAACCAGTTATTGACCCATATAAGGCCATGATCCCCCAGATAATCTCTTTGGGGACTCCTAACTCTTGCATTCTGCGCATCAATCTGGCCCTTGGTACTGTATCAAAAGCTTTCCGAAAATCCACAAAGCAACAATACATCCTTCTCCCGCTTGCTCTTCCTTCCTCAATAATGGCTTTGAGCGTAAGAATATGATCTAGAGTGGAATAACCCCTCTTGAATCCAGCTTGTCCTGTTGCCCTTATGCCCTCATTCTCTGCCCATCTACTCAATTTTTGTTCCAGAATGGATGCGTACAGTCGGGTCAATGTGTGACCCACCATAATGGTACGGTAGTTCCCGGGTATCATAGGATCCCCTGACTTGAAAATACTTGAAAATAGGTACGATAGTAGATAATTTCCAAGATTCAGGTAATCCTTCACACATGACCCGATTAAACAGACGAGCAAGGAGTTCTGAAAGTAGATCCCTTGCATGGATCAGATGTTGTGCTACGAGACCCTCATGATCATATGCTTTTCTTGTCTTCATCTTATCGATGGCTTTTTCCACCATTTCCGTAGTAAAGAAAGTACTAGTAGCAGGGCATGGCTCTAGCGTATCTGGTAATGGAGGTTGTCCAGATACCATATATAATGATGTTACATATTGACCCCAAATCTCAAGAGAAGTAATTGTCGGAGGCGATGAGTGCTCGTGAAATAAACGCCAGGCCTCATGTGAGTCCTGACTCAAGAAGAGCTGATATAAATCCTTCTCCAGTTTGACTAAAAATGCCCTTTTCTTGCGACGTACTATACGCCGAAGAGCAATCCGAGACTGTTTATATGTGATGATCCCAAGTGTAAGCTCTTTCTGGACCTTGGTTCTTGTCTCTCTGCATTCCTCGTCGTACCAACTGTTTTGAGGCATGTTCCCAGATCCTCTCTTCTGATCAGGCTGAGTATGTGGGTATGTCTCTTGTGCTGCTCCATGTAGTATCTCTGTTAGCTGAGAAGTAATCTCCTCTACAGTATATACTAGCTCGACTGCCCACATCCTATTATAGATCTGTTCCACATAGACTGAATCAGTCTCTGGTGTGAAAGTATATCTTGTGTGCGTCTTCTTCCTTTGTACTTGAGAGGCATTGTATTGGAAGGAGATTGATAAGGTCAAGAGAGCATGATCCACTGCAATCCCAACCGGTCTGGGTCCCACCTTAAAGTCCTCGATACTAGAAATAGAGCTTGGTGAAGTCATGACATAATCCACTGTACTGGCCCCATGCCTGTGCGGGAAGCATGTGAATCCCCCAGATAAAGGGAAATTCTCTAGACCATTAAGTATGGCCAAACCATGTGTAGTTGCCATCTCCATGAGATGTCTCCCATATTCAGTGTGTTCTTTATCCTGTGAGTTTCTAGTAAGCCCCTCCTGTGATAAACCCACTTCTCTGAGCATTTCCTCAGAAGTATCATAGAATACTGCTTGAGAGTTGTCCATTCTGGCATTAAAGTCTCCTAAGAGAACGATGTCTCCATCTCTAGAGAACTCCCATATGTCATTATTCAATATGGAGAAAGGGGATTGTCCTTTAGGTGAGGAGTAGACTGATGTACTTGGAGGGAAGTAGCATATAGTGATATATAGAAATCTACCTGTCTCGGCTCTCATTCTCACCCACATATACCTTGCTTGTTCATTTTTCCTGATAATTTGTAGTAGTGGTTTCAGCTCCTCTTTAAATAAGACTGCTACTCCTCTTGAACCCCGGCTACCTCGTAGAGATCTCTTATCTGGTCGACCAGCTGTTTCCCACAAATACCCCTTCACATGTGGCATAAGCTGTCCCGGTATCTGGTGTGTCTCTGAGTAGAAAACTATGTCTCTGTCCCTAAAGCTGTCTTCAAAGGCACCTACATCTAGCCTATATGATCCATTACAGTTCCATTCCGCTATCCGGAGCGTCGCCCCATAGGTCTCGCACCGTCATGATGAGAGCACTTTTCTAGAACCACTACTTTCCCTCCTCTGTAAAAGGCGATTTTCCCCTTTTCTCTTGCTGCCCTGATCTCTGGCATCAACTCTTGCATGTGTGCCACTTGTGCCAATGTAAGGTCATCTCCCAGGAAAATACCGGTTTTCTTAAGAGTTGGCCTCTTCTTTAGAAATTCTTTCCTTATTTCTATATTTGGGAAGCGGAGAATAAGTGCCCTATCCTTTACGTTTCCCTTCTCATTGATTCCTTTCTTGCCCACTCTCCATGCACTTGTGTGAGTAGGCTCTGTGATGCCCATGCGTTGTAACAGTTCCCTCACTTCTTCATCTACATTCTCTTTGTCTTTGACTCCTGTGACCCGCACATGCAGAGCCCGAGTCTTCCTTTTCTGCTCTTCCTCAATGGTCATATTAATAATGGTGGAAGTAGGTGTGGTCTCAGGCATCTAGGCCTTCCCTTTCTTCGTATCCTCAATCCATTTCTCTGCTTCATCAACCTTTTCTTGTGTCTTAACAAGACGTTCCGCCCATGAAGATGCCGTTTTCGATTTCTGTTCATCTCCTTCCCGTAGAGCTTTCATCTGATCCTTCATGTCCTCGAGCTCCTTCAGCACCGAAGGTTGGTCGTCTCCCTTCTCCTTAGTTGCAGAGATGGATGGTGAAATCAAATGTTATACTAAACGTCTTCAAAAGGCCAAAATGACGTGGAGACCATCTGGGTACAAAAATAAAACGAAGTAAAATAAAAGCTAAAATGAACATCAGTGTAAATGTCCTTCATTGGGCACTGTGCGAGGATGTACTGTATCGGTCGTCAAAGAGCATCATCAAATTTTAATGTCCGCCTCTGTAAATAGTCGTACTGGACGTCTTTGATGGAGCCTCCGTTGATGTCGTTGTGGGCCCTTGTAGAGGTGGGTGTCTAGCTCTCCCAAGCTCAATGTCTCGGTTAGTCAATATACATCTAGTGTAGGTGGAGTCTGAAGTTTGCTGTGAAGCTGGCTCATTTGACTACCGATCTCTGCTCTAAAGAAGTCAGTGATCCCTCTGTGAATGTCTCCCATTGTCTAATCTCCTCAAGAGACTCTCCCTATGTCTGCGCAGCTCGAGCAAAAACAACCCTGATCCTAATATCTCACGACTCTAGCCACTGGTCCAAAGCCCTCTCTGAATAGACAATGAAAGCGGCCTTGATCTCATAGTATACCGGACAATGACATATGTAACTCTGTCTCTGGCTCTATATGACACAACTGGCAAATCCTGGCTTCTGCTGGTACTCTCCTAAATCTGCCAGTCTCAGTTTTTAGCTGATGTGATGATGTGCGCATCTGACCAATAGCGCATCGTATCTTATGGGATGAATGAGTGCCCATATAGGCAGGTCTGATCACATATCCATCCTCTGTGAGCTGGAGAAAATGCTCTCTGTAGAAAGCTGTACTGGAAAGGGGGTAGTCTGCCCATACTAAATCCATATGTGTGTGTGTGTGTGTGTGTGTGTGTGTGTGTGTGTGTGTGTGTGTGTGTGTGTGTGTGTGTGTGTGTGTGTGTGTGTGTGTGTGTGTGTGTGTGTGTGTGTGTGTGTGTGTGTGTGTGTGTATATATATATATATATATATATATATATATATATAGAGAGAGAGAGAGAGAGAGAGAGAGAGAGAGAGAGAGATTGAAGCTCTTTTTTGTTTACAGAGGATCGTACTCAATATAGCCCTGTTGCTCCCAACATAATGCAATCAAGTGGAATAGAAAACAACGTGGAAGGTGCAAACAAAGCTTTTGCAACAATGGGTTCCTTAGTTGCCAGGAAATTGAGCAACTTTGTGGAGGACAACAAGGGATTGGAGGGAAGAGAGACGGAGAGAGCAGAAAATGTGAAAAAGACAGATGGTAAAGTTGATGGTTCTCAGGGCTTGCACAGCATAATTGGAGCAAAACTAACAGATGTTCTCATGTACCAAGCACGGGCAGATGCGGCCCGTGAGGATGCAATCAACCTTCAGCGCATCATATTCTTAAAAACAAAGGAAATGGAGGAAGATTACAGCCTCAAATTTGCTAAATTGAGGCTTGATGCAGCAGAGCAGCAGCGAAGAAAGCGTCTGGAAGAGCTGCAAGCTTTGGAGAGATCCCACCGTGAGTACGAAATTATGAAACTGCGAATGGAAACAGATATGAAGCATTTGATGATGAAGATTATGGAGAGATCTAGACCTCAACTAGCATGACCTACGATGAGAGAGGTCTGCACATCCCCTTCATTTTTAACTTGTGAACATACATGCCTTGTACACAATTCATGCAGCGCATTAACGCACCCAATCAGAACAAAACCCTCCCGACGTGTCTATCGGGCATGTCGATGAGGACCCACCATTGGCTAGCGATCATGGGTTGGTAAATTTTATACTTAGTGGTTATTTGAAGCTTCCTGTGTAGTCTATTCGGTATTGTTTAGAGTGAAGGAGGTTGACTCTCCAAGATTTTCTTCAGGAATGCAGACGAGTGTAAAGCTAGGTGAATCAAGCAGTTTGTGGGAAATAGAGCCTTCTGTCAAAGTTCTGGCATCTCAAGTGAACTGCCCAATGTGTTCCAAATATTTATTTTGGCTTTTAGGTATTTATTTCACTTTTTTGTCAAAGTTTGGGTAGGGCAATTTACTGAGGTGGCTATATAAGGGCCACTAGCCTCCGTTGTAGTATGTATCAATTCATTTCTCTCTCTCTCTCTCTCTCTCGTGTATTCTCCCCCTCTACGCTTCCGCATCGTCGACTTTGACATGGTATCAGAGCATTTGGATCTTTGATACTTGGAGAAGTTGCACGCGTCGAAGAAGAGGAGCTCGTGGAGAAGGAAAGTGCCGGTGAATTGACTGGCGTTTTTGGTTGCATTTCAATATGCAATGTCCTTTTTTGGCATGGGGACTGGTTGCATTTCAAAATGCCCCACCGGATGGTATGTGGAGTAAAATGCATGCGATAGCCTCTTGAAGAATCACGAGCGCTTTGAAACGCTCAAGGCAAAGAGCAACTCCTCCTCTTCTTCTTTCTCCCCCTTCAAAAGTGTCCCAAGCTCTCTTTTTCTCCCCTCAAATGTTGAAAAGTGAAGGTCTGCAATCTTTATCCCCACTCTCTCTCTCTCTCTCTCTCTAAATTGCCTTGACATCGCTAACTCCTATTATCAGGCTAGGGTACCTTTTTGTAAAGTAATCTACTACACATCATTTTAGCTCTGTAACATCTCCTTCTAGATCTGCAACGTCTTCCTCCATAGCTACAACATCTCCTTCCAGATCTGCAACCTCTTTCTCCATAGCTCCAACATCTCCTTTCATATGTGCAGCCTCTTTCTCTATAGCTCCAACATCTCTTTTTAGATATGCCACCTCCACTTTTTAGATTTGTAACCTCTTTCTCCATAGCTCCAACATCTCCTTCCTTATCAAGGTTCTTTAGTCCACTTTCTCTGTCTTCCAAAGCTTGCATCTCTCTTTCAAGTTACATAACCTCTTTCTTATGGTTATATTGTCTCGTGGGTGACTACCATGAGTCTATACCTTGCACTTTCCTTCAAGGGTGAATCTGGGTATATCCTGGATTCATCTAGGTATATATCTTTCTTATGTGCAGCAACATCAACTTTCCTACTCTAGCTCCCTATCCCTTTTGACATCTCTTTCCATAATTACTGCAACATATCCTCTCTCTCTCTCTCTCTCTCTCTCTCTCTCTGAACTATTCACTTTGCATGTAATTTGCAGTGTACTTGCTCATAGCTACCAAACGTTTATAATGGAGTAGAGATCAATATACAGTACATAGTGTCATGATGACACCCAATTTTTTGTGCAATTTGACACATTTTATCGATTACATCGGCAAACCTTCAACTTATAGGATACAAGCGTTCATAAAATTGATCTTTTCATTGTAAAATGTGATGAAATTTGGCTTGGCATATTTTGCGAGTCCGCAAAATATAAACTGCCATGTCCAATATGTGCGTGTGTATCTCAAAAATTGTAGGGTAGTTCATTTGTTAGGTGCAAAATGGAAGGTCAAAGACCTTAGCCAATATTGTACTCTCATTTCAAAATTTGAATATCAAGAAAGAAAAGGGAAAGGAGAGAGCCGTGTGAAGGGTGGTTGAGGAAGTTGAATCCTCTCTTCCTTTAACTTCTCTAACACGAGTCTTTTCAAACTCTCTTGCATTGGCACAACTCTTTCTCTCTCTTCTTTGCGTGCTTTCTTGCCATATCCATGGAAGGTGAGGGAGAGAGTGAGGATGATGATTTTCTGTGTTTCATAGCCATAAGTGTATATTGATGTTATTGTTCAGGATATTCCATGCAAACACTTGTTTTAAAACAAATGATAAGCTAGCTAAAAAGATAATCCTTAGAACACCTTGAATTTGAACTTATAGTGTTGTTCTGAACTGATAAGATAATTCATTATAGCTAAAAATATACCGCAAGAACTATGGACAATTGAATTTTACATGAGTGATTATCCTTAAACAAACTAGTTTGAAGAACCAAGAATGCATCTGCAGTAGTCAAAGACCAATCAAGAGTGGCATGCAAAGAAGTGGAGTGTTTTTGTACCTAAGAGCGTCTAATAAGCAAATCCCAATATATATGGATACCTAAACAGCAGTAGGGTAACACCAAGGTTCTAGAAGAACAAGAAGATCAAGGATTGCTGCAAAAATTATGGTAATCCAAATTCTCGTGGGTGAGCACTCTACCCTATTTAGATTGATACACATCCATCTTGCAAAACCATTTTAGCACACAAAAATGGCTGTGTAAATTTCAGCAACATAAGCATAACAAAAAAACAATCCAAGAACCACACCAGCTATCACAACCAAAAATCATAACCTTAACCATAAGGGACCTTTTGCGCTTGACCAAAAACTCTATTTAGCACTAAGGCCAACCATAAGGGACCTTCAACGCTTGACCAAAAACTATATTTAGCACTAAAACCAACTCATGCACTTGGAGCTTTGAATATACTTGCTACAATCGATTGAACCAACACACATGGCCCTTATAGCTCAAATTTTTATGCATAAAAAAAGAATCTGACCGACAACTAAACATAATTTCAAATCACCAATTTAGAACCTAATGCAAGTGATGTACCACAACCGCACATCACCCTCCTTGCAGATAAAGCTAGTTTTGACCCAAAAAGGTGGAAAACAGTACATGCATGTACATAATAAATCCACATCTATCCTTTGAGTTTTCATGCATCGTATAAAATTATCACATAACGTTAATCATGATGGAAGAAAACCCCATCACTTTGACCATTCGTATGCCCTAATTTCACATGTAGGTGGACAACTTTTTCCTATTTTTAGATGATGTACCCAAAAGAGTACCTCTTTTCATTTTCCATGAACGTAAGTGACTGACGTAACTCATCAATAAATTATAAGTCCTTGCCCTTTTATCAACCTTTATCAGTAAACTATCCCACCATAACTGATATTCAAGGTTGCGAAGCTGACTTAAACATGAGGAAACTAAATTTGGTCGCAAACATGCTTTCTTGTATGGTAAGCGAACTCCAGCTGGAGAGATAATCTTCCCAATTGGATTTCTTGGTGCTAACGTACACGCTTAGCATATCCTTTAGCACAAGGTTGAGACTAGTAAAGGGACTATCCTCTCTAGATAGCTGAAAGCACAGAGGTGTATTTCCCCACCGTTTACAAACATTCCTCCAAAATGACTGGCAAATAGGGATTACAATTCCTTGCATCATTGTTGATTAGTCAATAAGATTTTAGGAACAACCATCTTGGTTAATTATAGTGAGTTGATCTACAAGCATCCAAACTGAGACATGACCTCTATTGGTGACTGACAGATCAACAAATAATGCCATAGAGATAGTGCACCAAGACTGCAAAATGCTTTAGAAGCTGTTGATGTCATGGAAGTGCATGCCGTTCCAAATCAGCCTTTGCTAAACAATAGGGCCCCATAACACCTAGTGTGCTTGTATTTAGCAAAAATAGATTCAAGCCTGCATATCCATAACTATATTTGCCAATGCTTAATGCTAATGTTATGCTCACGGCTCACTAAAGGAGCTAAGTACTTTTAATGTGAAAATCGTGTCAACATATTTGGACCATAATAAAATGTGAAAATCCCTCACATCTAGGTACCAAATGAACAAGTTCATCAACTTAACATAACCTTGCTACGTGTATAAACAATCATCCGTTAAAATTATTTAACAATACTTGTAACTTGAACAAGTCTTACTAAGTGTTCAACAATTTCTTGCTATTGAAATTGTTCATGATACAATGTGCTCAAAATGGTCGAGTAAATGGAATGGACCATCACCAAGGGATGTTAGTCACGATACATCATTCAAAGAACGGTGCCATTATTAGTCCCAGAGACTCATATTCTCCACATGTGGAATATGTCTCAGATAAGGATGTCAGAAAGAAGACCATCCTTCAAGGACGAGATGTACTTGTGTATGGAGGTAACTGTAAACACTCTATGACGTGAGTGAGAGGTGCCCTCATTATCTTTTCTCCACAATGGCTAAACCGAACTCCATGAGTTCCTGGACCATGTTTCTTGAAAGGTCCCCAACCCACAACTCTACAAGTTGTGATGGGACCCTTGATAGGTCACTAGGCCTAATGGACACAAGGTCTTTAAGTATGGAAAATCCAGAGAATAAGTTCTTACCATTGGCAATGGCTTCAACTTATAGCCCTAGAAACAGACCTAGTCCCGTCTCGCAAGCAAAAATGGTATAAAACCTTAAAGATCTAATTTTCTTTTTTCCCGGCCCTAAGCCTTCGCATAGGGCTAAGGATTCTTCTTTCAACATTTTTTTCCCTCTACTTAAGTGAGGGCACAGCCGTTCAAGGTTCCTGTTCCAACGGGAAAGCAATATAAACATTTACTATGGCGGGGAAAGATAGTTACCTGACTAATCAGGTCCACCCGTCCTTGATCAACAACCTTAGTTGATCCCCACTTTCCACCCCCGCACTCACACATACAACTTATTTTTCCTAATTACTACAACGTTCCTTTTACATTTAAAATAATGGTTTATTCTTATATCCATCACATTGTTTATTCAAGCAACCTTTAAAACAACATTTCAGACATTCTTTTCCAAACAACATCTTTGTCTTAAGACCCATACTGTCACATCAAATCTGACTAGCACTTTACTTGTCTCAAGATCACCTATACATTGGGTGCCCATACATCCTTTATTTAAATTAAAACTCAAGTCTCAGGTGCCCATATACCTCTTCTTATTTATAAACAAAGTTTGGGTGCCCATACACCCTAACTAGTTGCCCATACAACCAGGCGACTCCCCTAGGATAAAAACAATATCCTAACATTAAAGACACAATGACATGAGTGGAGTAGAGACTCCATGCTCATGGAGGTAGCCGACTGCTCTGAAGCCACATAGCTTTCATTACTCTCCACCTGAGAGAACAATATCAAAATGTCAGGGGTGATCTTGAGACAAGCTTTCCTAAGGTTGATCAACCGGTTCTTTCCTTATTCACCCAGTCTAACCAAATCATTTCTTTCCTATTCCTTCTCAAACAGATGCTCGATATTTCTTGGAAGGTTTGTTCTTCCATTCTTAGCCAGTTTACTCATTCCTATCGATTCTAACCATTACCTAACATATGCAATGTTAAATTATTTCAACCCTTTACAAAAATTAACTGAACCTTAATAACTTAAACCCACCTGTGAGGATTGGTCGGGAGCTGCCATGTGTTGTACCTTCGGAGGACGCATGGCTACATCTGAAGGAATGCTACTAGGTCCAGCCTCATGGTCATGCGCACCTCTGCCCCTCTTGGGCGAAGACTCCTCCTCTGCCTGGCTACTGGTGCGTGTCCTTTTTGGTGCCATCTTAATATCCTAGAAAAGTATTTTCAGATATTAGATTATGGTAACAATTTTTTTTTTCCTCTGAAAAACCCTAGGATTGATCCAACAACATACTCCACTCCTTGAGTATTTTTTATTGTGATTGTCCAGTTATCTATTTTCCTATTCTTTTTCTAAGACCCAACTTACATGTTTTAACCCTAATAGCTCCTTAGCTATAAAGTAGGCTATGACATTTTTATCTAGGGATTCTAAGGATATTTTTGAGCTCTAGTAATTAATACTTAATTATATTAGTTATTTTTCTAATTTTCATAATTTTCATAATTAATTTTTTAGAAAACTTCATTTTAAATAAGAAAAATTCTTAGATAAGTTGATTTTTTGTAGCTAAGCTATTTATCACAGCTCCCTACCGGTGTATTATATCTTTGAAAATTATCTCAAATCTATCTAATCTAATTTACTAATTTCCCCCTTTAATTTATCTTCAAAAACAGGGTTTTTTAACTAAGATAATTAGGTAAATTATTTTTTTATGACTAAGATAACTATCATGGCTTCTTAATAATGTATTCTAACTCTGAAAATTATCTCAAAGATAGCTAATCTAATTTAACTTCAAAAATAAGATTTTAAAGCTAAGATAATTAGCTAGCTTGATTTTTTGTGGCTAAGCTAATTGTCACAGCTTTATAGCAATGTATTTTAACTCTAAAGATTATCTCAAAGATATCTTATCTAATTTACTAATTTCTTCCTTTAATTTACCTTCAAAAATAGGTTTTTTAAGTAAGATAATCAGGTAAATTAATTTTTTATGTCTAAGATAATTATCAAAGCTTTCTAATAATGTAATCTAACTGTGACCATTATCTCAAATTTATCTAAGCTAATTTTCCTCTTTAACTCACCTTCAAAAACAACATTTTTTAACTAAGATAATTAGTTAAATGAATTTTTTGTGGCTAAGCTAATTATCATGGCTTTTTAATAATGTATTCTAACTCTGAAAGTTATCTCAAAGCTATCTAATTTAGTTTACTAATTTTCCCTTTTAGTTTATCTTCAAAAATATGATTTTTTAACTAAGATAATTAGCTAAATTAAATTTCTGTCGCTTAGCTACTTACCACGGCTTCCTAATAATGTATTCTAACTATGAAAATTATCTTGCAATTATTTAGATTAATTAAATAATATTCCCACTTAATTTTTAACAAAAATCATCAATTATTAACTCTAAGAATTAGTAAAATGATTAATTGATTTTTCACATAAGTACTACAAGTTAATAAAAATGTAATTAAGCTCTAAAAATTATCATAAGATTAATGAAGCTAATTACAAGGATTTATGCCTAATTTAGGCCATAGATCAAACTATTTTAATAATAGTAATAACTAATTATTGTTAAAAATCAGAGAGTTAAGATTACTTAGTTTAATTGGATATCATAAGAGTAATTAATAACATTAAGAGGCCTTGTCATTCCTAATTTACAATTAGGAGAGAGAAAATTAAACCTAGATTAATTGCTAATTAATTTACTAATCCCAATTACTTGGACTAATCCTCTTCAAGAGTTTTTCTCTCTTAAGAGGTTTGTGAAGCTTCTCTCAAGAAAATGAGAGGAATTCCCAGGAAGTGTGTAAAATGAGAGCTTCACGGCCTTTTTATAGCTTTCTGGTGCCCAGGACTAGTGTGTACGAGGCCTCTGGCCAGTCCAATTCAGCCCTACAAAGGAGGAGGCGCCCCCCCAAGCTGCTCACTAGATTCTATGGACTTTTGAACTCTCCTGGCCACCCCCTGTTCAGCTTGCAGCCCAAGTCTGCTACTTTAGGTGGTTCTATACCAATTTTGATTCGATAGCTAATGATTAATCTCTAGGCCATATGATTTCTTATCCACAAGGCCATGTGATATAATTTATGGCTATTATTTCCAAAATTTTAATGGGTTAAATTAACAGTGAAAACTTTCAAAGAGTCTATCTGGGTCAATTTCTATCCGAACTAAATTCTGAAAGTTTCTAGTTGTAGTATTGCCTTGCTTAAGATTCCAAAAATCCCAATCTTGATTAATTTTGGAATAGTACTTTCTCACTTTTTGTGTTTATGGGTTGTAGGTATAGTTTAGACATAGTATAATCAATTTGAAATTTCTAAAAATCTTACATTCTCCCCAACTTAGATTTTTGAGATGTCCTCATCTCAACAGAAGTTAGGGTAATTTCTACAAAGGGAAGCCTCATCCTCCTAGGTAGCATCTTCAATGGGATAATCTTTCCACTTTACAAGATATTCTTTAATTATTCTATTTCTAAGGGCTCTCTCTCTTGTTTAAAGTACACAATCTGGTTGAAGCTCAAGGACTCCTTGCTTCAACATTACAATTTTCTCATCATCCAAAGCATGATTAGGGTTAGAGATATAGGGTTTAAAAAGACTAATGTGAAACACATCATGAACCTTGATATGTTCAGGAAGTTTTAACTTGTAAGCCTGATCGCTGAGTACTTTGGTTACTTCATATGGACCACAATATCGGGGGACTGAGCTTTTTGAAATTTCTGAGGGTCAAGTTACTTTTCTTTGGTCGAACGCGTAGAAAAACCTTATCCCCTTGTTTGAAAATTCAATTTGACCTTTTCAAGTTAGCATAGTGTTTCTGACGATCCTTTGTAGCTTGAATATCCTGTCGGATAGCTTTGGTATGATCTTACATTTCTTCTAACATCTTCTTTGTGGCTTCCACCCTTATAGTTCAGTCCGAGAAGTTTAACACTAGGTTGGTAACCTAACAGGACATAAAAGTTTCCTTTCAGGGTTTTGAAAAAAACCTCCAAAACCATAGTAGATCCACTCATTTTGTAAAATCCTTTCATGAGGTTATAGTTCAAGGCCTACTACACATGGAAAAAATAAGAAACTTGTAAAATTTCTCATCTTTTGGTCACACCAAGCCTCCAAAGTTGATGGACCAGTGCATTTTCATCAAAACAGTCATTTCTTACGTTTTGTTGCATAAAAACAAGATTAGGGATTTTTGTAGGACTTGAGATAAATTCCCTAGTTAACTTCAATGGGTTGGTGATCAGAACATATGATTGCTTCTCACTCACTATTTTTTGTTTTGCCAAAATAAATAGGTACAAAAAAGTTGAATTTTTACCATTCTGCAAACCTATCATCAAAGTTTCTATAGCCACGCTCAATACAAATAATATATGCATGTGTTCTTAGTTCCCTATTGTCCTTTATGTTCATAAGCAGCCATGAAGCATGTCAAAAGAATAATACATTTATTACCAAGGGGAATCTTGGGGACAAAGATGAAGTGTTAAATACAGCAAACGTGAAAAAATTGGGTTCAACATTATGAGTTGTAGAATCCCATAGAAACTATTCAATATCTAGCCAAATTTGATCCTTATGTGACTAGATATGGTTACTACCTACAAAATGCATGTAGTTGTCACAAGAAACTAACAATATTAAAAAAGCTATACTTGATATACTAGAATGTTTTGTTTTCTTCTATAATTGAAAAAATCAACCATCGTTGGATATCATGAAATCCACCAAAAAAATCATAGAAGAGCTAAAATTGGCTAAAAAGCAGGATTTGACAATTTTTGTAATTTGGTCATAACTTACAACTTTAATATTTATTTCTCCCTAGAAGCATTAGGACATGTTGAGGACTACTAAAGATAGTTCTATAGCATTATAGACCTCACAAACATGAATTCTAGAGTGGTATAGCTGCAAAAAGTTGAAAAAAGCCAAAAACAGGACCCGTTTTTTCACACAGTTTAGGTTGTGAAATGTTGTGCAAGGACAATGTTAAAGATGGAATTGATATTCCAAAAAAATGTCGAGTTTTTTTCAACTCATGAGACAACTTTCTAGATAGATAGCACCTTAAAATCCATTTTGAAACTCTTGACATAATTCAAGGAAAATGGTCACTTAACAGGACATAAAAGTGTCCCAGGACATAAAAGTGTCCCATTACTAACCTAGTGTTAAGAGACATACGCATTCGTGTCCATAGAAAGCATTGAAAGGTGACATTCCTATGCTTCTATGAAATGAGGTGTTATATACAAACTCCATCAAGGAAAGGTATTGTATCCATTTTTTTGGTTCTTTGCTACAATAAGCTCTGAGAATATCTTCGATTACTTGATTTACTCTCTCTGTCTGGCCATCTGTTTGAGGGTGATAGGCTGTACTGAAACATAGTTGTGTTCCCAAAGCTTCAAACAAAGCCTTCCGGAACTTAGAAGTGAACTTGGCATCCCGATCACTAATTATGCTCTTAGGCAGCCCATGAAGTCAAAAAATTTCTTTAACAAAGAGACGGCTTATATCCGCGGCTGTATAAGTTGTTTTTACAGGCATCACATGAGCTGTTTTAATGAGCATATCCACTACTACCATGATGGAGTCATAACCACCTTGAACATTGGGAAGTCCGGTAACAAAATCCATGCTGATAAATTCCCACTTCATTTGTGGAATGTCCAAAGCGTGAAGCTTTCCGGGCATAATTACTCTTTCTGCTTTAATCCTTTGGCATGAAAGTCATTGTTTAATGTAACAAAGTATTTCACCCTTCATTCTTGGCCAAAAATAACTCTTCCTCATGGCATTAAGAGTTTTTGCATAACGTGGATGTCCAGTTACTGGGGAATTGTGTCCCTCATATAGAATTAATTCCTTTAAAGCTGAATTCCTGGGAATGTATAAGTGTTGTTTATAATATAACTGCCCATATTTCTTTGAATAGTCCTTAGACATAGTCTTTTCTTATTCGGTTGACTTTTCATGGCTAAGGATATCAAGGAGCTGAAGATAAACTTTATCTTCCACAGAAGCTTCCTTAATTTTCTCCAAGACCGGATGGTTGACCATAGAAATGGCCCCAAGAAATGCCTTCCTACTGAGGGCATCGGCTACCACATTGTCCTTTCCTGGTTTATAGTTTATATCAAAGTCATATTCTTGTAAAAGCTCTATCCATCTTCTTTGCCTCATATTTAATGTTGCTTGTGTAAAAATCCATTTTAGACTTTGATGGTTAGTGACTAGTTGAAACTTACGTCCTAGGAGATAGTGTCTCCATAATTGGAAAGCATCAATGACGGCCAAAAGTTCAAGGTCATGAGTTGCATAATTTAGTTCATGAAGCCTTAACTTCCGAGAGGTAAAAGCTACGGGACGGCCTTCTTGTGATAAAACTCCTCCTACAGCAAGGCTGCTTGCATCTGTAACTACCTCAAACTCTTGGGTGAAATCAAGAAGTTTGAGTATGAGGGGTGAGGTAAGATATTATTTTAATTGATTGAAACAATCCTCTTGCTCATTTTACCATGAAAGCTTAGACGATTTCTTGAGTAGATGGGTTAAGGGTGCAGCAATCAGGGCATAATCTTTGACGAATATTCTGTACCATCCTGTGATGCCTAAAAACCCTTTGACTTCACTAAGAGTTTTTGGCGTCGGCCATTCCACTATATCCTTCACCTTTACAGGATCCACGGATATTCCTTCAGGTGTTATGATAAACCCGAGGTAACTAACTTCAGGAGTAAAGAACGCACATTTGCTCATCTTAGCATACAACTGATGTTGGCGTAGAAGATAAAGTACTTTACGTACATGGCCTTCATGCTCTTTTTCATCTTTGGAGTACACAAATATATCATCAAAAAATACCAATACAAAATCATCTAAATATCCTCTGAATATATTTTGCATGGGTTGATTAAAAGTAGCCGAGGCGTTTGTAAGACCAAAAGGCATTACTATGAACTCATAATGCCCATATTGCGTGTTGAATGCGGTCTTATAAATATTTGCTTCATTAATCCGGATTTCATAGTAGCCTGAACTGAGGTCAATTTTTCGAATACCTTGGAACCATGTAGTCTATCAAGTAATTCGTCGATGCGAGGAATGGGATACTTATTCTTTACAGATACCTGGTTAAGTCCCCTATTATCGATGCAGGGACGTAAAGATCCATCCTTCTTCTTTTGGAATAAAATAGGCGCTCCCCAAGGTGAAATGCTTGGTCGTATGAACCCTTGTTCAATAAGTTGGCAAAGTTGTTCTTTTAATTCAATAGCTTTTGGGAGTGACATTTTGTAGGGTCTCTTTGAAACTGGTTCACTCCCTGGAAAGGTTTCTATTTCATGATCTATGTCCCTTGGGGGAGGTAAATTTGAGAGATCTTTTGGAAATATATCTGAAAATTCCGTAAGCCATTATGGAGTTGGGTTGTCCTTTGAGTCATCAGCCTTGTTGAGTTTTACTACAAAGATTTGTTGCCCCTTGCATAACCCTTTCAAAAGTTGGCTAGCCTTAACTAAATGAGCCTTAGGCTTCCCATTGGATCCTTGTAGTAAAGTTTCTTCACTTAAGTGATTTTTGAAGGATAGGTTTGCTTGAGCACAATGAATGTGGGCTTGATTTTTGATTAACCAATCCATTTCTAGAATGCCGTCATACATACCCACTGGTAGGGTCCGAAAGTAAGATGAAGTAAGGGTTCCTCCTAGTCCAAATTCTACTTTCCCAGTTGTTGTAAATTGAGATAGAAGCTCTTTCCCATTTGCTAGTTCTACTATTAATTTCTTGGTTGGATATTGGTTTAATCTCAGCTTTCTTAAGCATTTAGGGGAGAGAAGAGAGAGTGTACTACCACAATTTATAAGTAATTCAAATTGTTCACCTTGTTTATTTGCAGTAGTTTGGATGACTGCATACTGTTCCCGAGCTCCAGGATTATCAATGGCGGCAAAAAGAGTAGCTCTTTCATCTTCTTCATTCATCAAGGTTGGTTCTCCCACTGCAACATAGGCTCTAACTCCTCTATCTCTTCCTCGGACTCGTTCTCCATTTCTTCCTCCTCTTTGATTAATTTGGCCTGTCTGAGACTGAGAAATTGTCCCAGCAGCCACTCTAGGGTTTTGTTCCTCAGGACATATGTTCCTGTAGTGCCCCATTTGATTACATCCATAACATCTGACATTTGGAAAATTTTGTTCTATATTTGCTGCAATTGTACTGCCCTTTGTTGATTTTATTGGTTGAAATTTCCCCTCGCCCTTCCTCTGAAGTTGTTTTAGTTAAGATAGTTCCTTGCAGGGGGGTTTCCTTCAGCCACAAGAGGTTTAGCTTTGAGAAGGGCGTCTTGAATTGATGTGGGCATCATAACTTCTAAGCGTGTACTTAAAGGTTTGTTAAGGCCCTGGAAGAAGCGAGCAATCTGCTGTTCCATTGTCATCGGTGGTGCATAGCGCCGTAAGGACACATATTTGGTATAGTATTCTTCTAAAGTGAGCCCTAACTATCTGAGGGCAAAAAATTAATTCATTCCTATAGCTTGATGTGCCGGAGGAAGATATCTCTCTTTTACTGCCTGTTTCATTTTCTCCTAGGACGTACTAATGGAAGGATTATCCCTACAATACTATTTCCACCAGAGTTTAGCATCTCCAGTGAGTCAAAACATTCTCAGCATTGCCTGATTTTTTGAAGTAGTTCCTGCTACTAGGAAATAATTGTCCATGGCATCAAGCCATGCTTCAATATCACGTTCTAAGTTAGGTCCCTCTCCCTTGAAGTTCGGGAGTTGAACCTGCTTTAACAATAGTTTCTTCTCTTGGGTGGGAGTGTAAAGGCTTTTTGCATTGTGCTAAGATTTTAATTAATGAAATTATTTTAGTGTTTAAAGAATAATTTGTTTTTTCATACAAAATTGCAATCCATGTATATACTTTCAAACTTAAATGCAAACAAAACAAAATCCAACAATCACCATAAGCATTCTATTGATTTACACAAAGCAAGACATTTTTATAAAACCATGGTATATACAAGAGTTAATACAATCCCTGACTCATACTATGTACAAGATGGACTCACACTATTGATAAGATAGTAACACTCCTATACCAAAATCTTCTTAACTACTAGTGGGTCTGACACGGGATCAAAAAATATAAGATCTTTTGGCCCTCTAAACTTGGGGCCTACCCTCATGGGTATGATCCTACCTGGGTATATAACATTAGCTACTTGATCAAATACCCATTGATTTTGAGACACCTCTATCCCATCTATATTAATGGTATGATCCTAATCTTCAGTCCCACTGAAAAAGTAAACTTCAATGGTTCAAAGTGTTTCGGCCCATTTGAGTCTCTTCAAGTTTAGTGCCAATCCCTCTATCTCTCCCACATCTATCAGGAAAATTCTGCCAAACTGTGACCAACTGATTCCCCACGTAGGAGGAGGAGAAAACATCTCGTCTAGTAATTGCATGATGCTCTTGCGAAATAAGAATTTACTGGATTTGCAAGTAGCCTCGAACATGATATTGAAGATCATAAACTTCCGGTAAGCTTGGTGGACATTTTCTTGTATTGGTAGGGAAATTCTAATTTCAAAATATTCTACAATTATAATTGCAAAACTACTTATAAAACCCTAAGGTTGTTATCCTTTTCCCCTAGGTTCAAGATCTTCCTAACTCATGCTCAGATACCAATTGAAAGGTCCCCAACCCACAACTCTACAAGTTGTGATGGGACCCTTGACAGGTCACTAGGCCTAACGAACACAAGGTCTTTAAGTATGGAAAATCCAGAGAATAAGTTCTTACCATTGGCAATATCTTGAACTTATAGTCCTAGAAACAGACCTAGTCCCGTCTCGCAAGCGAAAACGGTATAAAACCTTAAAGGTCTAAGACTTTTTTTTTTCCGGCCCTAAGCCTCCGCATAGGGCTAAGGATTCTTTTGTGAACGCTTTTTTCCATCTACTTAAGTGAGGGCACATCCGTTGAAAGGTTCCTCTTACAATGGGAAAGCAGGATAAACGTTTACTATGGCGGGGAAAGATAGTTACCTGACTAATCAGGTCCACCCGTCCTTGATCAACAACCTTAGTTGATCCCCACTTTCCACCCCGCACTCACACATAGATTATTTTTACTAATTATTACCACGTTATTTTACATTTAAAATAATGGTTTATTCTTATTTCCATCACATTGTTTATTCAAGCAGCCTTTAAAACAACATTTCAGACATTCTTTTCCAAACAACATCTTTGTCTTAAGACCCGTATTGTCACATCAAATCTGACTAGCACTTTACTTGTCTCAAGATCACCTATACATTGGGTGCCCATACACCCTTTATTTAATCCAAAACTCAAGTCTCAGGTGCCCATACACCTCTTCTTATTTATAAACAAAGTTTGGGTGCCCATACACCCTAACTAGTTGCCCATACAACCAGGCGACTCCCCTAGGATAAAAACAATATCCTAACATTAAAGACACAATGACATGAGTGGAGTAGAGACTCCATACTCATGGAGGTAGCTGACTGCTCTGAAGCCACAATGACATGAGTGGAGTAGAGACTCCATACTCATGGAGGTAGCTGACTGCTCTGAAGCCACATAGATTTCATTACTCTCCACCTAAGAGAACAACATCGAAATGTCAGGGGTGATCTTGAGACAAGCTGTCCTAAGGATGGTCAACCAGTTCTTTCCTTATTCACCCAGTCCAACCAAATCATTTCTTTCCTATTCCTTCTCAAACAAATTCTTGGTGTTTCTTGGAAGATTTCTTCTTCCATTCTTAGCCAATTTACTCATTCCTATTGATTCTAACCATTACCTAACGTATGCAATGTTAAATTATTTCAACCCTTTACAAAAATTAAATGAACCTTAATAACTTAAACCCACCTGTGGTTGGTCAGGAGCTGCCATCTGCTGTACCTCATGAGGATGCATGGCCTCATCTGAAGGAATGCTACTAGAGCCAATCTCATGGTCATGCGTACCTCTGTCCCTCTTGGGCGAATACTCCTCCTCTGCCTCGCTGCTGGTGCGTGTCCTTTTTGGTGCCATCTTAATATCCTTGAAAAGGATTTTCAGACATTAGATTATGGTAACAATTTTTTTTCCCTTTTAAAAAACCCTAGGACTGATCCAACAACATAATCCAATCCTTGAATATTTTTAATTTTGATTGTCCAGTTACTTTTCTATTTTCCTATCCCTTTTCTAGGACCCAACTTACATGTTTTAACCCTAATAGCTCCTTAGCTATAAAGTAGGCTATGAAATTTTTATCTAAGTATTACAAGGGTATTTTTGAGCTCTAGTAGTTAATACTTAATTATATTAGCTATTTTCCTAATTAGTTTTATAGAAAAATTCATTCTAAATAAGCCAAATTCTTAGATAAGTTATTTTCTATAGCTAAGCTATTTATCACAGATCCCTAATAGTGTATTCTATCTCTAAAAATTACGTCAAAGCTATCTAATTCAATTTACTAATTTTCCCCTTTAATTTACCTTCAAAAATTGTGTTTTTTAAACTAAGATAATTAGCTAAATTTGTTTTCTATGGCTAAGCTAATTATCATGACTTCCTAATAATGTGTTCTAACTCTAAAAATTATCTCAAAGATATCTAATCTAATTCACTAATTTCCCCCTTTAACTTACCTTTAAAAACATGGTTCTTAAACTAAGATAATTAACTAAATTAATTTTTTTGTGGCTAAGATAATTATCATAGCTTTATAATAATGTATTTTGACTCTAGAAAGTTATATCAAAGCTATCTTATCTAATTTTCTAATTTCCTTTGTTAATTTACCTTCAAAAATTTGATTTTTTAACTAAGATAATTAGCTAAATTAATTCTCTATGGTAAGCTAATTACCATGGATTTTTAATAATGTATTCTAACTCTAGAAATTATCTTGAAATTATTTAGCCTAATTGACTAATATTTCCACTTACTTTTTAACAAAAATAATCAATTATTACCTCTAATAATTAGTAAAATGATTACCTAATTTTTCAATAATTACTACAGATTAATAAGAATGTAAATAAGCTTTGAAAATTATCATAAGACTAATGAAGCTATTTACGAGGAGTTATGTTTAATTTAAGACATAAATCAAGCTATTTTAACTATTACTGTTAAAAATCAAAGGATTAAGGTTACTTAGTTTAATTAGATATTATAAGAGTAATTAATAATAATAAGAGGCCTAATCATTCCTAATTTACAATTAGGAGAGAGAAAATTAAACCTAGCTTAACTGCTAATTAATTCATTAATCCCAATTACCTGGACTAATCCTCTTCAAGAGTTTTTATCTCTTAAGAGTTCTGTGAAGCTTCTTTCAAGAAAATGATAGGAATTCCCGGAGAGTGTGTAAAATGAGAGCTTCAGGGCCTTTATATAGCTTTCTGGTGCCTAGGACTAGTGTGTACAGGGCCTCTGGCCAATCCAATTAAGCCCTACAAAGGAGGAGGCACCCCCCCAAGCTGCTCACTGGATTCTGTGGACTTTTGAACTCTCCTGGCCACCCCTGTTCAGCTTGCAGTGCAAGTCTGCTAATGTAGATGGGTTCTATACCAATTTTGATTGGATAGCTAATGATTAATCTTTAGGCCATGTGATTTCTTATCCATAAGGCCATGTGATATAATTACTGGCTATTGTTTTTAAATTTTTAAGGGGTTAAATTAACAGTGAAAACTTCCGGAGAGTCTATCTGGGTCAATTTCTGTCCGAACTGAATTTTGAAAGTTTCTAGCTATAGTATTTCCCTGCTTAAGATTCCAAAAATCCCAATCTTAATTAATTTCGGAATAGTACTTTCTCACTTTTTGTGTTTATGAGTTGTAAGTATAGTTTAGCCACAGTGTAATCAATCTGGAATTTTTGAAAACCTTACATTTCTCCTCATGTGACAACATGTGCCAAATATAACCCTACCATGTAGGTCCTTCGGTGTAGAATGCAAAAATGTAGCTAGGACACTTCATTCTAAAGTATGTGCTCCTACATGACCTTGTCATGTCTCTGAGGAGCAAAGTGGATGAAAGTAGTGAAGCTTAAACATCCTACTCGAAAAAGTTAATCAAAACATATTAAAAAATGAAATAAAACCAAATCTGGAGGTTGAACATAGCATTCACTTACTCGTAGTCAAATGCATATAAGAAAATTTTCGTTTGCATAGGAACACTAATTGAAGGATTAGTGAAAATCAAGTAGTATTGCACAGGTAACCCTGGGTGTTGTCTTTGCAATCTGAACCCCTTGGTTAAAATTGATAATTTCAAACCCCTTGGTTAGACTCTGTATGAAAATTGCTCAACCTAGTAGTCAACCTTGGCCAACACAGTGTACCATGTCTAATAGTGATTGAAGTCAACTTTGGAAGTTGAATTTGGCTACTACCCCTTGGCAGCTTATGGACTATTTTCCTTGAAAGGAGAACCGTGATGAGATCAAATTGTGACCTTCAACTACCGTGGAGTGATTGTATAGTAGACGGGTCATACCCGTACAATTACTACTCTGAGAGACACAATCAATGTTGCAATAAGCATAGATCATCTCATTGTTGGAATCTTATTCACAACTAAATCTCAAAATGATCATATCTCTCCTCAAATAGAAGAGAATGATTCCTAACACTTCAAAGAAAGTAATTATAGTGGATTTTCAAGATGAGATTACCTACTAGGAGGTTTTCTTGATATGTTCATGTCATCCCATGAAATATTTGCTTGATAGCGAGGCCTTGCTTACTTTCTATCCACAAAAAGAATCATCTATATTGCTAGCACCTTGTGCACATAAATTGCTCATTGTTGTAATCATATACAACAATCACAAGCAATGATACCAGCCTCAACTCTTTCTAAATAGAGTAGCTGATGTTATAGCGGAAGCGTAAACCATGCTTTAGGGGAATGAGTCCACAATACTAGCATTCCATGCATGCGTATCAAAAAATAGTATGATAAGCCCTTGGCTTCAATGATGGTCTCCAATGTGAGTAGATGTCATACATGCCTTGCACAATGCGTACTAGCATGGAGACATCACAATTGGTTATTGCCAACCGTAATTGTGAGCTTATATCCTCTTATTGTCAAATCGGTGTGTCACTATCCTTGATCCTAAGTCAATGGATAGTACTGTGGCACAAAATAGAAGCCTTGCTTTGCAATAAGTCTATCAAAGCACTTTGCTTTGCACAGTAGAGAAATCTTATCCAAATGAAAATTGTAAGACATAAATACAAGTAGAATGTGAAATTCTCTAACCTTGATGCCCCTCTAGATCAATTGTTTAATGTGGCTCGTAGCCATGTATGCTGAGAAATTTAGAGTTTTCAGATGTACCTTGTATGCCCTTGGGGCTTGATTCATACGACCTCCAATAAAAAAACAATTCAACATGTTGCCAAGTTTTCCCAAGTCCATATGCTAATAGCATATTCCAAACCTTGGAAACTTCTAAGCTAAATGCCCTAAATAGAAGCCTTTCTTTGCATAACTTCATCAAGGAGATGAGAAGAACAGAGCCTGAGTGCTCCTAGCTAATAGGTGCTCATGTCAAAGCAGAAATGAATCAATCTTCTCAAACTTTTATAGAGAAAGAGACCTGCCAAATCGTGTAGTTTATTGAGAATCATGAGATTGCCCAAAAAGAGATACTCAAGATCTAGCACCTGAAACTTAGCTATCAGATGTCATCGAGCGGCAAACACAACTTGACTGAAGCAGTGTTTGCTTGACAAGTTGGTAGTGTTGTTAGACAAACCAGCGATTTCTAAGGAGAGAAGCATGCAAGTATATGGGTGCCATATGCAACTACATATGTAGGAGGGTGATGATTATTTTGATGTTGATTCAGACTCTACTTTTGCACTACAAGAACTCTTTGTAGATACAGATGTAGAGTCTTTTCTTTACAAAGGGCTAAATTCTTCACTTGATATAAACACATTTAATGATCTTTATTTACAATTACTAGGTAGAATTTGACCTTTAAACTCTTCTTGAGTCCACCAGTGTGGAAGCCTCTTTGTGTGCTTAAGTTGGAGGAGCCCCACATACTAGACAACTATTGGTATGGGCAAGTTTTCAACTTGGCTCGTAGGAAAATCTTCACTCCTATAGGAATATCTAGCTATCAACCTTAATGGGTCCTTTGCCCTTTTCCACTTATTCAGTACTCCGTTTTGGAGCACTAAGTAGCCCTCGATCTCTCTATTGGGAGACCTTCATGGGTGACCTTCTAGGGCTTGATCTTGTGGGAGGAGAGTTCTTTGCCAAAGGAGTCCTTTTGGCCATCACTAGCCTCTTTGTCTAATTGTCACACACACACACACACACACACACACACACACACACACACACACACACACACACACACACACACACACACACACACACACACACACACACACACACACACACACACACAAATATATATATATATATACATAAACATATGGTCTCTCCCTAATTGGTTGAGTCATCACTATCTTCCTGCCCTCGATGGTGAATTCTTTATAGTGGGAAGGGACATCCATATTTCCTATCTCGATGCTCTCTCCTTCCTCACTTTCTATCTCCATTGTCCATTGTGCAAAGGGATTTGGTAATGCACATTGGCTACTGGCTTTAAGCTTTCCCTGTTGTCTGGTGGTGTCAGAGACTTGAGAATAGCTTTCCACTCCTCACAGCTATAAGCAAAGAAAATTCTTAGCTTTCCACCTTTGAGCGTTAACTCTAGGACCTTGTCATCCCTGTCTTGAACAACTTTATAGGTGCGCATCCAAGGAAATCCCAACACAATATCTTCATTCATATGCTCATCCAGAATAAAAATAAAGGTATGTGGACATACAAATCCATGGACAAAAATGTTAAGATTGATCAAACCCAATATTGGTGTTAGTTCTTTATGGAAGCCTTTGACTTGTGCTCTGCAATGTTCCAACGGTTGGGTTGTTGCTCTTTTGTATGTTGAGTAGTTGAACATGTTGAGCCATGCACTTGTCTCCATTAGTGCTTTGACTTTGAACCCATCCTTCAAGGTCATAATCCATCCTACCATTCGTCATCTATCTCCACCTCATCATCTCCTAGGGGTCGAATCTAAAGAGTATTGACGAGTAGAGCTTGAGGGATTGGTTGCATTACTACTACTTTTCCCTTCAGAACTCTCACGTGTGCTTCTTCTTGGGCTTCGTCAATCACCTGCTGTCATTTAAGCGTATGTTCCTTGGCTGCATGCATTCTTTGCAAAAGATCATTGGTTAAAGGTCGATGATATTTATGAAGTCGGTATCCACTAATCTAGTATTCCATGATCTCCCCATCTGATGTAGCTAGTTTGACATTTCCCACTTCGTGAAACACTCTCAATGACAAAAGGACTGTGTCCCTTTTTCTTGAATTTTGGTATGTGGTGTTTTAGGGAGTACACTAGAACCAGATCCCCTTGTTTGAAGATTTTTGTCAGCATATGTGAATTTAAAAATTGTTCTTATTTTTGTTTTTGTGCATATATAAAATCAATGGCTGCTAGTCTATGTTCATCTAGTTGTTCTAAGTTCTCGAATTGTTCTGACAACTTGTGCCCTTTCCAATCCAACTCGTGTGAAACTCTAAGAGTGGGTAGCAAGAATTCCATGGGCAATATCACATCTAGTTCATAGACCAAGTTAAAAGGAATTTTATTCAAGGATGCCTTGAATGACACCCTATAGGCCACAAGGTTGAATGAAGATGCATTTATCAATTGGTTCGTCCTGTAATTTTTTTTTTGGTAAGCACAAAGTTTAGGATCTTGTTTGTATGTTTGGCTTGACCATTCGCTTGAGGATGTTAGGGTCCAGACTTGGTATGGATCACCATAAATTCGTTCAACAAGTGTTCTATCATCTCATTGAGAAAATTGGATCCTCGATCACTTAGAAGCTCAATAGAAAGTCCATACCTCGTGAATATGCATTCATACATGAATGTTGTAGTGGTTCGAGCATCATTCTTCCTAGCTCTTGCCTCATCCCATTTGGTCAAGTACTCCATGGACACAATACATTAGGAAGGGAATGGGGTATAGGAGGGCCTGTTTATTTTCCATGGGATTAAAAATGAGATTAAGAAATGAGCAAATGGAGTACTTCCATGTCGATTGTAATGGTGGGAGTGTGAGGTCCTCAAAGTGAGTGGTCAAACTTATAGGCCTAGAGGTGGAGGGGTTCTTTCTTTATTAATAAAATGAGAGAATAAAAAAAATGAATCTTTTTCCATAAAGTTGGAGTAAAAATCCACTCTTTCTCTCGAGAGAGGCTGCTCACTCCCATCCACCTCCCCCCTAAAAGAGGTCTTTCAAAAAACAAGCTTACATTCTCTCTCTCCTCATTAATCTCTCCAAGGGTGCTATATCTATTCTCTCTCCCCTCCAAATATGAAACTTGTATCTCCTTCTTCAAGCCCAATTTTCCCTCCAAATTTCTCTTGCAATAGAGGTTTGAAAATTCCCTTCTCCATTGATCACTTAGCCTTACCTTCACACCTCTTGCAATAGAGGTTTGAAAATTCCCTTCTTCATTGATCACTTAGCCTTACCTTCACACCTCTACAGAAAGATCTGATTTGCAACACTTTCTACTTCTAAAGTATCTTTATGAACACCTCCCTTCTCCATGGATCACTCAATCTCACCTTCAAACCTCTACAAAAAGCTGTAGATATGCAGCATTGGCTACTTCTAGAGTATCTTCATCAACACCTTCTTTGGTCGTTCTTCCTCATCTAGGTGTGAAGGTGAGGTTGATCACTCATCCTCACCTCCAAACCTCTATATAAAGTTGTAGATTCTGAAGAACTCGCTACTTCTAGAGTATCGTCATCAACACCGTCCTTGGTCCGTCTTCCTCATCTCAATTTGAAATGGTCTCCCCGCACTCATCCATATCATTTTGGAGGTTTTTCATAGGAGCATTGTTTGGTAAAATCATCAGGCTTCTTTCAACATATGTGTTGGTAAGAATAGTGAGCTTCATTTCTATTTCCAATGTTCTTGTAACTTTGCTTACTCACAATATTGAGTTTTGTTTCCATCTTGTATGTAGAGATTGGTAGCAGTACCATTGTTTGTCTGCATACACCTTAGCATTTTTGGTTATGCCTCAATAAGAATATTTGTGTATTTGAACTAATCTTGATTTTTTCCTCAAGGTGTGTTGCATTCCTTTCATGAATTCTTCAGGTGCTTGTTAATATGGGAGTTTTATTGACTCCTAACTTGCAACAATGTGCAAGATGATAGAAATTATTGGCTTGTTATCATGACAAAAAATTATTTATATGGTTGAAAATGCAATGAAATTTAAGAGGTGCACACAATGTGTCAAGCAGAAATATGGCTTTTCAAACACATCATTGAAAGGGGAAATTGTGGATTTCAATCAAACTCAGATGGCAAGTGTTTGGCAAAGGTACAACATGTGTGTATAGCTTCTCAATTTTCACTTGACACATCTTATCTCAACCTAGATTTCTTGAAATTGTATGTATTCTACTTCTATTTGAATGTTTTGGATTGTATTGTTATATGCATTTAACTCTTAGGTTGCTTTTAATGTGTGCATGATTTGGTGTGTTTTTCTTTCATATATTTTTCCATCTAGCTTTGTAGAGTGGGAGCTAGTGGAATCTTTTACAGGCATCTATGAAGCTATCCATGCACACCTTGACAAATTTCTATATACAAAATGTTTACCTTGAGAGCTTTGAAATTCTTCTATATCCATGCTTATGTCACAATGAGTGCTCTATTACTGGTTAAAATTGGGATGTGGATACGATTACAAAGCAAGGCTTGTCAATGAAGTTTTCGTACAGAAGATGGAAGCAAACAATGGGGCTATGAGAGTTGTTCGACTTCGATATTTTTATTGAGAGACTGTGGACCTTTAAATATGCACACTGATATTGTGCTCAATATTTGTATCAATGATGACTGACATCTTAGCAATCTTTGTGAGTATCTCATTTACATTCCTTGAGCAGTATTCTTTTTGCGTGAATAGTAGGACAAGGGTTTTATTTGTAAGGACATCTCATTCCCGTGATGTATCATTGTACAAGCTCAACCACAGGGTTTTATCTTAATGAATTTATTTTTTTACATCCCATATCTGTGCATATATTGATTGTAAAGTTTAAGGTAATTTCCTTTAATTTTTAATTCAATTTAGGTGACTCTTGTGGTAATTTAATGTGAGCATGTCAACATTAAAAGTAATCAAGTCTTAGAAAATGGTGTGCAACAGTTGTATTATTGTGCAAGTGCACAAGCTTAGTTTTTTATTCATTTTATCCACTAAATTTTAATTTCAAATTCAAATTTTAGTGCGTAAATGTTTTTTAAGTAGTGCATGGAGGCACACATGTGTGAATATGTTATCCTTTTAAAGGACTTAAAGCATATGGTTATCAATTGATTTTCTAAAGCATATGTGCAAATATGACAATATTTTTTTAATTTGCATGCTGATATTTGTCAAAGGGCATGATAAGAGGGAGAACAAGGTAGAGGATTAAGATGACTTCATCGGGGATTGAGCATGGGATTTATAGGAACCTAACTCTTTAATTGGGACATGGTCCTAGATTTGCTGGTACTTGAGGAGTTGTGCTTGAGGACATGGAGAGGGGTAAAAACAAGGGCAAAAGCAAGCAAGATCCCCCTGCAATCTTTGTTGAGAAGAGAATTGGGGAGGTTGATGTAACTTTTAATGGCCTAAAAACTTGTGTGTAGCGGAAATTAGCATAAACATAGTGGGCATTTCATTAGAATAGATTCCTAATGAGAATTACAAGAGTGCTTGGGTGGAGAGAGCAACAAAAAGCATAACACCTAGTTAGATAGCATGAACAATACTTTCAAAAGAGAGAGATATTAAGCTATTGACAACAGTTGAGGACCGGATTTTCATGGAGCCGGTCCCCCCTCCAAAAGGCTTTGTATTATGGTTTCTCCATCAAGAGAGACATTGTACAATACAATTCTTTGTGTTCCTTCAAGACTAGCTAGTGCAATGAAGATGAAAGCTTCATGCACTAAGCAAAACACTTAGCAAACACAACATCAATTATCTTCGGTCTCAGACCCAAGACCTCACACACCTTCAAAGATGGTGAGAGCTAGCAGGGTATGAGAGTAGATTGAAAGGAAGAAGGAGTATTCTTACGAGAAAGATGTACATCTCCTCACATAATCACTCATATTAGCATAGATTAGCTTAGTAATTAGCATGGTAGAGGAGATGAGCATGCATTGAAGCTTGGCTCTTAGTTGGATTTTCATCACAAAGCCAAGAGTTGTTAGTGTAGGCCTCCCTTCTCACAAGCTTGGAGTAGGTGATAAGCCTTCCATTAAAGCTTGAGAAGGAGAGAGAGTCTTCTTTACTTCACACATGAGATTGTGTGAGTGTGTGTGTGATAATGCCTTGCAAAAATCAGCCCCCTCTCTCTCTTGGTCCACCCCTCTTGCTATTTGCTCATGCTCTACTCTCATTGGACCTCCCCAGGCCTAGCCAATGGTAATTAAGCAGTATAAGTGATAGCCTTCTGACATGTGTCCCCCTTTCCCCTTTTGTGAGAGTTTTAGGTAATTTAATAATTCAACTAAACTCTCATTGGAACCCTTTGCCTCCTGGCCAATAGGAATCAGGCAAGCCATTGGGATGCTGAATGCTCATTGAACCCATTGGGAGACTGTCCAATAGTCTTCTAGAGGACTTAATTCTTATTGTTTCTTTTATTAAGTGTTTTTAAATTAATTAAACTAGATTTACTCTAGCCTAATTCTCATTGGTCCACCTCCAAGGCCATCCAATAGGAATTGGGTACACCTTGTGGGCATCTGGGCTAGGGAGCTGACATGTGTCCCTCATTCCCTTTATGTAAAGGGAGCTTGTGTGTGTGTGTGTGTGTGTGTGTGACTTTCTCTCTCATCCCCTACAAGCTAGGCTCGCCCCCTCCTATGTAGGGATTTGAAAAGACTTTTGGTACACACACAAAGCATCCAATTCCCCCCATGGTTGACCTTTGGACACAACCTTTGAATTTTGGAACCTTAGCATTTTGGAAGTCTTAATGGGCTGAACCTTAGGGTCTTTTTCGCCCATTGTTGCACATGGCTCTTTTGCAGATGACCCCCCCTATGGATCCCTATTTCCCTTCTTTGGATCCCTACTGTGGTCGGTTTGCTAGCTTAACCAATATTCTAGCTTTTTCTCCCTTGGCACTTCCCCATATTAAATGATCAGTTTAACATGAGAAAATCAGTTAGGAGAATTAGATATTGATTATTATGACATTACCTCTCTCTTGAAATCATAGTCGTCCTCGACTATGGTGTAGAGAAGATAAATCATATTCATGAGTCCTTTTCTTAGTGGGTAGAGGATCCCTATGTTACCCTACGACATCATTCCACACTGGATGACTAGTCCATTTGGCGCTTGAGAGCCTGAGGCTGCCGCAAGCATGTCTGCACATTAGTCCTATCAATCTTCCATAGTAGAGTGACAAGCTCTACTTGGTGTTTGGGAGACGTCATCTCCACAAACTTGATCTAAGCATGCATACTACTTCATTTTTGTGCACAATAAAGAAAAAGAGAGTCTTATAAGACAAAAACTTTGTTCATTTTTAACATTTTGTACATTTTCTTACTCTTGGGAAGCATTGTAAGCATTGACAAGGTTTAGGTTATCCTTTAATTGTATGCCTTGCATCCATCTAGCATCTTCAAAAGGATAATTCTTAAACTTAATAAGATATCGTCGGATAGTCTTACCGCCTCTTAGTACCTTGTCTTCATATCGGAGAATGGATTCGGGCTGCAACACCTCATCTTGGTCCTCGATCTCCGGTGGGTCTTCAATAGTTGGTTCTTGAAAGTGGCTCTCCTTTGTAAGGCTTTAATAGGCTCACATGGAAAGCATTGTGTATGAGCCAATGATTGGGAAACTTGAGTTGATAGGCCATCTCATTGATTGGACTAAGAATCTGGAAGGGACCATAGTACCTTTTTGCTAGTTTAGCATAGTACTTTTGGTGTCCCGTAGGATTCTTGTCCGTCGTGTGCCTTAATCGAGCCTTGGGAAACTTTAATAAGACGCAATCATTTTCTTTAAAGGCTTGGGATCTTCTGTGCTTGTCAGCAGCAGACTTTTGCCTTTGTTGTGAGATAGAGATAGCATCCTTAATCTTTTGAAAAGATTCTTGTAGGTCTCGGCTATACTCATCTGCAACAAAGATCTTCCCATGTACCTTAAGTAGAAAGGGACTTTTTGATCTTCCCTCAATTACCTCGAAAGGTGTTTTTCCCGTGGAAGTATGTACAGTGTTATTATAAGCATACTCCACTAAGGGTAAGTACTTCTCCCATTGGGATCTTTGATCTACTTCCGTTACATAGGCTTTTAGTAGATCGAGAATTGTTAGGTTAGCTATTTCACTTTGGCCATCCATTTGTGGATGATAGGCCGAAGAGAAGTTTAGCCTTGTGCCTAAATTCTCAAAGAGACCCTTCCAAAAATTACTGGTCATTCTAGGATCTCTATCCGACACTATGGACATTGGCAAGCCATGGTACTTGAAAATTTGTGAAATGAAGAGGGTTGCCATTTGATGGGCTTTGATAGTCTTTTTGACAGGTATAAAATGAGCTTGTTTACTGAACCTGTCTACTATCGTACATATTCCCGTATTCCCATGGATAGAATTAGGCAATCCAAAGATAAAATCCATAAATATGCTCTCCCATGGTGAATTAGGGATTGGCAAGGGTTGAAGCAATCCAATTTGCTTCCCTCTATCAAATTTTGTCTTTTGGCATACCACACATTTAGAAACATACTCTTGTATGTTCACTTTCATGGTAGGCCAATAGAAATATGTTTCAATTCCCTTTAAGGTAGACTGAATCCCTCTATGCCCCGCATAAGGTGGAGCATGAGATTCATACATTAATTTCTCACGTAGTGAGTTAGTAACACATAGTCTATTGCCATAGAGAATATAACCAACTTGTAAAGTAAATGGTTCTTCTTTCTTCCCTAATGCAAGGCTGAAATCACATCTCTGAATTCGGGATCAATAGCATACTCATCTATCATTGAAGATAGATCATTGTGAGTTGCTATGGAAACCGCATTCACTCTCGGTCGTCTTGAGAGTGCATCAGCTACTTGATTATGCTTGCCAGCAATGTGAGCAATATGAAAATGAAATTGCGAAAGGAAATTTGCCCACCTCATTTGTTTGTCGGAGAGCTTGGTCTGTGTCATGAAGTACTTAAGACTTTGGTGATCGGTTCGCAGAATGAAAGGAGTCCCCAAATAAATAGTGCTTCCATGAGTCTAAGGCATGTAGAACTGCAAGGAGTTCCTTTTCATAAATGCCTAGAGCTTGCTCAACAGAGTCGAGCCTTCAACTTTCATAGCCTATAACGTGCCCTTCTTGGAGCAAAACAGCTCCAAGGCAATCACCACAAGCATTATTAGACCTCAAATGGTTTTGAGAGATCCGGTAGTGTAAGCACAGGTTGAGAGATAAGCTTTTCTTTAAGCTTTTTGAAAGCATTGTTCTCCTTAGAAGACCATGTATACCTAACGCTTTTCTTTGTTAGGTCATGTAATGGTCCCGCAATTTGTGAGAACTTTTCTATGAAGCATCTATAGTATGCACACATGCCTATAAAGCTTCTTAGTTCATGAAGATTCCTTGGTTTAGGCCATGCTTTTATTACCTCTAACTTTGATGGATCCATTTGGATCCCATCTTGAGAGATAATGTGACCTAAATATTGAATCGCTTGCAAGAAAAATTCACTTTTCTTTCGATTAACATAAAGTTTATTCTCTCTTAAAACTTGAAATATTACCTGGAGGTGTTGCTTGTGTTCGTCTAATGAATTAGAGTAGATGATAATATCATCAAAGAACTCTCCAGTGAAGGTTCGATGAGGCCTGAACAGCTTCTCCATCAAGCGGTTGAATGTGGCTGGTGCATTGGTCAAGCCAAAAGGCATGACAATGTATTCGTAAAGACCAAATGTGGTGCAAAATGCGGTCTTTACAATGTCTTGATCAACTATCCTTATTTGATGATAGCCACTTTTTAGGTCAATCCTACTGAAGTAGGTCGATCCTTGTAGCTTATCAAATAGGTCTTCTACCTGTGGAACGGGAAACCTATTCTTGATAGTGATCCTATTTAGTGCTCTATAGTCGACACACATACGATATGTGCCGTCTTTCTTTTGCACTAATAGCACAGGTGAGCAAAATGGAGATGAGCTAGGCCTAACCATGCCCTTCTCAACTAACTCATGCACTTGCCGCATAATCTCCTCTTGTTGAGCTTGAGAAACTCTATAACGAGGTTTTTTAGGCGGTGAATTTCCTGGAAGAAGTTCAATTGCATGGTCATCATTACCTCGTTTAGGAGGTAGCTCACAAGGGATGTCTTCAATAAAAACATCTTGAAACCCCTTGAGAAAATTGGATAACTCTAATTCCTTTTGGTTGCTTTTATTTTCTTTTGCTAAAGCATTAGGTTCATTTTGAGAATCTTCAACAAAAATCATGTACACGGAAATAGAGCTCTTTATTGACTTGTTGAAAGCTGGTGTATGTACAATGGGGATAGTGTTACCCATTTCCTTAGCATCTATATACATGTCTTTTTCCCTGAACTTAAAGGAGATTCTCCTTTCAGGGAATTTAATATGGGCAGCCAGGTGATCAAACCATGGTGCCCCTAGGAATACATCTTCATGCTTTAGAGGAGAGATAAAGAAGTCCTCTTTGTCCACATAGCTTTGGACATGAAGCCTCAATTTCCCGATTAAGGGAGTGAATGAAGCTTCTTGCCCCTTGAAAGCACTGTCTACGGGTAGAACATCTCCCATCTCATAGGCTTGTATGCCTAGCTTGGTGGCCAACTCTATAGATATAAAATTATGAGTAGAACCAGGGTCAAAGAGAATAAAAGCATCATGTTCTCTTACCTTTCCCCAAGCATGGCATAGAGGAGATCCTTTGTGGTGAGTTTGGTGAGTCTCCTCCTCTTGGATTTCAACCAAGGTAGCTCTAAGAGGATCTTGGAGGTTGTTCTTTTGGGGACAAGCGCGGTACGCATGCCCTTGTTCGCCGCACTTGAAACACCGGTTATCCTTGCGATAACGCTCAAGCTCTTCAGGAGAGAGTTTGTTTTTACCTTTGTAAACTCCCTTCTCTTTAGCTTTGTTGGAGTTGCCCTTAAGAGACTTTTGGACATTGTCCTTCCCCTTAGGCTCGTTGGAACCCTTGTTTACCGTGGGCTTATTATTTCTTTTAGCCCCTGTTTGGAAATTGATTCGAGAGGCCACCATAGTATGGTGTATTACCGCCGATATGGTACGTGGCCTTTGGGAGTTGACATACTCCGCCATTTCTTCGGTTAAGCCCGCACAAATTTGTTGCTTTTGCTCTCCAAAATTCAACTTTTTGAAGACAGTGGCTTTGAGTTGTAGCCATTCGGTGAGTACTTTGTCTTTGGCATCGGTGGCCAAAAACTGCTTCATAATGGAAGCTCTTAAAGCTTCCATTATGAAGCACAAAATCATAACACCTAGTTAGATAGCATGAACAATATTTTCGAAAGAGAGAGAAATTAAGCTATTGACAACAGTTGAGGACCTGATTTGCATGGAGCCGGTTCCCCCTCCAAAAGGCTTTGTATTATGGTTTCTCCCATCAAGAGAGACATTGTACAATACAATTCTTTGTGTTCCTTCAAGACTAGCTAGTGCAATGAAGATGAAAGCTTCATGCACTAAGCAAAACACTTAGCAAACACAACATCAATTATCCCCGGTCTCAGACCCAATACCTCACACACCTTCAAAGATGGTGAGAGCTAGCAGGGTATGCGAGTAGATTGAAAGGAAGAAGGAGTATTCTTACGAGAAAGATGTACATCTCCTCACATAATCACTCATATTAGCATAGCTTAGCTTAGTAATTAGCATGGTAGAGGAGATGAGCATGCATTGAAGCTTGGCTCTTGGTTGGATTTGCATCACAAAGCCAAGAGTTGTTGGTGTAGGCCTCCCTTCTCACAAGCTTGGAGTAGGTGATAAGCTTTCCATTAAAGCTTGAGAAGGAGAGAGAGTCTTCTTTACTTCATACATGAGATTTTGTGAGTGTGTGTGTGATAATGCCTTGCAAAAATTATCCCCCTCTCTCTCTTGGTCGACCCCTCTTGCTATTTGCTCATGCTCTACTCTCATTGGACCTCCCTAGGCCTAGCCAATGGTAATTAAGAAGTATAAGTGATAGCCTTCTGACATGTGTCCCGCTTTCCCCTTTTGTGAGAGTTTTAGGTAATCTAATAATTCAACTAAACTCTCATTGCACCCCTTTGCCTCCTGGCCAATAGGAATCAGGCAAGCCATTGGGCTGCTGAATGCTCATTGGACCCCTTGGGAGACTGTCCAATAGTCTTCTAGAGGACTTAAGTCCCATTGGTTCTTTTATTAAGTGTTTTTAAATTAATTAAACTAGATTTACTCTAGCCTAATTCTCATTGGTCCACCTCCAAGGCCATCCAATAGGAATTGGGTACACCTTGTGGGCATCTGGGCTAGGGAGCTGACATGTGTCCCTCATTCCCTTTATGTAAAGGGAGCTTGTGTGTGTGTGTGTGTGTGTGTGTGACTTTCTCTCTCATCCCCTACAAGCTAGGCTCGCCCCCTCCTATGTAGGGATTTGAAAAGACTTTTGGTACACACACAAAGCATCCAATTCCCCCCATGGTTGACCTTTGGACACAACCTTTGAATTTTGGAACCTTAGCATTTTGGAAGTCTTAATGGGCTGAACCTTAGGGTCTTTTTAGCCCATTGTTGCACATGGCTCTTTTGCAAATGACCCCCCCTTTGGATCCCTATTTTCCCTCCTTTGGATCCCTACTGTGGCCGGTCTACTAGCTTAACCAATATTCTAGCTTTTTCTCCCTTGGCACTTCCCCATATTAAATGATCAGTTTAACATGAGAAAATCATTTAGGAGAATTAGATATTGATTATTATGACATTGAAGTTATAAATGAGCATGAAGAGGTCGCAATGAAACGTGTTCTCCTATAGGAATTTGGCCCTACGTATTACATAGATCGAGTTATTGATGGAGATTAGGTGATACAAGAGAGGCTAAACTTATATCTACTCACTTTGCATGCAATCGTGATAGAGAGTCATCAATTTCTTTTTTGAGATTTCAAAGACTCTTGGACTTTGAGAGTATAAGTAAATTTCTAAATTATTCATGCTCTAGCCTTTAGAATGGCGCTTTGGGAATTGTGGTCTTCGTGCTTTTTTAATATTTTTTAATCTCATGCAAGGCCACTATGTTGACTCTTCATTTCTTGTTCTTCTTATTCATTGGTGGTGAGGGAGGAGATGGTTACCGTTTCCATGCAAGGACATTGTTCTTATACTTTTTTCTTCACTCTCTGGGGCTGTCTGTTCCTTTGTGGTTTGAGCCGCAATTTTCTTCCTCTTTTAAACTTTGGCATGTTCACCAAGGGTCTAGTCTTGTGTAACCTCTTGCAAGAATTTGACTTATCTGGGAAAATGGGGTCAATTGAAAAATATCTAGAAAAATGCGTTACATTGGGGACTTGTTGGATTCATCAAAGTGGGTGTTTACTCCACCATGACTTGTTGGGTCCATTAAAGTATGGAGGTGTTTACTGCACCATAATCAAGTTGCATGCTACGTTTTTGAGGCCAGAAAGAGAAAAATTCCATGCCAAGTCATGTTCCCGAGGCAAATTATGGCCATATCACACATGATATGCGCTGAAGAACCATGTCGGGGGTTGTTTCAGGACCTGAGGAGCCCAAAAAGGACCCTGTGCGCCATGACGCACAGAAGCCTAGGTCAAATTGGGTTAGAGTAAGAATCAAATGTGCTTTTCTAGAGTAAGAATCACAAGGGTAAATCAAGCTCCATACTTAGCATATTTTTATGTCCATCTTTAAGGGGACAAACTGTCAAGTCATCGAAACTTTTAGTAAGTCATCAATGCGGGTCATATATTTCATAAGTTGGCTTAAACTTTTTTGAAAATTCCATTTCTAGGTATATAGTAAAGTTGTGAAACTTCTACAATGTCTCAATAAAGATTGATGGAATTCAATACTCATTTAAGCTTTAATATAAATTGCAACTTAATGCATAATATTCTATTTTTAGAAAAAAATCTTTTTTTGGATCCTTTGAAATTAATATAATCATTCTTTTAACATGTTATAACTATAATTCCATGAATATTTCATATTGTAAATAGAAGTTATGGTCAAATTACCAAAAAACTAACATAAGCTATGTGCCTAAGCCACTAACCTAATTCAAAGCACTTTTGTGCATATTTCATATTTTTTGAACATATAGCTATACTTCCATGAATATTTCATATTGTATACAAAATTTATGGTCGAATTATCAAAAACTAGCATTAGTTATGTGGCATAAGCCACTAAGTTGATTCAAGGCACTTTTGTGCATATGTCTTAAAGCCTATCACTAACTTGGCCCAAGGAACTTCCATACATACATCCTAAGACTAGTGTTAAGACACCCGACCATTCTAGCCTTTGGTCAAATATTGATAAAGTTTTAAGTACGTATTTAAACTACCAAATAAAAAAGCCTTTCTATACCCATTCTCTTCCTAATTTCCATAAAGGTTGATTGTACTATTAGCAACTACATGTTTCATCTCCACATTTTAGATTTGGATGTCCTATATTTAGAAATACAAATAATGATCTTTGCTTTGTTTTATGGTGCCTCATGACCATCCTTTTACCAACCACTATTGATATCCAATTATGTACAAGAACATGTCAATTACAAAAGTTCTTGGCTAACCCGAGTCACAACGACATAAATTTCTTTGGGGCTTAGAAAATGGGAGAAAATGTAGTATTTCAAGACAAGTGCACACAATTAATCACTATTTGAATGACAACATAAAGCTTTTCAAAACAATGACAAAGAGTATTGCAAGTAAAAACATGACATCGTAAATGGTAAAGATTGTAATGCATTAATCAAGTAAATGAGCCCACTGGCTTAGCATATGGTTTGTCTACATAAGAGTTTTGTACATGGAAAACAAATCTAGGCTCTCAGGTATCTCTTCCACCTCTGTGATCGAAGGATCCCCCCTATTTATTCTATTGGCCCCTTTGTCTTGCCTTTCATTTGTGGCACCTTTCTTTGCTCCTGTGACTTTAGGAGACACCTTCAACTTATTCAAGGTTGTTGAAGTTTGGTTCCACACTTGAATGCCCACCTTGGCTTGGTTAGTTCTTTGTTTGCAACTAGCCACTAAGTGATGGACTATACCTCCCTAGGGCTTGAGTATTCAAATATTGAAGGCATGGAATTCCACGTTATTATTGTAGTGCCCCCCCCCCCCCCCCCCCCCCCCCCCCCCCTTCGGTCGAGTACAATAGCTTATATAGAATTTGTCCAGATTTCCCTATATGTGCTGATAAGTTCCTATATTTTCTCACATAATTTTGGAGCTACTAATTTTTCAAGTTGTTTGATCATGTGCTCAACCAAGATGCCCTTGGCTCCATCTCTAACTATAGCATGTAAGATATCCCTCGCCATCATACCCATCAAATTTACTCCTTTCATTGTAGTATCTAATTCTTTTTATACTACTTTTCTTGCTTTGTCTCGGCTTCATTTTCTTTAGGCATTTTTGCTAGACTATATGAATTAACTTTAAATATTTCTAGAAGCAATAGATGCTCAATCAAACCTGGTTTTTCAAATCCTCACAAATAACTATCCATTCTGCTTGTATGTCTCATTGAAATGGAATTGTTGTTGGGTAACCTATTGTTGTTGCATAAAAGAAACAAATTGCCACATCATCTATTGCATTGCTACCTCATGGTGTAGTCATATTCCTCTGATAATATTCTCCACTTACCTCACTTCACATCGGGTTCACTAAAGATGTTGGGGTATTCGGGTTTCAAGAGGTGATCAGGGAAGGCAAGAGGCCTTTGGCTATGTGGGGGGGGGGGGGGGGGGGGGGGGAGAGAGAGAGAGAGAGAGAGAGAGAGAGAGAGAGAGAGAGAGAGAGAGAGAGAGAGAGAGAGAGAGAGAGAGAGAGAGAGAGAGAGAGAGAGAGTCCTCCCTATCTCCCTTGTTCTCCTTGCCCTACTGTTATTTTTCCCATGTTGCTCGTTGTCTTTTTTTTCATGCAAAAAGATCCCTCTTCTTACCATCCAATCCCCACAATTAGCTCCTTCCACTTCCTATTTCTAGCATCCCTTCATTGCTATTTTCATGACGATGTTAGATAGTGTGGGAAGAATCTTGATGATGCAGAAAGCTTGAAAATCCGCATACATAAAAAAAATTGGGAGTAATGATGAAAAGAAGTGTCATGGTGTGCTCATTAGTAGTTTTTGTCTCATTCTTGCTGCCATCCAAGCAAGGCACAACTCAATGCAAGCTCCATCATCCTCCATGAAACCCTGCGTGCTGCTCACTCATCATAGTTTCTCTACTTTTCCCCCCCATTCATACTATTACCTCTATAGGGAACCCATCCATTAAGTTCCAAACCCTATAGTGCCCTTGGGTGGCCAAAAAAGACATACATTTTGAACAACACATTGCCAAGCTCCTGCTTTGCATATTTATCAACCAAGGATTTGCCAAGACTTCACACTTCATTTTTTTAGCATACCACACAATTGATGTACTCCAAGAGGCAACATTTTGGACAACAAGCTCCTCAAGCACTTTTTGTGCTTTTTGAAGTGCACCACATTAGGCACACATATCGAGCATGGCCAAACTCAACATTTTTCTCCAATGGCCCCCAAGATTTACACCCAAGCAACCTACCCAAAGAAAAATGCCCAATTTTTCCCCAATTGCGTCCCAAATTGGGTCCATTATAGCCAATTGAGCCTTTTTCTCAAGATCAACTTTGATCTCGTATGTCTGTAATCATTCCCAAACCACATTACCCCATTTTGAGTCCACCCATCATTTTTGAACCCTGGTTAAGGTATAAAAACCAACTTATGTAAAAATAACCTAAGTTTTAAATGATACGAAGTTAGCTACCACTATCGTTGTTGTTTGTGACTACCCTCTTACTTCTTCCATTTGTATCTCTCTCATATGGAGTAAAATTTCAATTCCAAGCATAGATATGCATTTTGCAAGTGAACTGTTTGCGGGTCGCCGCGACGGACGTCCATAGCATAGATCTCAAGCATCAACATAAAATTATCCATACAGGGGAAGTGACTCGGAGGAGGCATGGAAACTCATTAGGATGTCAACCCCAATGAAGTGAACTCGAAGACATGCAACTACTAACTCTACAAGCAAATCAATCGCACTAAAGCCAAGTAATCTGCCTATGTCCTTCTACACATCTCTACAGTCATCACGCCCATTCACCATGCAAATCCTATCGAAATCGCACGAAACTTGAAGGGAAGCTACAGAGGACTATCAGGAATATATCCTATCACTGTCACAGCATTCTAGAGAGGTACAAAGATCCCGATCGTTTGTCCCATAGTACACAAAAATAGTAAACGGATGATCCTAAAGGGTCCTTTTTGGGTCCCTAAAGCCTCTCCTAGGGTCAAAACAACATAAATACGCATATAAACACTGAAAACAGTGATTTAAGGCTTAAACGGATGCGTTTGAAACCTTCACCAAATCTTGAATGCTTACACTTGAATGAAAGAGCAGAGTAAGAGGAACACAATGCAAGAAACAAAACTGAATTTGGATTACCGTAGCCACAGAAGCGATGATGACAAGATGGAGCAAAGAGGTAGCTCTCAGTGCGTAACGCAATAGTCACTTATCTTCAAAAAATAATCTCCCTGTCCCACTAACTTTAGTGTATTATATACCTAGGGCTTTCTAAAGTGGCCGACGGCCAACTTCTCATGGACCTTTACATTCATCATTGGAAAAATTACATCTTTGACTTAGACTTGACATAGACGATTGTCATAAGGCTTTGACAGGGTTTGATGTATTAAACATCGAAAAAATAATGTGACCACATCAAAACTTTAGCCGGTTGACCCAACGGGCATCTTGGCTAGGTGGGAAATTGTATGTTGTTATCACCTCCAAACACTCCCCCCTTCCTAGCTCGTGTCATCCCTTGACACGACCATTTTAAGTCAGGTCTTCTTGTTGATGAGACTCCCCCCTTCCTTGATTGAGTTATATCTGGCATGGTTTGCTTGTTTAAATGGGGTGCCCATTTGCCTTTGATGGATGAACATGTGTTCTTCGTGATTTGGATGTTGTGGACGAGGCATTTGTGCATGCTGTTGCACATCCTGCTTTACTTTTCCATATGTGTAGTTGGTAGATGATACTTGCTTCTTTGGATACTTCGCTTCCTGGTGCAATTGACCTTTTATTGGAGCTCGTACCTCAAAATGTTTGAGACTTTGACATGTGTGCACTGGCATCTCCAATTTGATTTTCTTTGCCACTTTGTCAATAGAGCTTTGTTGGTATCTTTGAAGATAAGAGTTGCTCTTGTCGAAGTGTAGTTGAGAACAATGTGGCCCCACTTTATCTCTTTGAAGATCGTGTAACAAATTCTTTATTTGTTTCATTTGATGGAAGGACCATATACAATAGAATAGTGATGGGTGTTTCTAAATTAGAGTCTAGAAGCTGAATGACCAAAGGGAAAAACCCAGTGGGAAAAAAATGCCTTTGGTATACGCTCTTATTGGGGCTGAACACTTGGAAGTTGAGTACCTGTTCATCCAAGGTGAGTGCTTGGGAGAAATAAAGTAAGAGTGCGTAGTGCAAGTGAAAATTATGGGACACTCTATATGCACACAAAAGTTCTTTCAAGAAAATCATGCGGTGTGAAAAATGAGTTGTTGGGTGCTTCAAGGAACAAATGTAGCACATGTGATATCCAAGGACATCTCAATAGATTCCACATTTCCAAGAAGGGTTTTTGATGTTGAAGCTTCTCCAGTCATTACTCACTATGCATAGTGCGTGAGTGTCTTTTGGACTCTCTTCTTCACTTTACCAAACTTAAAATACATAGACTTGGACTCTTATGCTCACCTATACCAACATGAGGAACACAACATAAATATGCTCAACTCCTCCACCTTGAGCAGTACCTAGAATAGCTAAGACTCTTAGCCACATAGAATATTACTTGAAGCTTTGGGATTAATGCCTTGCTCATTTAGTGGCTCAGTTGCCCGGCTCTTGACTTTTATGCCATGTATTTTTAATGGCAACTTGGACTTACCTGTTCATGGCCTGAAACCCAATGCCATAGGTTCTTGAGATTAAGGCCTCTATCATTGCTGTGGTCTTTGGATGCCACCATCTTTTCAAGTAAGTTGGCATACTTCAACACCTCTAGCTTCTTTTGTTGCATGGAATGTTCCGTAAAGAGGCCACATTGTTGTACCTTTACTTTTTCTTCTTTGTGAAGAGCCTGAGTTTTCAATAGTGGTTTTGGGACCCACTTTGTTCTTGCTTCATGAGTTGCTCCCTTGACCTGATGGACACTAGGCTTTTTTATCCATACTTGGCTATTACCATTGTAAAAGCCTTGCTTTTGTAGTAGAAGACGAGGGATCCATTTTGAGGTTGTTTCTCCCTTGGTTGTGCTTAGTCTCCATTGGCTCTTTGTTGTTGTTGATTGTCTTTGTGTGGGGTCCTTTGCTACTTGGTTGGTCTTAGTGGCTCTAGGTTGAGCAACTACTTTGGGTAACCATATTTGGGTGTTACCTTCATAGAATCCTTGTGCTTCAAGTAGCTTAACTGGAATCATCCACTGTTGCATCTGTTTGTGTTGGGTAGCTTCGTTGAAGTTTGACTTTGGTACCCATACTTGTTGTGTTGCTTTCTTGGAAGGTCTTTTCTTCTGTCCTTTTTTGTTGTTCTTTCTCTTGCTTGAGTTGTTTTTATTCCGTTGATAGCTTGGCTCGCTCATTGTAGAACTTATTTCTTGAGGTGAGTACATCCAGGCTGTTACTTTAGGCTTTTTGGCCCAAACATTAATGTTTCCTTCGAAGTAGCCTTGAGCAATGATTGACTCATTTGATGCTACCCACCCTATCACCTTTTGTTGTTGTGTTTGAACCTGTGTTTCATGTATCCAAACTGGGTCTTTGACTTGGATGTGCTCTTTGGATACCAACACTTGGTTGACATTCTTTGGCTTCTTTTGGATGCTTTTTTGTGATTGGAACTTTGGTTGATAGACTTTTTGCTTTGGTTTCCATTGCATTGTTGATGGTGTGGCTCTTGATGTAGAGGCTTCATGGGAAATTTGATGGAGGCTCGTTGAAGGTAAAGTCGTCTGGCGAGGTTGATATACTTCAATGTTTACCTTTGCTTTACCTTTTTCCGCGATGGTTGGCGATTTCTTCTCTGCATGGATTTGAGAAGCTTCATGGAGTCTTACCGTTGTTGTTGTTGAAGCTTTTGATTGTTGTCGAAAGAAGATGTTCCTCTAGCTTTGTGTCAGGACTAGACTCTCTTTGATATGATGGGAGTTGATTATGTGGAAAGTATCTTTATACTCCCCGGTACTCAATTTGAGTACAACTTCTGCCACTCCAAAGCTAGGAATCGGCATTTTTGAACTTGTGTAAACTGTTTCTTCTAGCTCATTGATTGGTGGCTTTCCCATCATGATCCACGTTCCATAAGTCATTAGATTCTTTGTTGCTTCTGGATCTATCACAGTTGAACATGTTATTTTGAGTCCTGTTTTTCCGCATATACTGAATTTGATTATCATAGGAGATAGTCTATCTTCTTCCTTGTCCCTGTTCTTCTTTTGATCTTGTGTTTGTTGAAGATTTGCCATTGAACTTGGAAGCTTTTCTCCTTCATCTACTTTCATTTGCACTTTTTCTGGAGTCGGCTTCTTTGAAACAGCTTTTGTTGTTTCTTCAGGTATGTCAATAATGACATATTCTTGTGGTTGCTCTGCTTCCTTCGTTTTCAATTTTGCCTCATGCTCCAGGATGTAGCTATCTGTCTCACTTTTTCTGCTTTCACACTCACAAACTTCATTAGCTTCCTTCAACACTTTCAACATAAAACATGAAACTAGGTCGTAGCCTTCTTCATTACAAAACTTGGTTGGAGTTAGCTCATTTACACACACATCCAAGGTTGCCAATATTTGACTCCATCCAAATGGCTCAAATAACTCCTCTGAAAATGGTTCCGGTATGTAAGCTTCATCGTCCATTGATCTTTCTAGGATGCAATCCTCCTTCACTGAGCTTCCACACTTCGAAGCACCACACATCCAAAGTTCTTGTTTGGTTTGTAGCCACGTAGGTATCTCTTTCCCATTGACTATAGTAGAGTCAATTTCTTCTAAAGGAGTTCTATTCACATCTCTATAGCTATGGTCTTTTATGCTTATTTTTGTGGTGATCTTTTTATGTTTCAAGTAGATATAGTCATAGCCCCAATCTTGAACCGTCTTAAGTTGATGCATGAAAATTGTTCCCTTTTCCAAAACCTACTATTGCAAATGTATGTTCATATTCAATTCCACAAGAAGTCACAATAATTTTCTCTAGGATACCCAGAGGTTTTTCTGTGTATCCATCTACAAGTTGCAGCTTCATTCTAGTTTTCCTAAGCGCTGGTCTACCCCATTTTTCCCAAATGTATTTTGTGGCTATGGCTACTCTAGCCCCACTATCAAGTATAGCCAATGTTTTAACTCCTTTGTATTCCACATATAAGGTGGTGTTTCCTTCTTCTCATTCGCAATATTCCCCCACCTTGTTTATTGGCACAGGTTTAGCGTTTGCACTTTCTTGTTGAGTTTTGTTTGATTGTTCATTTGAGGGTAGATCTTGAAGAGGTATCTTTAATCCCATCTTCCCCAAATTGTTGCCTACTTCATCCCATACATGTGGTCTAATCTTAAGCAGTTCAGATAGAGTAATGGTGCACTGGATTGGAGCTGACATCAACTCTTGCATACTCTTTGTATCCATCATCTTGGATATGGCTTTCCTCTGAGATGGCACCACTCTAGTCTCTGAGTCTGCCTCGTGTTCTCCTATGTATGAGGGTAAGGTCTTCAAGGACTCTGGTTTGCTTTCAATTGAAACTTCCTTCCCTGCATCTCCATTTAGAGATTGAATGTCTTCTTGATAGACTTCATGCCCTATATTGACCTCAGTTATGGGTGCAGATTGGAAAGTCGCACTTCCATCTTTTGCACTTCTAATTGCTTCCCACAATTCATTTGGCCATGGCTCATCTATCTCTGGGATAGGTGCCATAAATTGTGATCTTGAACTTGCATCATTAGTGTTGTTGGCCACTACTTGATCATCTAGTTGAATTTCTAGGTTGTTGGTTTCTTGTGTTGCAGTCTTTGCTTGCACATCCTTTTGTGATTCTCTTTGCCTTAGGCATTTCAAATCCAACACTTTTTAATTTTGTTTCTGGAGGTGGAATTGGTGCTTCAGGCTCCATCATTGCCTGTGCAGTTTTTACCAATTCCTTACATATTTTCAACCTCTCAGTCTCTACCTCAGCATGAGGATATTTCATCCCTCGTTGCTCTAGGGTTTGGTTGGGTTTCAATCTAGGCTCATACGCTTCTAGTGCAACATCTAATGGCTCTAGGACTTTGTCTACCAACATAGATCCTCCGGAAGACGCCTTCCTTGGTTCCTTATCGCTCACCACCGTTTTGTTTTCCCGTTCTTGTTTTAACTGCTCCTTTGTCTCTTGTAATTCTGTTTGTAGTGCAGTTTGATTTGTAATTGTTTTTGCTTTAATTCTGTCTCTTTTGGCTTTCTAGGATTTTCTCCTAGTCCTCACTGACACACTAGCTGTTTCCCCTTGTTTGGGTTGTTGATCTTTCTCCTCATTAGCTTGGTCCTCAACGTTTTCTTTTGCTCGGGCTCTAGTCACTACCTTCACAGGAATTTTGGGTTCTGCCTCTAATCCACTTGGAGAAGGTACCACTCCCACAACATTCACTGTTGTTTTCCCCTGTTTTTTTGGGTGTTTTGGACAATTTGGAACAACATGTGTAATGGCACACTCCAAACAATATCCAATTATCTCTACACAAGAACAATTCTTGGCCCAATGATTACCTCCACACTTGTAGCATGGTCCATCTTGTTGAGTCACTGGTGGCACAATTGATGGTTGTTCGTGCTTAGCCAGGATGGTCTCTGGTCTACGCTCTTGATTGGTTATGAACATCAAAGTGTTCTCATTCAATGAATAGAGTTTCTCATAGGTTCGTGCCCTAGCCTAGGTTGTGATACCTCAGCTCTTTGTAAAGCCCTTGCTACAACCCTATTTTGAATTAATGGATGATTTGGTAATGGAATTTGTTTTTCTATTTGATATCCCAATATTATCCCCCTCGTGTAGGTTTGATTATAGTAGCACTCACTCATCTCATGATTGATCCATTTTTGCTCAATGGCACACCATTTTATTCGTTGTGCTACTTGCGCTGCTAGCTCATCTTGGTTGGTCATTAATTGAGACACAACCACTTGCCTTGTGTTGGTTTCACTAGATGCTAAAGGAGCATTATCCATAGTGATCTTTGTATCACCAATTTCCTCGCCATAGGCTTTACAATTGTCAACTAGGTATAACGCTTCTCTCGTGACTTGTTCAAAGGAAGTACATCCTTTTAATTGCAAATCTTTCTTGAGAGTTTCATTTTTCAAACCCTCTATGAAGAGAATTGATAATCTTTCATCCTGTGGTAACTCGCGTTCCGGACATCTCTCTATATATTGTTTGAAGCGTAGCGATGCTTCCTTCACTCTCTCATATTCTTTTTGCTTGAATGCATAGATTTGGGACACTGTGTTATGCTTGATTCCCTTTTAGAGAACTCCACAACAAATTCTTGCAACAATTGTTCAACGTTTGAGAAGGCATTTTTGTACAACGGTTGGAACCAATTCAATGCTATCCCTTCCAAGGTTAAGCCAAATCCCTCATACTGTGTATGAAAATACAATACTTGTTCGGCTCTTAACACTTGTTTGAACAAGGATGCATGTACGTATGGATCCATTAATCCATCATACTTCTTCTTGACACATTTGGCCAATTGATATGGTCTCATTGGTTCTGGTTCAACCATGTATCTTAGCGTGTTGGGGTCTCTCACAAAGACATCCCTCGTTCCTTCTTCTCGTCTTGGAGCAAATCCTGGTGGAATCCCCTTTGAGACATGTTTTGGAAATGTTGATGGATTTGTAAGTCTAATTGGTGGTCTCTTGGTTCCACTCAATGAGGTAGGAGCTACACTTCTGTGAATAGCTATTTTGGATGTTTGAGGTCCATTTGATCCCATAGTTTCAATGTTAGCTTCTTGCCAATCAGTCTCCAAAAACCTTGGTATGCTTACACTCGGTTGAAAGTAGTAAGCAGAGATTGGAGTACCCATGTATGTATGTCTTTCTAGCTCAATTGGGCTTATAAGTTTGTACTCTCGTCCATACTTATCTACCATTAGAACTTGCACTCCCTGGTCATTTGTGTATGTGAAGGCATAGAGGTTCTTGTAGTCTGTCAACTCTTCAATGATGGAATTTAAACATCTATAGAAGTTTTTTTGATCCCCAATAGGTAACCTATAAAGGCCATCATAAGTGTAATCCGTTAGAACTCTCGTGGCTTCATTGGTTTTGATGAACCTCACGTTGGGTTTGTTGATTAGAGGATGCTTCTCTTCTAAGTCTCCAGCAATTTCCACTTTTGCTCTTTCAAACTCCTGCATTTTAGTTGATTGGTTTGGCTTTCAATGAGCTACATGATCACTTGAAAATTATCCATGAGCCATGACTTGAGGTTTGGCTTGATATGATTGATAAGCCTCATGGTCTTGTCTCAACCCTCTTGTTATAGGTGTTGCAGTATTTCTGGCTATTTGTGTAGGTGGCATAGCTCTGAGTTGAGTGGGAAACCCTAATGATGGATGAGTTGTCATGATTAACCCTCACTCAATACTCTCAAGATGGTCCTTGATAAGAACACCTTGGCAAAGCCACAATCCCTTTTTGCCCCTGGTCAAGTCTCTAAAAAGTCAGGAATTTATGACTTTTTTGGTCTCTGGAAACTGGTCTTGGGGTACCCTAAAAGTTTGGATTTAGGAAACTAGAAAAATTCAGCTCTAGGTGTGTGCTATTGCCCGCAAGGTTTCTTCCTAGCTATACCTGACTCAATTTGGAGTTGTCTATAAAAAGTTAGAGCACTTTTGGTGAATTGCACTTGAAACAACACTCAAAACAGTCTCAGGACCAGAACACAAAGAGATTTTGTGCTTGTATCTTGGCTTCCAGAGGGTATTTTTCACTCAAACTTGAGATTTGGGATGTACTTAAGTAGGTCTACAAACTTATGAAGTCAAATACCCTCACTATGTAGAGGTACACCGATCGCGATCGTTGACCCCATGTCACAGATTTGGAAGATTTTTGCACAGTAGCTAGCCCTTGATGTCTTGATACCAGGTGTCTTTGTATTTTTGAATTTGGAGATGTTTTGACCAATGAAAACCCAAATCCCATGTGGTTTTGCAGTTATTGGCCTGATTGTGTAACTGGGACTTTTGACCACTTTCTTTTGTTTTTTTGACCTTGCTCCTTTTGGAAAATATGTTGCACTAGATGTCAGCTACCTACTCATAAATTTTCAATCCAACATGTCACTGGGGTACACCGATCACGATCGTAGTTCCAGCTCCTTTTTGCATGAAATTTTAGGAGTTGATAGACATGGGTATGATTAGTGTATCCCCAAACCCCACTTTGCATTTGGATCACAAAAACTTGAATTTTCTCAAAATTTTGGTTTGAAGGATTAGTGATCAGTGTTTGCCCTATTTGACAACTGTCTTTTGGTTTTTTGACCCTGGTTCTTTTGAGAAAGTTCTTTGTTTAGTTATAGCTACCTACTCACCAAGTCTCAACTCAAAATGTCACTATGGACACCAATCGCGATCGTAGTTCTGAGCCCAAATTGGATGAAACTTGTGGATATGGTAGACAATGATGTGTACAGTCTACTCCCCAAATCTTTTTGAATTTGGACAAGAAAAAGACAAGTTTTTACCAGATCTTGGTCTACTGCAGTGGTTTTCTGACTGTCTGCTATTTTTGGCTATTTTGGTCACTTTTTTGAATTTTGAAAACTCCTGGTATCTTATATAACCTAGGTGTATGTGTGGGTAAAGTTTGGTCAAAATTTGGGACTGAGGTACACCGATTGCGATCGTAGTTTGGAGCCCAAATTGGATGAAACTTCACCAGCTTTTTCACTAGGCTCTTTCAAAACTACCTGCCAGACACTTTTGAATTTGAACTCAAAAAAGTCAAGAATTTACAGTTTCTTGGTTGGAAGTGTCTGTTTTCCCAAATTTATCAGTTTGACTTGATTTTGGTGTTTGATTTGGGATATGAGAGATACCTAGGCTTGTCCTATGCACAGGCTATCCCTCTGCATGGTTTCTTCCCAGTTTTGATGTGTTTTGGTCTACTGAAAGTCAATTTCTATGCTAGTTTAGCAGTTTTTGACTTGGATCTGTATTCAGATGGTTTGACAGGTATTTTGAGGTTTCTGGCTCTAGGTCCTTTAGACTTTTATGTTTGTATACACCTGAGGATCCCACATATGAAATCTGGTCAAAATATGGCACTTAGGTACACCGATCGCGATCGTAGTTCTGAGCCCAAATTAGACCAGATTTGGCATGCTTGTAGACACTAATGTTTTAAGGCTATCCCCCAAGTCTTTTTGCATTTGGATCACCAAAAGTCAATATTTTACAGTTTCTGGGTCTGTCAGGCTAGTTTTACCCAAGTGGCCTGATTTCCTTGATTTTTGATGTTTTTGGGTGTGGTTGCTTTAGACAAACTTGTTTAGAATCTTATCAGGAAGTCACATGTCAAATCTTGTACAATTCTGACACTGAGGTACACCGATCGCGATCGTAGTACCAGAGCCAAATCTGATGAAATTTTACAGGCTCTCTCTAACAAGTATTTCCCAGTGTTTGGTGCTATCACTTTCTGATTTGAATCAATTTCAGCTTTGTTTGGTCAGATTTTCTAATTTCAGAGTCTTATGGCCCTTTTGCCAAAGTTATGGTTTTCTGGTGTTTTTGACTCTATCTTTTGCCCCAAATCTGACTGGAATGTGATTTACTTATCCTACTCCTAAGTACAGAAATGAAAGAACATAAGAAAATGAATCAAACAAAACAAACAGGATTAAAAACGGATGATGGATCAGTACTCAATCAATACAAAGAAATTTGAAGAGAAAAAATGCTTAAAGCAACCTCACTCACAACTCCCTATATCTCTCAAGAGTAGATCCAGCCAGTCCACCGACCCTAGACTCCACTAAGCACTAAACACCTGTGTAGGTGCTTCACTGAAATGTAAATGGAATGGAAATTATCTTTTGGAACAATAAGAAAACTCTGAATATGCACTTGGTCACTCATCACCTTAGATTCATTCCCCGGCAGCGGCGCCAATGTTTGCGGGTCGCCGCGACGGACGTCCAAAGCATAGCTCTCAAGCATCAACATAAAATTATCGATACAGGGGAAGCGACTCGGATGAGGCATGGAAACTCATTAGGATGTCAACCCTAATGAAGTGAACTCGAAGAGATGCAACTACTAACCTACAAGCAAATCAATCGCCCTAAAGCCAAGTAATCTGTCTATGTCCTTCTACACAGCTCTACAGTCATCACGCCCGTTCACCATGCAAATCATATTGGAATCGCACGAAATTTTAAGGGAAGCTACAGGGGACTATAAGAAACATATCCTATCATTGTCACAGCATTCTGAAGAGGTACAAAGATCGCGATCGTTCGTCCCACAATACACAAAAACAGTAAATGGATGATCCTAACGGGTTGTTTTTGGGTCCCTAAAGCCTCTCTTAGGGTCAAAACAACATAAATACGTATATAAATACTCAAAACAGCGATTTAAGGCCTAAACAGATGCGTTTGAAACCTTCACCGAATCTTGAATGCTTACACTTGAATGAAAGAGCAGAGTAAGAGGAACACAATGCAAGAAACAAAAGTGAATTTGGGTTATCGTAGCCACAGAAGCGATGATTACAAGATGGAGCAAAGAGGTAGCTCTCAGTGCGTAACGCAATAGTCACTTATCTTCAAAAAAGAATCTCCCTTTCCCACTAACCTTAGTGTATTACATACCTAGGGCTTTCTAAAGTGGCCGGCGGCCAACTTCTCATGGACCTTTACATTCATCATTGGAAAAATTACATCTTTGACTTAGACTTGACATAGACGATTGTCATAAGGCTTTGACAGGGTTTGATGTATTAAACATTGGAAAGATAATGTGACCACATCAAAACTTTGGCCGGCTGACCCAACGGGCGTCTTGGCTAGGTGGGCACTTGTATGTTGTTATCACCTCCAAACATGAACGCTCTCCGCTTCCATGTAAGTTTCTCACAATATTGTGCTACTTCGAGTACATATGTCTACATTCCACTTTTGCTCATAGCTTGCATTTTGCATGTCTAAATCAAATTATGAGCATAAAGGTAAAGAAAGCACACTTAGAGGATTCTATAGAGTGCTTTAGGTGCTCAAAATAGACTTGCTAAAAATATGATATATAAATTAGGAATGATTTTTCCAAAGTGTCAAAATAGGGATTTCCCTAGATGGGATGTTTGTTATGGTTTGGCGTATTGCTGTAGCAACTTTGAGGGAATTCAAAGTACTAGGGATTTATCTACATGGGATGTTTGTTACGGTGTGGCCTATGCTTGTAGTAAGTTTGAGTGAATTTGGAGTATTGTAATTGTCACTACATCACTTAAGGCTTATGAGAAAATGGACTAGATTTTTTTGTTCGACACACTTGAGATTAGCACTTTGGATTAATGAGATAGACTAGGTTGTTTGAGAGGTTAACTATATCTTGTTGTCTCCATGCACTAGGTTGGCTACGTCCCACGGATTGACATTTTATGTGTCTATGGTTCTCTCTTTGCTCTCAAAGATATGGTAAGGCTTGGAATCCACCCACATTTTATTACCTAATGCATGGTTGAAAGATCACGGGTCTAGCTTCTTGAAAATACATTGGGTTTGGTCAATTGGTTGTGCTACTACTCAATTCAAATTAAGGCACCCTTCTTCTTTGTGTCCATGTATTATTAGCTTAATGGCCTGGATATGCAATGGAATTTCTTCATTCATGGTAAGGGGGATCACGATGGTGCAACAACAATAATAAAGATAAATTGATGCATGAGAAATTGAGGCAAAATGCATGGAGAATGAATTGTGTAGCAGATATTGTAGATCATCTAAAGCATCATTTTCATAATGTTTTTTGTCATAACGATGTGAACATGGTTTTTTGGGAAATTCAAGTTCTGTAGAGATCAAAGTTTTGCGAAGAGAAGGAACATGCCTAACATCTTTAAGCTTCCATTCATTTTTGTTAGCAGTTTTGACAGAAACTGTACCTTTGCTGACAATCTCACAAGCTTCTTCATCTCCCAAGAATACATACCCAAAATTACCTTTGGTGTAGTCTTGGAAATGTTGCTTGTGTGGTGTCGCATGGAATGAAGCCCCAGAATCTACTATCCAAGAAATAGACACATTGTCTAATGAGAGAATTAGAGCATCTTGCTCTACTTTACCTGCCACATTGGCCTCCGATGTTGGCTTGTTGTCTTGAGACTCTGTCTCCTTCTTCTTCTTGGACCAACAATCCTTCTTGACGTGGCCCTTCTTGCCGCAGTTCCAACATTCAAGAACTGACTTTGTGCGTGACTTGCTCCGCCTTGAGCGATCACGACCCTTTTGGTTTTTGAACCTCTCCTTAGGCCTTCCTCTTGTTTCCACTGATAGTGCAGCACTTGATGATTCTCCTGTGCTCCTCCTTCGCATTTTCTCGCTTAGGAGAACACCCACAACATCATCAAACTTAAGAGTATTTGTGCCAGAGATAGAATTACTTACAACCATCACAAGGCTGTCCCAACTATCCGGCAGAGATGATAGTATAAGGAGAGCTCGCACTTTGTCATCGAAATTGATTTTCACTAATCGAAGTTGACTTATGTTTGTGTTAAAGTCATTTAGGTGTTCTGCAACTGAACCATTCTCTGCCATCTTTAGATTGAATAAGCGCTTCATAAGAAATACCTTATTGGATGCCGATGGTTTCTCGTAGAAGTCGTCAAGTGACTTCATCAAGTCCTCCGTGGTCTTCATCTCCAAAACATTGAAGGCCACCGTTGACGCCAAGCTTAACCGATTGTTCCCAGTGCCTTTCGATGAAGGACAATCCATGCTTCATCTGCCATTGTTGCGGGCTTCTTCGCAAGACCGCCTAGTGGAAAATAGAGGTCCTTTTGGTAGAGATAGTCTTCAATCTGCATCTTCCAATGTTCGTAGTTTTTGCCGTTGAACTTCTCAATCTTGAGCTTCCCTTCCTCCGCCATAACTCCCACTCAATTCAAGGAATCCTTTCCTTGAGATAATTTAGCTACGAGCAAACCTTGCTCTGATACCAGTTGTTAGGAAATAAGACGTAGCTAAATAGATTTTTGAGTAGATTACTTAATGGAGAGAGATAGATTTCACACACAAGAGATTATAGAGTAGGGAGAGAGGGAGAGTACACACGATATACGTGGTTCACCCAATGTGGGCTACGTCCATGGGAAAGCATCCACTCAATGGCTTTAGCACTTCAAAAGAAGAAGTAGTTTACAAAGGGATTAAACCCTTGATAGAGCTCCCGCCTTGCTTCATTCTCACCACCTCACACTCACCTTGTTGCATCAACTTCACACTATGAAATGTGTGTAGAAATGGCCTCCTTTTATAGGCCAAAAGGGCTGCCCTCTCTTATGAGAGACAGCCATGTGTAGCTGCCCTTGTTCGAATAAGTCCAAATCGGACCCTCCAATCCGCCCATGTGTGGCCGCCCTTGAGAAGAAAAGTCCGTTTTTGAATTCGGCCACCGGCCACCGGCCATTGACTTTCGGCCATTGACCATTGACTACCGGCCACCGGCCAACCGACTGGTTGTTTTCTGACCACTTTCCGGCCGCCGTCCGACCATAATATTCCGGCGAAAAAAAATTTCTCGGGGGGCTCCACCCCCGAGGCCTCTAAAGTTGCCCCTGATTCTTGTCCGTGAAAATTTTGGTTTCCGGTGAGTGATTTTCCTTCACGCACGATGGCTTCTCCTCATAATGGGGGCCTTACAAATGTGCGCTTTTACCACATAAAATTACAAGGGTAAATCAGGCTCCATACTTAACATGTAAGATAAAGGAGAGAGACATATGAATAACCACCCAACCGTCCTATATCTAGGCCCCTGACCCTCTGGCTCTTAGCTATATATAGACCCCTATATTGCAAGTTTGTCCGATACTTCGCCAGGGTCGTGCCCTCCTAGTCCTACCCTTGGCATGACATTACTCCACCCTTGGAAAAGTGTTTTCATCCTTGAAAACAAAAGTGGTAAGATCTTCTCAAGAACACTAATGATTTCCACAGTGGCACCTCTCAGAGGTGCAGTTGTTCATGTGACCAACACACAATTTAGGAGGTCCAATGAAACCAAGAGAAACATCTTGATTTTCTACATAAATATGCCTGTGCAACTGTTGGTGTAACTGGCTTAAATCCAACAGAGTGTGTAGACTCTATTACAACCTTGCCAATTAGTAGTTCAAGTTTGAAGGAAGTCTTGAATACTGTTACACAAACTTTGACATACTTACAAAACAGATGCTTGTGAAAGCACGAGGGCAAGGACAACTCCTTGTCCCACCACTAGATCATGTACCAAATTGGGTGCAAAGAAGCACCAAAATTTGGTTCTATGTGACCTATGCAAGTCCCCTAAAAGCAGATACTTTGTTTTTTGAACTATACTACGTACTATGGCTGGTGTCCAAAATAATTAAATTGCATATGATCTTCGGTACTATGCTGCTTAAAAGCACCAACTTTGGTACTATGGATCCCCTATAGTACTATGCAGGCACCCTGCATAGTACCCAATTTTCTATTTTTCTTTAAACTCCATATTACCAAACTAGATCCTAGTACCAAGATGGATTTTTTGGGTAGATAAATACGCCAATGTTGGTACTATGTATCCAATTTGGTACTTTGCAGGATACTCTAAAGGCACCAAATTTGTTTCCAAACCTATTTTGGTATTATACTACCAAGTGTCAGCTATGCCCAAAAGTGAAAATTTGAGACTGTTATATGTAGGCAAACTCAAATCACCTTACACAATACCAAACTGGGTACATTCCCTTACACTTCATAGTACCAAGCTGAGTTCATAGCACCAAAAAAAAACTTTTATGCGCATTGTGCCAATGTAATTCAATACTACCAAATGGGGTACTTTCCATTTTCCAAGAAGCTTCAAAATTGGTGTTATGCATCTTGTTTGGTACTTTGTAGGTAACATTGAAAGCACCAAAAATCCAATTTGGTACTATACATTTGAGTGTAAGAATCTCCCAAAAGTATCAAATTGGTATTGTGGATTCCTTTAGGTAGTATGCAGACGCACCTAAAGTAACTTGCAATACCGAATTGGGTACTTTTTTATATATTGCATAATTAAAAATTGGATTCAAAGTACCAAATTGGAAACTTTTTCAGATACACAAAAGAGACAAAATTGGTACAATCTCTCTAGTTTGGTACTTTTGCAGGATATACAGAAGGCACCAAATTTGTTTCCAAAATCTAATTAGGTATTACACTACCAAGTTTGGGCGAAAATCAAATGTACCAAATTGAGAATGTGCATCCATACCTTTGGGCATTGCAACCAAAAAATTGTATTGTGGAACAATGCAAAATCCAAAGAAGCACCAAATTGGTACTATGGAGCTGGGAAGTGGACCTACAATGATTGTTGCCAAAAAAGAACCAAATTGATACTATTTGTCCTAGAGTGATTGTTGGCAAAAAAAACTACCAATCTGGTTATCTGAATTAATTTTTTTTCTAGTTCTTCTAGTTTTTCTTTTGCTCTTGTTGCTACCTTAATGGGTATTCTTGGTTTTCTCTTTGATGAACTTCATAGGTATTTTTCATTTCTTATTGGGATTTATTAGGCAGTCCTCAAGGAACCCCCCCCCCCCCCCCCTCCCCCCCTTTCACTACATTATGTGAATTAGGCTGGTGGTAGCACCAATCCCTCTTGGTCTTGTGGACACTCATTTTTACAATTTTCATGTGCTCCCTATTTATGTCATCTCTCGCTGCTTTGCAAGGTGGAGGAGCTCTCATCATTGGTGGATCTAGCCCCCTCGTTTGAAATAAACAATAGTAAGGGTGTTCTGACTGTGCTTAGTATATTTGTTTGTGCATAGGAACTTTGTGGTTCAGTATTATACCAACCTTCCTCTATCGCTCTTCAAGAACCAGATTCTTCATAGGGTCTTATAGAGGCACCATTGCATGCTCCTCCGTCATTTCTTTTGGATGCATCATTATACTAGAATAGCATTGTTGCCTCATAATGGAGGTTGCTTCCCCAAAATGTGAGCTCTTTTCATTCCTCCCGTGGGTATAACTTCTTGTGTTGGGTTTAGTGGAAAGCTTTAAATAGGTTGTCCTTGTTGTCTCATGGGGACATACTGCAAATTTCCATCATACTTTGGTCTTCCAACCTCAATTGGTGCCACATATACAACCTTTTGTCTTTTCCAGCATAGAGGTCAATACAATGGATAAAAGTATGGCATGTGGATACTCTACAGATCAGAAATTCAAAGAGGAGCCCAAATATAGTTTCAAATTTGGTAAAAAGTGGCTAGAGTAAAAAAACCACCCCTGCAACCCAAGTTAGGCACCACTGTCCATCCTGAGACTCATATTTTCCAAATGCAGAATATGTCTCATAAAATGATGTCAAAAAAATAAAATGACATCTAGGAAGTACAAGGCGTACTTGTGTGTGCAGGTAACTTGAAACACTCATTGACATAAGCAAGAGGGACCCTCATGAACCTCAATCCACAATGGCTATGCAAAACAAAACCGTACCATAAAGGCCTATCACTGGAAAGTTCAAAAATTCCCTAGTATAGTACTTTCCCAAAGTGTTTTGCTCCAACATGACCTTGTCATGTCTTTGTTGTTGAGAAAAATGGAAGCAGCGTATACATCCCATTCTCAAAACACGTAATCAAAGCATATACAAATAGGAACAACCAAAGTACATGTTGAGATTAAGTTAAAAAAGATATCGTGGAGTGTCAAAGCCTTGCTTCAAGTGGCTGAATATTGACACAACTGTCAAGTGAACACTAAAGGATAAATTATACACATAGACAGTTACGTGATGATTATTGTCCTTGTCTTGGAAATCTACAACCCATGGCGGATTCCAAATGATGCCAATGTAAGATAGAGGGGAGAGAGACCTACAAATAACCACCCAACCTTCCTATATCGAGGGCCTTGACCCACTAGCTCTTATCTACATATGGACCCCTATATTGGAAGTTTGTTGAATACTTTGCCAAGGCCATGCCCCCCTAGTCCTAACCTTGGCTGATATTACTCCCCCCTTGGAGAAGAATGTGCATCCTTGAAAACAAAAGTGGTAAGGTCTTCTTAAAAACACCAATGTTTTCCACAATGGCACCTCTCAGAAGTCCAACTGTTCATGTGTCCAATACAGAGTTCAGAAGAACGTTCAATGAAACAAAGCGAAACATCTTGATTTTCTACATTACTGTCCCTATGCAATTGTTGGTGTAGCTGGCTTAAATGCAACATAGTGTGTAGACTCTATCTATAACTCACTTCAGTATTGTAAACGAGTTACCACAAATAAGAGGTGTCTAACAAATGAGTAGGTTCCAAACTTTTTGAAGGTACTGGAACATGCAATAATAGCTCTTCTCAACTTTCCATAGAAATGACCTGCTGACATAACTCATCAGCCTGTATTAAGTCCTTGAATCCCTGTCATTTTGATTAGTTGACAACCCCAACAGAAATTGTGGATCAAAGATGAAAACTAGACAATAACATGCAGGAACTAAACTAGTTGCAACATGCTCTACATCATGAGAAGAAAACTCCAAACTAGAAAGATAATCTTGCTAGTTTGGTTGCTTATTACTAATGCATGCTCTTAGCATATCCTTTAGCACCAAGTTAATACATACCAATTGCCCATATGTCTTTAGACGAGTGATAGTATTCATTGTTGTTTCTCCCCAACCATTTACAAACAGTCCTCCAAAACTGACTCGTAAATGTGGGTTCACAATGACTTACAAAAATGTTTTTGAATCCGTATACTCTATACAAATTGTGATCAACCGACTTGGTTAAAGAGCAAACTTGTTTGGACTAAAGGTATATAGTTTAGTCAATCTATCTACAAACACCCATACCAAGTTCTCACCTCGTACGGTAGTTGGTAGATCCAGAATATACGTCTTAGAAATACTGCACATGTGGTGCAAGATGCTTTGTAAGATATCATGTCCATGAATTTGCATGCCGTTCCAAATAAGCCTATGTTAAACACTAGGGCCCATAACATCCAGTGTGCATGCATTCAACACAAACTTATTTGAACCTGCTTTTTCATGACTAGACTATCTACGGTTCGTACGTGAAAACCGTGTAACAAAAGTTGGACCCTAATAGAATGTGAAAATTCAATCACATCTAAGTGCCAACAATTAAACATTTCATTAACAAAACATAACCTTAATATATATATAAACAACCATCCATCAAAATTCTTTACCATACTTGTAACCTTAACAAGTCTATGCTTAGTACCCAATAATTTTTGGCCACTGAAATTTCTCCCAACACTACGTGCTCAAGATGGTCTAATAAACTGATGTGACCAGCACCTATGGACTCTATCACAACACATCATTATAAACAAGCAACAATGTCCATCCCAGATACCGATATTTTCCACATGCGGAACATGTCTCATAAAATGATGTCAAAACAAGAAAATGACATCTAGCAAGTACAAAATCTACTTGTGTGTGGAGGTAACCTCAAACAGTCACATCGACATGAGCGAGAGGGACCATCATGAACCTCAATCCACACTAGCTATACTAAACTCCATGAGTGTTTGGACCATGTTGCAGACCTTGTGACTAACAACATGTGAAAAACAAAACCATACCATATAGGCCTATCACTGCAAAGTTTAGAAATTCCCTGGTACAATACTTTCTCAAAGTGTTTTGCTCCAACAGGACCTTGTCATGTCTTTGTTGAAAAATGGAAGTAACATATACATCCCATTCTGGGAACACATAATCAAAGCATATACAAACGGGAACAACCAAATACATGTTGAGTTTAAGTTAAAAACATATTGTGGAGTACCAAAACCCTACTTCAAGTGGCTCAATAGTGACACAACCCGTTAACTAAACACTAAAGAGAAAGTATTGAATACAGACAGTTACCTGATGATTATTGTCCTTGTCTTGGAAATTTAAAACCCTTGGTAGATTCTAAATGATACGATGATTACTAATTAGTGGATAAGAAGATCTTTCCTTGAACGTGCAAGTGTGAAGGTTCTAAGAATTGACCATCAACACTTAGAAAGTGATTTAGTAATTGCAAGCTGTGTCTTACCCCAAAACCGTGCTCCTATAGAGACTCTCAGAGCTATAGACAAAGTAGGAGACCCATTGAAGTTGGAATCGTATTCACAACTAGATCTTTGGTGGACTTGAAAGTCCATAATCTTGGGTTTTTTGTGGATAGCCATGTTGTCTGAAATGTTTGATTCATCTATACATGTTGGTAAAGTTGTAAAGGCTTATCTCTACCAAGGTGTATGTATGAAGCAAACATTTCAAGAATCATGGCTTTCCATAAAAAACCCAAGATTATGGACTTCCAAGTCCATTAAAGATCTACTTGTGAATACGATTCCAAGTTTAGTGGAGATCCTACATTGTCTATAGCATTGAGAGTGTCTATAGAAGAAAAAATTTGGGGTAAGACCCAACTTGCAATTACTAAATCACTACTAAGTTTTGATGGTCAATTCTTGGCACCTCACACTTGCACTTTCAAGGAAAGATCTTCTTATCCACCACTAATTAGTAATCATCGTATCATTTAGAATCTACCAAGGGTTTTAGATTGCCAAGACAAGGACAATAATCATCAGGTAACTGTCTTTGTCTATTCAATAATTTCTCTTTAGTGTTCAGTTGATAGGTTGTGTTAGTTTTGAGCCACTTGAAGCAGGGATTTGGTACTCTACGATATGTTTCTAACTTAATCTCCATCACGCACTTTGGTTGTTCTTGTTTGTATATGCTTTGATTATGTGTTCCTATAATGGGATGTTTATGTTTTTCCCATTTTGCACGAACACTTTGGAAAAGTATTATACTAGTGAATTTCTACACGTTGCAATGATAGGCCTATATGGTAGAGTTTTGTTTGGTACATGTTGTTAGTCACAAGGTGTGAAACATGGTCCAAGAAATCATGGACTTTAGTTTAACCAGTGTGGAGTGAGGTTCATGAGGGTCCCTCTTGCTCTTGTTGGTAAGTATTTCAAGTTACCTCCACACACAAGTACATCTTGTACTTGCTAGTTGTCATTTCTTTTTTTGACATCATTTTATGAGACATATTCCGCATGTGGAGAATATGAGTCTCTTAGGACTGACATTGGTGCCTGTTTCCTAATGATGTGTGAAAAAAATTCCCTACCTGCCGGTCGCATCCGTTTATTAGACCATTTTGAGCACATAATGTTGGGAGAAATTTCAATGGCGAGAAATTGTTGGGTACTAAGCACAAAATTATTGAGGTTACAAGTACGGTATACAAAACTAATGGATGGTTTTTATAGATATAGCAAGGCTATGTTTTGTTAATGAAAATGTTTCATTGTTGGTACTTAGATGTGATTGAATTTTCACATTCTATTACGGTTCAACTTTTGTGGGAAGGTTTTCACGTACGTATCACAAAAAGGCTAGTCATGAAAAAGTAAGTTCAAATAAGTTTGTGTTGAATGCATGCACACTGGGTGTTATGGGCCCTAGTGTTTAACACAAGCTTGTTTCGAAGGGCATGCAAATTCATGGCCATGATATCTTACAAAGCATCTTGCACCATAGATGCAATAATTCTAGAACGTATATTCTAGATCTACCAACTACCATAGAAGGTGAGAACTCGGTATGTGTGTTTGTAGATAGATTGACTAAATTATATACATTTAGTCCAAACAAGTTCACTCTCTAACCAAGTTTTTTGATCACAATTTGTATAGATTATATAGATTCAAAAGTATTTTTGTAAGTCATTTTGTGAACGCACTTTTCTGAGTCATTTTTGGAGGATTGTTTATAAATGATTGGGGAGATACAACAATGTATACTATCACTCATCTAAAGACGATGGGCAGTTGGTATGTATTGACTTGGTGCTAAAGGATTGTGCGCTCCTTGCCGCACTGTCGAAGCAAGGGACTTGCCTAACACTGTGTGGGAGCCACAGACGGCTCCAAGCACACTACTAGCTTAACTAGTAAGCTCAAAAGAGGGCAATGGTGTGCCACTCACCGCTCTATGCTCCTGCCGTGGAGGATTCCTCACCGCAAAGAAGAAGGAGACGCCGCTACGTCGTGCTCAACCGCTTCACCGCCGTCGTGCCGCCGCAATGCTCGATCGCACTCTCCCTCTCTCTCTCTCTCTCTCTCTCTCTCACACACACATACACACACACATACACACACACACAAGGAGGTGAAGAAGAAGAAGATGGAGATGGAGATGGAGCAAGAGCACTCTTCTATTGCACAAATGAGAGAATAAGTGAATTTTAGGTTTAGTTGGCTTTTATATGAGCTCACCCCATTCACACTTGGGCGCCCATGCTTAGCCAACTAATCCCTTGAATGTCCCAGTTAGAGTGCGCCTCTCATCGGCGATCACTCTTACCCTTTTCCTATTGGACCGACAAGCCCGGTACCTGACTCTACCAAATAAATAATACAATGTCCACCGTAGGTTACAACGTCCGTCTCGTAGGTGATAGGGTGTCCGTGAGCCGTGAGGGTTAACATGCCCCCCTTCTTGATGTAGATTCCGTCCTCGAAAGCTATTGAGTTGAAGCTCGTTGGTCGAGGTGGAAGAGCATTTGAGATGAATGTCCTTAGCCTTCATTAGTCACTCCAAAATCAAACAACATTGCACAGTAATTGCATTTTCATAAGCGATTAAAAAGCATATGTAATTTTAGGTAGACAATTGATTGGTAACAGAATTTTAAACAATTTGTCAGCAATAAGCATTAAATTGCAATGTAATCAAATGCATAAACAGATGTAAAGGTAAAAAATTAAACAAGTCTGGGGTCGCTAATTTAACGGTCGAAAGGCACTAGAGATCAACTATTAATACCATGGGTAAGCTTCTTAATTTTCTCTGGTTAATTAAGTTGTTTAATCGCGAGAGCCAAGTATTTCATGTTCGAGGGCTGACTAGAGGCTATACCTAGAGGACCTTGTAGTTAAGCTACGATAAAAGGAATTTCTCATGAAATCATCGCCTGACTGATTACCTTTTCTTTGACCCCCCAAAGTGTTTTCACAGTGATTCAATTTGATGTGTGTGCTTATTTTGTATACCTTGGGTTTTTTGCTTTTCAAGGAAAAGCGCCCACACTGGGAACCTCTAGGGCTCTAGTACCATAGGCAATACATGTGAGTGAAGTACCAAATCAAGCTAATATTTCTCTTCCAGCTTAAGATTTTACATTGTGGCACTTTGATTTTTTGTTTGTTCATTTTCAGCATTTTAATTTTGTAACTTTGGGGAGTCATATAACACTGATACACCTTCCCAGGCTCATCACACTAGCAAACTCCCTTTATAATACTTAAGCGAAAGGTCAATAGGGTCAAGCCCACTAGAAATCCCTAGTACATTTCACACAATGCTGCCTAAATCGGATTAAGAACCTAAGTAACCATTGATTATTAGGAAGGCATTCCCCATGGTATTAAGAGAAGATCTCTAACACCTAACTTGGTCAAACTAGCTTAGTCGGACTGGTTGATTTTTAAACCTAGACAAGTGATTATGACAAAAAATTACATTGAATTAAATGTTTGTTACTAAGCAAATGTGCTGGATATTATCCTACCAATCACAATCAAAGCAGACAATCATAGATGCAAAAAAAATAAGGGGCAATGCTAATGGACAAGAAACACCTGTTTGTGTCGATGGTCGCGCTTGATTTGAAGAGTGAGTTGAGATAAAGATTTCATGAAGGTCCAAATCCTATCAATAGCAACACGCTCCTGTACACACTAGGAAACAAAAGGAATACCTCCAGGAGGCACATTAGTGGGAAAAGGTACCAACACTTATTGAACACAACAAAAAACATAAGGAACCCTAACCTAATTATTTGCACTCCCCTAGAGAGTCAAGGGAATAGGATATTGTAGAGGTTGGGGGGAAACCCTAAGGCTAAACCCCTATCCTCATCGTCGAGATAAACAAAGTCATCATCCATGAGACCATATGTGCCATCCGTGTAGTCCTGTAAATTTTCTTCTTCATCATAGGTGCCCATGTTTACTAAGAAGGTCACTAGACGCCTATAGTCATCTTGATCAAAAGGGTAGGCTTGTGCAATGGGAGAAACGCTCTCTACTAAGTATGGATCAGACGTGGTCAAGAGACGTATCAACCATTCTAACTCCTCAAAATTCCTCTCACATGCTAGCGTACCTATCAAATCCCATTCACATGCAAGCACTGGAAAGACTATGTGAAATATTTGTGAAAAGTAACGAGGGTACCTCTCACCCAAGGCAGGAGTGGATGACTCTAGCGTACTAGCCATATCTGTACACGCAAATAGATGATGGTTAGAGTGCAAATATTACAAGGGTCGTGTTCTTGTGCATAATTTGTTTTTATGATTTGTGTTATGGCTCTTGCTCTTTTACTTTTTTATCTTGTTTTTGTGAGTATAAGGCTTTATATATACATTCCCTAAGATTGGAGATTAAGAGGTCAGGGAGAAAGGTTGAGAGGGAAGCAAGTGAATAATGGATGTCCACAAACACTCCCCCCTTCCTTGGGTAAATCATATCATTTGAAATGATGTCGTCACCCTTTGAAACCAGTTGTTCCAAGTTGTTATAGGTGAAGATTTTTGCCAGTAGTTGTCTATTACCTTAGGTGCCTCGTCGAGTTGCAAGGGTGGTAAGGTACTCTCCCAGGATCGAACTTGAAGTGGTTCATTAGGTGATTCTTGAACACTGGAAGGTGTGGATTCCTTTGTAGCTTCATGGAGGTCCACTATTGTAGGTGGAGGCTGTGTAGAAGCTGTTACCTCTATGGATGTATTACATGAGGAGCTAGAAGCTTCATGGAACTCCCCCCTTCCTGAGCTAGGTGGAATAAATTGGTTTTGCCTTGGAGCCCAAACTAGCTCTGGACTAGGTGTGTAGCATTCTGTGATATTTCCCTTCCCACGGTCTGCCATTGGCTTTAGCGTTACATTGTTTGACTCATATGGGTTTGTTGTTGATAGGGAAGGACACATTTTACGTTTAGGTACCCAAATTTGCTCATTTCCATCATAGTAGCCTTGGGCTTCTAATAGTTGTTTTGGAATCCATCGTGATTTGGTCTTGACTCTCCTAGGGCGCGCTCTTGGTTTTTCGGGGAAATTTTTTCTTGGAATGGATGGGAGGGTTGAGGTAGTTGGAAGTAAGACCTTGGGGACCCATTGATATGTACTCTTAGGTCGTGCAGGTTGAGTACTTGCAATATTACTGCTTGCTGCAACTACAAGTGTTGAAGTGCTAGGTTCATGGGTAGCCGGCAAAGACGAGTTAACCACCTTGGCTTGTGAATGTTGGCTATTCTTCAACTTTGCTAGAGTTTGCAACGTAGGTGACTTTGCTTGAATGATAGGGGTTAGAGTCGGTGGTCGCGTCGTGACACTACCAGTATCCCAATCAATAGTGCAATTTGGTTGCCAACATCCATGTGCGTCCAATGTTTACGTTGCCTTCCATAGCTCCCGCGGGCATGACTAGAAACCTCTGCACTATGCTTCCATTGTCATAGACAACAGGGGTCTGAAGGACTCCAAGAATAGCAGTTTTCTTTTTATTAATGCCCTTGACTTGCATCGTACTCGGGGATAGGGTTGGTTTCCCTAATTGACACCAAACTCCATAGGATAATAAATTGTGTTTAGCTCCCGTATCTAATAAGGCATTGTATAGTACTTTCCCATAGGGGCTATTTAGCTCAATTGGGTATCGTAGGGGTGGCTCAGATTCTAATGAGTCGTCATCTGTGTCTTCAAAAAATGCTTGCGTGATTCCCAGATTAGCCTCTCGTTGGCGTCTAAGACGTTGTTGTCGTTCTTGAGCCTCAACTCTTGCTTGGATTTTTTAAAGCTATGCTTGTTCCTTGGCAGCCTTCTTTTGATGGATGCTTTGCAACTCTTCCTGGCTTAGAGGATCATAATATCTTTTGAATTTACTCCCATTAAGGAATCCAATGGTTTCAACTCCATCTAGAGTCTCCACACGAATGGTACCTTGCGGGGTAATTTCACACACTCGATATGGTCCCTTACCAGCGTATTTCAATTTTTACGTACCCCGTACATAAGAACTTTATCACCAACCTTGATGTCTTTATCCTTTAAATGGCTATCAAACCACTTCTTTCTCCTATCCTTATCCACTAGAGCATTTCGCACAGCTAATTGCCTCTCTTCATCTAGCCTTTCCAGAATATATAATCGCTCAACTAAGGGGTTACCATCCCAACCTTCTTGAGAAGCTACTCGAAGACTAGGAATGACAAACTCCCATGGCATAACTGCTTCTTGGCCATACACCATCTTAAACGGTGTGCAATTAATAGTAACTTTATACGCAGTATGATAAGCCCATAAAGCTGATGTAAGATTTAGGTCCCAATCAGTGCAATGAGCCTCAACTGTCTTTGTCAAAATGGAGATGAGAGTTTTGTTGGTACTCTCAGCTTGGCCATTTGCTTGGGGATAATAGGGTGTAGACTTGTGGTGAGATATCATGAAGTTTGATGTGAGTTCTTTTATTACTTCATTTATAAAATGAGTTCCATTGTCACTCACAAGTTCAAAGGGGCATCCAAAACGTGTGATAATGTTCTCAAAGAGGAACTTAGCTGTTGTTTTTGCATCCGCCTTTCGTGTTGCTTTTGCTTCAGCCCATTTGGTTACATAGTCTGTAGCCACAATGATATATCGTGATTGCGTGTTACGTGCAGCCAGACTAATCGGTCCTACAAAGTCTAAGCCCCACTTTTCAAATGGTTGGGTTACCTTGATGGGATGTAGAGGCATCCTATCACTTCTTTGTGGCTTCTTGAAGCGTTGGCATTCATCACATCCCTTTGCAAAAAGTGATGCATCCTTAAACAGAGTGGGCCACCAATAGCCTGACTGTAAGATCTTTCGGGCAGTCAACTTTCCTGAAAAGTGACCACCAGCTACGCCCATGTGTGCCTCTTGTAGAATATATAAATACTCATCCTCGCGGGCACAACGTCTAAGAACATCATCTTTTCCTCTCTTATAGAGAGTTCCCGCCAGTAAGCAATAGGGTTTGCATTCCTTGATTAATTTTCGAGCTATATCTTTTCGCAGCTCTTTGGGTGGAAAACCATTAACTAAGAAGTTAACAATCTTTTCACTCCATTCAGGCATTGTCTCAACAATGAACAAAGGAGTATCAGGAAATTCATCATCAACCCCCGTAGGAGCTTCGCCATTAGGGATACGAGATAAATGATCCACCATGAGATGTTTCCTCCCAGGCCTCACAACAACGGTGAAGTCAAACTCAAGAAGAATTAACAACCATCGTGTAATTCGACCTGTGGAACACGGCTTGTTTACCAAATATAGCAATGCTTGATGATCAACATAAAACACAAACTTGGTAGCAAGAAGGTAATAGCGAAATTTCTTTACTGCGTAAATCATAGCTAGACCTTCGCGCTCTGTAGTAGTGTATTTCATCTCGGCATCATTTAATTGGCGACTTGCAAAGCTAATAGGGTAGTCCAATTTATGTTCTCCTGGTTGAGTTAGAACACACCCAATAGCAAAATTTGATGCATCAATATGCACATGAAAAGGTACATTCCAATCAGGTGTTCGCAGGATTGGAGCACTTGTTAGGGCCTTCTTTAATAACTCATAAGATTGATGACATTCTTCCGTCCAGTGAAACTCGATAAGAAGCTTGTACAATGGACCCGCTATCTCGGCAAAGTTTAAAATAAACCTTCGATAATAACCAACATGGCCCATAAATCTTTGAACTCCTTTATAGTTAGTAGGTGGTGGCAAATCGGCAATGGCTTTAATCTTACTCTCATCTGTGGATATCCCGTTCTTGGACACTATATGCCCTAGAATGACTCCATGCTTAACCCAAAATTGGCATTTGAAAGGGTTCAATGAGATGCGATAAAATCTGCACCTTTCAAATATTTTTCGTAGATATAACAAATGCTTCTTCCAAAAGAATAAACACAAAGGTCGTTAGGAAAGCTTCACAAAACTCCCTTAGAAATTCTTTAAACGCAGTGTTTATTAATCGTTGGAATGTAGCAGGGGCATTTGTTAAGCCAAAAGCCATAACACGAAATGCAAACACTCCAAACTCTGTGATAAAAGCAGTTTTAGCTTGGTCCTCTAATGCAATTGTGATTTGATTGTAACCAGAGTACCCATCTAAAAATATAAGCTTCCTTGCCCGCAACTCTTTCAAGCACATGTTCTGAATATGGCAAGGGATAATGATCTCTCCTAGTAGCTGCATTAACTTTCTTGAGGTCCACGCACACTCTTAGATTCCCATTCTTTTTTGGAACAATGACTATTGGAGAAACCCATTCTGAGTGCTCAATAGGGTATATGAATCCACATTGGATAAGTTTTTCAATCTCCTCTTGTACAATTTTGGCGTACTTAGGATTCATTAGATAGGGTTGTTGTTGGACGGGTTTAGCAATGTTGATCATGGGAATTGTATGTTGCACCACAGAAGGTGGAATGCCCTTCATGTCATGATATGTCCAAGCAAAGATATCCTTGTATTCCTTGAGGAGCTCCTTAAGTACAGCCTCTTCAGTTTCGGTAAGGTCTTGAGCAATAAATACTGGTTTAGACTCCTCACCTGGTTCTGCTAATTCTATCTCTTTAACTACCGATGGACCATCAAAGACTCCAATGCTTCCATTGGTAGGTATTCGTTGGGCTTTGGCATACACAACCTTTCGCTCCCCTGTGGTATAAGATTTAAAATGTTCAGGAGCCGTATGTAAGTCAGCAGGCTATTGTCCTGATGGAGACCTTTCTTTTAGTTCTGCCTCCTTTTGTTGTTGAGCTAACTCTCGGTTTTGACGTCTTCTTATAGTTCGACTCAATTTCGGCTCTGTAACCTCCAATTGAGTGAGGTTAATGGGTCGCGGGCTGCACCACATGACACTCTGGAGATGTTCACCCCAATTGTCTACTAGCTTTCGATGAGCATCACATGCCCCTAGATAGCTAAGCCATTCTGCAGTAGATCTTTCCTTGTTTATCCTAGCTCTCACATTTGCTAGATATCGTCGTCTCTTATATGACCTTTGTTTCTTGTTAAGGTTTTGATTTTGGTAAATTTTTGAACTCGACTCGCCTGATAGGTCTTCGCTTGTATCTTCTTCACTCTCATATAAATTACCATAGATGGTCGTACTAGGCCTTGAGTGTTCAGTTTCTATACTTGGTTCACTCGATGTTTCTTCAGGTTCTGAATCCATTTCTCCCTGAGATTCCATTTCTGATGTGTATTGGCCTGAAGCCTTTGAGGAATCATCGGTTTCACTCTCAGGTAGGTGTGCCTCTTTCTTATCATCGGATGTTACATGCGCTACACCTAACATATTTACTGGTGCAATGTGTGGTATCTCTTCCCCATCTGGTGTTACCCAGGTTGTTCCTCTAGCTCCCCATGTATCTATAGGTTCCTCTAGGTGCACCCAATCGACATTGTCTGACTCAGCCATTCTGGGTAGGATATCCATATAAGGAGAGTTCTCCCCAATATCCGTGTCTTTGTTACACGTGTAACAATACTGTAATGGAGCTGAGTGAATTGTTGTGTCTGATCGATTATCAATGATGAATTTATTTCCTAGAGGATGCGTTCGACCACTTAAAAGATCACCTCGAATGACAGAGTCTTGGAACTGTAAGTAGACGTGGTTTTTGGACCAGTCATGCACCATTTTTGCTTCCCTCATGAATGGACGCCCTAAGATCATCTCAAATGACATAGGATCCTTGGAAAAATCCATAACAATGAAAGTCTGCCTTACCTTGTGTCCCAAGACCTTGATTTTGAGATCCTTTAGCATTCCAATAGGCGTAACAATAGATCCATTAGCCATTTTTACCACTACGCTTGTGGCTTCAAGGTGAGGTCTCCCCATAGACTCCCAACAACTCTTTGTCACCATGCTGACTCCCGCACCACCGTCAAGGACCCCCTTTACAGTTAATCCTTTAGTAGTGATTGGTAGAGTAGCATTAAATTCATCACCTTCAAAGTATTGCCCCAACTTGTTAACGGGTATTTCAATTACAGATTCATGTCCCGCTAGGTCAGATGGTGGTGCTAAATGTTCCTCATCATTCATTACCGAGTCAGGTTTGTTCATATGTGCAAATTGTGGTAATCCGGCCTGTAATTCTCCATTGAGGAAGGCTCGAAGAGCTGAGACTAGCTCGGGGTCTTTATATAGTTTGGACATGATGGTGGTTCTAACTTCTGAAGACATGAAATCCATCAATTTGGAAACATTTAATGGCATCTTGTGGGACGTAGGACCCTGACAAGAGAATGGTGAAGATGGAATCCACTTCCTCAAGGGAGTCGGGCATTCCCTCACCAAACATTCTCTCTAGTAGGAAAGGTGTGTGTCCACTTTCAGATGTCCTACCCTCACTCTCTTCCCGAATGATACTGGGTATAGCTAACGGCCTGTAGTTCTTGTGAGGTTGAACTTGTGTGGGAAACACTGTGTCCGACATCTGGATATGTTTGGGTTCAGGTTCTAATGTTCGTTGAGTTTCTTCCACCAAACCCCTTAGTTGTTGGACTCGTTCAATTTCCACTGTTGGGTTTGGATAGGTTCCAATCTTTCTCTTGCAATCCTCATTTTTTGTCTCTCATGGCTTATCTTGGGGGTTCGCAACTGGGTGGTTTAACTTTGAATACTCTTTTGGTGTTCGTCGTAATTCCCTCTCGTGATCCTCCTCACTGGCTTTTTCCTTTGTAGTAACAGTTTTGGTCTCCGTGGTCTCTATCGAATCTGAGTCATCCTCAGGGTCATTCATATACACGGGATCCTCTCCTGTCTCTATGTTAGTCTTTGAACTAGGTTTTGAGCTAGAAGCATTAAGGGATTTCTTTCTTCGTGTTTTCTTCTTTCTCGCTCGGCCAATGGATGTAGCATCTCTCTCTCTTCGAGGATGTGATTTTACTTTTGGAGCATCGACCGTGTGAGTGCATTCACTGGTGCTATGTTTATAGTTGGTGGTGTCCCATCAACAATCTCTATTAAGTTCAATGGTGTGATTTTCGGTGCGTTTGGATTGTTAGGACACTGTGCGATCAAATGATCTATGCCACAACGATTACAAGTGATTATTAGCATTGCCAATGCACTCCCTTGACTTGTTTGCATTAGTTCAGCATTCATTTGCATTCTAATGGGGCACTCAACTACTCGATGTGGTCCACCACATTCGTAGCACTGAAGAGGTGGTCTCCTGGAAAAACTATTAATGTTTTGGCCTCTTGTTGCTAGCGGAGTAGCTTGATATACCGGTTTGATTTGTCCCCAATGGTCTTCCATATAGTACATGGGACACTCCTCAAGCATGTCGACTCCATAGGTGATACTAGAGATTATGTCCTCTTCGCAATGTACATAAGTACTAGATGACTCGCAACCTATTTGGTTCATAGGTGTAACTCTTGGATGAGGGGGTTGCGGTCCTAGCACTGGAGGTGGCAACGGTGTGGTTTGGACCACATTTTGGGTTCTATGGACCATGTGCTGTAATGGCAACTGTTGCTCCATGGGTGGGGTAGGCATCAATGCAGGAACTCGAGGTGAGTCTGCCCAAGCTATAGGCGGTCTATTTTCCATGATGCATTTAAGCATTAGGCAATCCTTCGCTTGATGGACATACCTACCACACGCGTTACAAGTCCCGTTAAACTTTACTCTGAAAGTAGGGCATTCACTCGTAGTATGTGGGCCCAAGCAAATTGGGCACCATTGTTGCTCCCTTCTTGGATACATATGAGTGTTTTGTGGAGCACGATTACCCCTAAGGCTTTCTTGGATGGCCTTGGTGAGATCTGCCAAAGTCATCTCAGATATCGTTTGCTCTTTCACGATTGGCTTTATCTTCATTGGCTCATGCCCTGACGCTTGCGAGCTACTAGACTTCTGCTCGGCAGACACTCTTTCTCCTGTAATCATTAAATTATCCTCCAATTGGATTGCATTCATGGTGATTGCTTCCCAAGTAGTGATACCTCTAATGACTAGGCCATTATAGATACTTTCATGTCGTAGTCCCCTAATGAATCTATCGAGCAATTGGTTGTTGTTGAATGGCTCGTTTGGATTGCATCGAGAATTCAAATTCTTTAGGCGACTAATGAAGTCTCTCACGGATTCACCTTCTTCTCGTTGGGCTTTCTGGAGCTGAGAGGCTACACCCCAAAGTACTCCCTCTCATATGTATTCTTTTAAGAACAGTCTCCTAAGAGTAGAGTATATCGTTTTCTCTTCTACTCTTAAGGTTCTATACCAATCTCCAGCCTTTCCGCTTAGGGTCAAACTCAAAGCCTTACACTTATGTAGCTCATTGCGCTCTTCCAAGGAATCGCACACATGTTCAAAGACTTCCATATGCTTTCTAGCATATCCGTCTCCACTGAATTTCTGTGTGAGCTTAGCTACTTGAACTGCCTTGCTCCTAGGCTCTCTATCAGGTGCACTACGCATGTTTTCCGCAATAGAGCGACCGATAGTTTGAGCAAATGCTGCCAAATCTCCTATTCGAGCAGGTATAACGGGTGTATGTGCTCCTGGAACCACATGTGAGATGGGAGTTGGCCTTAGCCTTGGCATACGCGCGGCTCTTGGGTCCCATATTTCGTATGGTGGTGTACCAGACGGTGGTCCAAAGTTTACAAGCGTGGCCCTAGGCATAAGGGGGTGCATGGTATGGCATGTTATTATTAAATGGCATGGCTCCACTTGTATAAGAGCTTGGATAATGCCATTGTGGATTGTAAGCTCTTGGAATAATCGGAGGTGTAGGAGCTACATGAGGTTGAGGTACGACAGGTGCACACGATTGATACATACATGTAGGTATAGTTGGGGGCATTGTGCTACTAGGCATCGGCGCAGTGTTAACAAATGAACTCCATGGTGTACTTCTTGTCATGCTCACCACTGGGATATGCATGGTAGCCGTAGTGTCATTAAGAGAAAGATGAGCTAGATCTGGGAAGGTAAAGCTGCCACTTGTGGGCTCAGATTGTACTGAGGCTCCTGGAGAAACAACATATGGAGGATCAATGGGGCTCACTGAGGGAGTCTCCATTTGTGATAGGGTTGGTTGGTTGGCCTTTCCCGTATCCAAGAATCTCATTAGGCCTGTTGATCCCTGTGTTCTGTCTTTCTAACTCGACAATCCTATGGAGGACATCACAGACTTTCTGTTGTTGCTCATCTATGCTAGTAGCACCCGATGTGGATTGTAGAACATCTAACCAACCCACATGATAGGTGTGTCCTGTGTACCGATCAGTTAAAGCTTCTGCTTGTAGGTCATACTCCTAATTTTCATTTAGGAATATCCCATCTAGGCCTGGCGTGTTGGAGGTTTCCCTCGAAGTGGAAGCATTATTGCTCCCCATCGCTTGCCCCTCCGTGACTGCTACCTTGGGAGCACTCGGTTGCTCGGCTGGCATGATTGTTGTCATAGGAGCCTTTGCTTTCAGGGCTCGACTTTGTTCTAGCCTTCGTAGGTTCTCAATTTCCCTCTCCCTTGTTGCTTGCATATAGCGTTCGATCTCTTGTACTTCGGCAAGACTCCTACCATCGGGTAGTAACATCTCAGAGGGAGATAGTCCTAAAGGATCAGGAGGTGCAGTGGATGGAACATTCACATGCACACTCTCAAGAAGCATAGGGTCTATTTTAGGCATGAATGACGAATTTACTTCCCCACTCTCTTCATTTATTTTATTAACCGCATGTTCGGAGTGAGTAGCTCTACTAAGGGTCTCTTTTAAGCGGCTAAACACGCTGGACCCGGGCCGTGGGCCCATGGCATGCATGTCTTGACTTGAACTATCAGGATTTGGTGTAGGATACCCCTCCATGACTTCGTAGTCAGAGGAAGAATCACTAGACGCGATATGAGGATCTTGGGTCACGCTACCTTGAGTCCCGGCCGAAGGTCCAGAACCTAGGGTGGAGGAATAATGGGTGCCCGCGTAAGTGGAGGCACTACCAATATGCTCGTGCTCTAACACTCGTCCAGAGCGTAGGTTCATATGACTTGGATCCCTTAAAAGTGTCAGTGAGTGCCCGTGAAGGCTGCTCACCTAGTATTTTTGGGTGTTTTGCAACCCAAGTCTTTTCTTAATTTTTTTTTTATTTTTTGATTTTTTGGTCCTTTTTTTTCTGACCTAGCTATAGAATAGAACGTATGATAGCTCAAAACGAGCGTCTCGGTCAGAGGGACGTGCCGTGCTTTACAGCCCTCCGTTTGGTCACTTTATGCCCTCAGAATCCCTAACCGTCAATTTCTAGTAGGGAACTAGGCCCAAATTAGAAAGTCTAAGGGTGCAAGTGGGAAGAGAAGGGACGAGAGTGGAGGACTTGCCCCACATGCTCTCATTCCCTCTTGAGGGGGTAGGGTATATATATAAGAGTGAGTCTATTATATATCATAAGACTGAGGCCTGGGCCTGGGCCTGGGCTTGGGATTGTGCTTGGGCTTGGGGAAATGATCCCGATCCCGATCCCGATCAAAATTTTAGTGTAGTCCCCCAGTCACTCACGCTTAAATATTTTTGGTTTTTTAATTTATTTTTATTTTTTTATTTTTTTTAGGCGACGACCGTGCGCGGTTTAGTTGACCCTTTCTTGGCCACACACACTGTCAACACCTACCTAACCTCTCTGTCAACAACTCACAGACAGCTCGCTACCTTATCTACTTACTAACAGTGCTGCTAACCACTAACTAATCTACTAACTAATCTATTAACCACTCTGCTAACTGCTTACTGACAGTGGGCTAACTGTCCATCTACTTCCTCTCTCACTACCTTACTGTGCAAAGACTGTGTGCAGGCAAACCTTGACAGAAAATTGTGTACAGACTGTGTGCAAACAGAAAACACAACATTATGCAGAAATCACAGAACTTGCAGACAATACAGAAATTAACAACTTGCAGAAAAATAACTCATTCCTCTTCCTCTTCCTCTTCTTTCCTACTACAAACAACTCATAGGAGAAGCACAAAGTGCCTCTTGGGCTTAGTGCAAAGCGGTTCCCCGGCAGCGGCACCAAAAATGTGCACTCCTTGCCAAACTGTCGAAGCAAGGGACTTGCCTAACACTGTGTGCGAGCCACAGACGGCTCCAAGCACACAACTAGCTTAACTAGTAAGCTCAAAAGAGGGCAATGGTGTGTCACTCACCGCTCTATGCTCTTGCTGTGGAGGATTCCTCGCCGCGAAGAAGAAGGAGATGCCGCTACGTCGCGCTCAACCGCTTCACCGCCGTCGTACTGCCACAATGCTCGATCGCACTCTCCCTCTCTCCCTCTCTCTCTCTCTCTCACACACACATACACACACACACATGGAGGTGAAGAAGAAGAAGATGGAGATGGAGATGGAGCAAGAGCACTCTTCTATTGCACAAATGAGAGAATAAGTGAATTTTAGGTTTAGTTGGCTTTTATATGAGCTCACCCCATTCACACTTGGACGCCCATGCTTAGCCAACTAATCCCTTGAATGTCCCAGTTAGAGTGCGCCTCTCATCGGCGATCACTCTTACCCTTTTCCTATTGGACCGACAAGCCCGGTACCTGACTCTACCAAATAAATAATACAATGTCCACCGTAGGTTACAACGTCTGTCTCATAGGTGATAGGGTGTCCGTGAGCCGTGAGGGTTAACAAGGATATGCTAAGAGCATACATTAGAAATAAGCAACCCAACTGGAAATATTATCTTTGTAGTTTGGACTTTACTTCTCATGATGCAAAGCATGGTGCGACTAGTTCAGCTCTTGCAAGTTATTGTAAAGTTTGTCAACCTTGATCGCAAGTTCTGCTGGGGTTGTCAACTGCTCAAAATGACAGCAAGTCAAGAACTTAATACATGTTGATGAGTTATGTCAACATGTCACTTCTATGGAAAGTTGAGAAGAGGTATTACTGCATGTTCTAGTACCTTTATAAAGTCCAAAACCTAGTAATTCATTAGACACCTCTTAGTTGTGGTAGCTTGTTTACAATAGTCAAGTGAGTTATAAATAGAGTCTACACACTATGTTGGCAGTTACACCAATAGTTACACAAGGACAACAATGTAGAAAATCAAAATTTGTCTCTTGGTTTCAGTGAACCTCCTATTAAACAGTGTATTGTGTCACATGAAAAATTGGACCTCTGAGAGGTGCCACTCTAGAAAACATTAGTGTTCTTGAGAAGAACTTATTACTTTTGTTTTTGAGGACAAAAATGCTTCTCCAAGGGGGGATTACTATCATGCCAAGGGTAGGACTAGGAGGGCACAGCCTCGACAAGTGCTGGAAAAACTTGTAATATAAGAGTCTATATATAACTAAGAGCCAAAGGGCTAGGGGCTTAGATATAGGAGGATTCGATGGTTATTTGCAAGTCTGCTTACATTGGTATCAGAGCTTGGGTTTGAGGGAAGCCATGGTGGAGGAGAAGGCTTGGAGCACCATAGATCCTCTCCCTCTCCCTCATAATCTCTCTCTCTCTCTCTCTCTCTCTCTCTCTCTCTCTCTCTCTCTCTCTCTACTTGGAGGTTTCTTACCATGCAAAAATGAAGGTTGTGACTAGGTTTAGCCTCTCCCTCTCCCCCCCCCCCCCCCCCCCCCCCCCTCTCTCTCTCTCTCACTTGATCTCTCTACTTGGAGGTTTCTTACCATGCGATAAAGCAGGTTGCGACTAAGTTTAGCCTCTTCCTGTTTAAATCAGAGGTTCTCAACCTTGAACACCGGTTATGGTGGGGTTGTTCACTAATGAAGAATGATAGTAAGTCAAAGGACTTGTACTTTACTGATGAGTTATGTCAGCAAGTTACTTTCATGGAAAGTAAAAAGAGGTACTCTTTTTGGTACATGTTAGTTGTGATAATTTGTTTATTATACTCAAGAAAGTTTTAAATGGAGTATATACAACAATGTGAAAAATCAAGACACTCGTCTTGATTTCATTGAACCTCATACTGAATTGTATTCTGATCATACGGACAATTGGATCCATGCCGGTTGCCATTATAAAAAATATTCATGTTTTGTTTTATGATGCTATCAACACTTTTGTTTTTGAGGACAAAAATGCTTCTCTAAGAGGGGAGTAATGTAAGGCTAATGGAAAACCCAAGGGGGTCATGGATTCAAGCTAAGGGCCAACTGCTAGGGTAGATAGGGGGGTTCTAAAAAAGGATGTCCAGGGGCTTATATAATGGTAGGTAGGGCGGAGAAACATCTAGGCAGTTCCCTGGGGTCGTTCACTAATGTAAGGCCAAGGGAAAACCCAGGGGGGTCATGGACTCAGGCCAAGGGCTGACTGTTAGGTGCGGATAGGGGGTTCTTAAAAAGGATGGACAAGGGCCTATACAATGGGAGGTGGGGTGGAGAACCCTCTAGGCACCTCCCTGGGGTCTTTCACTGGTATCAGAGCTCAGGGAGCTTGGTAGTCATAGAGGGGGGGAAGGTCGTGATTTTTGCATGAGCTTGCATGGCAATGCATTCTCTCTCTCTCTCTCTCTCTCTCTCTCTCTCTCTCTCTCTCTCTCTCTCTCTCTCTCTCTCTCTCTCTCTCTCTCTCTCTCTCTCTCTCTCTCTCTCTCATCCTCAAGTCGAGCATGGAAACCCACCCCATCTTGGTAAGGGTTCTCTCCCACAAGCACAGAACGAGAAATAGTTCTAAATTAATTCAAAGGCTGGACATGTTAGTAAGCCATGGCACGGTCTTCGAAGCCATCACGATATCTGTTTTCTACAAATATAATTCAATTTTTACAAAAAAATAGATAAGATTCTTGATACCGGTGTGTTGGGCCAAAGAAAAAGTGGCACACCTCTATAGCTTTATAGCTCAAGAGCATTAAAACTTCAGCCTCATCACTAAAAATTAGATCAAAACCACTCTTAGTAAACCCTAACCAAAAGGCCTATGCTCCCTTGGGAATTTACAAGCACACGCCCACCCAAAGGACCATAGCACATAGGACCAGAACCCTATCAAAGTACCAATTTACAATACACTCCCCTTTCAAAATTGAACATCACAAACCCACAATTTCAACATCAACTCCACAATTCATAGATACATGCCCTCCCAATCTGTCTGCACGCAATTTGCCACTAGGCTACCATAGCCATAACCCTGCAGAGAACTATTCGTAATTTGAAGAGCATAACTCCAATTGGGACACTTTAAAGCTTGAAAAAAATCTTGAAAAATGCCTTGCGAGAAAGCTGTAGATGACAAAAATTGAATCTACACGTCGCTACATGAAAAATCGACGCAAACAAAGAGTTGCCCCGATACGACTACACGTAGAGAAGGCAAGGTGAGGACAAAAGCTACATCCAAAAGCATCAAGGAGGCACAAGGAGATAAAACCTGCAAATGTTTGAACTTTGGCTGAGATTTTTAAAGTTTTTAAATGAGTTTTATTTATATACAAGTTTCACTTCAAAAAACCTACTAACGGGTACTTACAATAACCCGACAGCTGGCGCTACACTAACGACTTACCCTGCATGTACATGTGCCTACTAAAGCATGCTAAAAAACCCACAAAGAAAAAGCCCACACACCCTTTTGACATCAGTCATCATGTTCATATGTAAAAATTTACAGAAAACAAGGTGTCAAAAATGCACGCAAAAACGGCCTTGGCATGGAAATTTGGACAAACCGTGCTCTCGGCATCGAGCAAAGAAATCAAATCATTGTTCAAGCACGATCATAGTACCCAATGTTGGGCTACATAGTTAGGCTATAGGCCATGTGGCCGGTAAAGTAAATTGACATGCAAAATTCATGAGGCACATAGTTGGTTTTTTATTTTTTGATGAGAATGTGATATGCAATAGACTCGTGTGTGCACTTTACGTACTCAAAGCACAAGCGTGGCTTGTGACATCAACCATCAATACCAAATCATTGCTGACTACATTGTTAGCAAAGACTTAAAATTGGTTTTAAAACTAGAGTCAAGCACGAATTGAGTACGTGTGAGATCCCCAACCCGCCGACACCAAAATCGGGATGGGATCCTTGACAGGGCTCTAGGACTAATACAAATAAGAGTCTCTAAATAAGAAAAATCCAAGGAATAGACCTTTACCATTGACAATGGCTTGGGTCTGTAGCCCTAGAAGAAGACCTAGTCCCATCTTGCAAAGCGGAAACGGGACAACAAATTAAAAGTCCAAAACTATTTCGACCCTATAACTTCCACAAGTTGGGCTAAGGTATCGTCAACCAACGCTTTTTTCCCCCAAACAAATGTGAGAGCACAACTGCTGGTGGACTTCTCTTCCAAGTGAAGAAGTTTTAAAAATATTTCTAGTGTGTAGGGATGGATAGTTACCTGACTAATCAGGTCCACCCATCCATGATTAACAACCTTAGTCAATCTCCACTTACCACCCCGCACTCACACATGATTCTTTGGTTTCCTAATTACTATCACATTGTTTTAACATATAAAATAATGGTTTCTTTTAACTTTCCGTCACAGTGATTCCTTCAATCAAGTATTGAAGACAACATTGAAAAGCATTCTTTTAGCAAACAGACATCTTTAACCTTAAGACAGGGTAATGTCAATCAAAACATTGTCCATAATAACCATGACCAATACTCTTCTTGTCTCAAGACCACCTAAGGGTGAAAAAATGGCACCTATTTCTTATTCACAATCCGGGTGGATAAACCCCCACCCAAGGTTCCGGGTGCCCATACACCAAACCATTTGTCCATACAACCAGGCCGCTCCCCTAGGATAAAAACGGTATCCTAACTTATGTAGAAACCTCAAGACATGACACGGAGTAGAAACTCATTGTTCATGGGGGTAACCAACTTATCTGTGGCTGGAAAGCCGTCATTATTTATCAAAATATACCAAGGAGTCGAAGGTCTCGTGAGACAAGATGTCTTAAGGATGATCAAACATATCTTTCCTACCAGTTTTAACCCTGTGCAGGGATGGATAGTTACTTGAATAATCAGGTCCACCCATCCATGATTGAAAACCTTAGTCAATCCCCACTTACCACCCCGCACTTACACATGATTCTTTGGTTTCCTAATTACTATCACATTGTTTTAACATTTAAAATAATGGTTTCTTTTAACTTTTTGTCACAGTGATTCCTTCAATCAAGTATCAAAGACAACATTGAAAAGCATTCTTTTAGCAAACAAACATCTTTAAACTTAAGATAGGGTATTGTCAATCAAAACATTGTCCATAATAACCATGACCATTACTCTTCTTGTCTCAAGACCACCTAAGGGTGAAAGAATGGCACCCATTCCTTATTCAAAATCCGGGGTGGATAAATCCCCACCCAAGGTTCGGGGTGCCCATACACCAAACCAGTTGCCCATATAATCAGACGGCTCCCCTAGGATAAAAATGGTATCCTAACTTATGTAGAAACATCAAGACATGACAGAGAGTAGAAACTCATTGTTTATGGGGGTAAGCGACTTATCCGTGGTTGGAAAGCCATCTTTATTCATCAAAATATACCAAGGAGCCGTAGGTGTCTTAAGACAAGCTGTCTTAAGGATGATCAAACATATCTTTCCTAATTGAACTAGTTTTAATCCAAACAATTCATTCCTAATTATCAAACAATGCACGTTGGTTTCTTGAAAGTTACCTTCCGTTTTTTGACCAATTATTCTTTTTTTGATTCTTACTTACTCCTTACATATGCAATGCTAACTTATGAAAGAGCTTAAACTATTTAAAGAAAAAATTGAATAATGGAAAATCCACTTGGGACTTATCGGCCATCTGCTGCTGTGCTGGCGCCTGAAGACTCTCCTTGGTAGGCCTACTACTAGGCCCAACCTCATGGTCATGGGATGCCTTAGCCTTCTTGTGAGTTGCATCGTCCACATCGGAATGAGGATTTCTCCGGGTCCTCTCCGGAGCCATAATGATAGCCTTATAAATGGATACTTAATTTATTAGAGAATTGAATAATTTCTCTTATTTCTTTTACCCAAAAAAGGGATTTTTGGACGTAGTAAATATCTTTGATAAATATCTGGGTGAGATATTTTTTCCTGCACTTCTTGGTACTATTATTGTGTTCCCATAATTATCCTATAATAAACAAAGCTATTTTACTAATTTTCTTGTTTAATTTCCCTTCAAAAATACCCTAATTTAGCTTTATAATTTATAAACTACTTATCCAATCATGGGATATTTATCTCGGGTGGATTTTGATGTATTCTAACCCTGGTAATTATCTTTCTAACTTGTAAATTTTTTTATTAATTTTCCCATCTAATTTATAATCACAACTAGACAATATTAGCTAAACTAATGATTGGTACTTAAGATAATTATCCTAACTTTCCAATGCTGTTTTCCATCTCTAGTAATTACTATGAAATTATAGTAATTAATTAGCTAATTTCTCTTCTCAATTTATAGTCAAAATCAGATAATATTAGCTAAACTAATTATCTCTACTTATAATAATTATCGAGACTTCCTAATGCTATTTTTCATCTCCAATAACTACTATGTAATTATATATATTAATAAGCTAATTTCCATTCTCAATTTATAGTCAAAAGCAAAAAACTTTAGCCTAATTAATTAGCTAAACTAATTTTTTGTGCATGGCCTAATTATCTTGGCTTCTTAATAGTAGTTTATAGCTCTGATAATTACTATAAAATTATCCATGTAATTTAGCTAATTTCCATCTTTAATTTATGCTTAAGATCAATTTTTAAAACCTAATTAATTAGCTAAACTAATTTTTTATCCATGGCCTACTTATCCCTACTTTTAATTAGTGTTTTCTAGCTCTAATAATTAATGTATTATTATCTAAGTAATTTAGCCAATTTCCCCCTTTAATTTATGCTTAAAAATAGATAATTTTAGCATAATTAATTAGCTAAACTAATTATTTTGTGTGCATGGTCTAATTACGACAGCTTCTTAACAGTGTTTTCAAGATCTAAAAATTACTATGTAATTATCTAAGTAATTTAGCTAATTATACCCTTTAATTTATAGCTAGAATTAGTCTCATTTGACTTAAATAAATGGCTATATTAATTTTCTAACTTTAAGATAATCATCACAACTTTTCTACCATGTAAATTAACTCTAATAAATAGCACATAATTATCTAACATGATTTATTAATTTTTCCCTTTGATTTTTGGCTAAAAATAGCTAATTTTAGCTTAATTGAATACTTAGATTAATATTTGTTAGTGAGTAGTTTACCTCGTGTTCCTAACAATATTTTCTAACTATAATAATTAACTTAAGAAATTTTCAGCTAATTAAGTAAGTTTTCCATCAGTTTTTTGATTAAAAACAATTAATTTCTACCTAGTTAATTACAAAAACTAATCAAAAAATTAAGAGATATTTTTTCTAGCTTCTTCATAATCTAATCTATCTCTGATAACTATCTTATACTAGTCTAACTTTATTTAGTATAACTATCCTTAATTTAAGATCAAAAAGATTAATTTTAGTCCTAATATGGCTTAATAGTTGATTAGATTAATATCCCTAATCTTAATCTAAGCAATTAGAAAAATATTAAGAGTTAAGTGAGTAGCTTATAATATAAAGAGGATTAATCTTCTTAATTGATAAGATTAATTAAGAAAATAGAGGTAAATTAGCATTATTTTGCTAATTAAAAAGAGATTAGGCTAATTATCGTGGATAATCAGTTAGATTTTTTTGTCTCTAGTGGTTTTTGAGTAGAGTTCTCTCTAGGTGAGAGAGAAATGGCCAGGACTCCCGGTTTGAGTTTAATTGTGAAGAGGGGGGGGGGGGCATTTTTATAGCTTTTTAGGGCTCATACGCTATGTTTGGTAGTTCCTTGCAATTGAAGGTAGCCTCTAGCCTCCCCCTAGCGCCACCTGTTACTTTATCTAGCTTGGACAGGCTCATTACTGCTCCACACAATCGAACCTACTATTTTTCTGACCCATTACATGATTAATTTTAAAAATATCTGTAAATATCTAGGGATTTTATTGATAAAAGTCTTTTACAGCAATGTTTGTTGTAATTAGGGTTGCAGGAAAACACACACATCCTGGAGAAGACGAAGGAAGGTCTAGGCACACAACTGAGAGTGTATTAATTAGTGTGTAATGGAAAGATTGATAGCCCTAGAGTGATGGGCGTATATACATTGCACGGGGGAAAACCCCTCCTAAAGAGGGAAAAAATGCCCCGACGGTCCTAGTGTGTTCACACACATCACTACCAGATGTATATGGTAACAAATCCCCCTTGGAGTGATGCGGTGAACGAGAGCTGGCACATGAGTAAAGGGAAGTGCCATGCCCTGAGGACATGATCAATCCACAAAGGGGAGTAAGCCTAAAGCTTTGCGGAAAGCTTCGAGCTTCTCACGAGACAATGCCTTTGTGAAAAGATCTGCAAGGTTGTCCTATGTTGGCACATAAGCTAAGCTAATCTCTCCTGCTGAGAGCCTCTCCCTTACATAGTGGTAATGCGCCTCGATGTGCTTTGTGCAAACATGAAAAACTGGGTTCCTTGCAACTGCCAATGCGCTCTGACTGTCAGTGTAGATAGTGTTGGCAATGTCTTGTCCAACACCCAAATCAACCAAATTAGCCATAAGGCGTTTGAGCCATACACACTCAACCGTAGCTGTGAAGATTGCCATGTACTCAGTCTCACAACTAGAAGCGGCCACAGTAGGTTGCTTCTTGCTCAACCATGATATACATGAACTGCCAAGCATGAAACAAAAACCATTTGTGGACACTCGCATGTCAAAACAACCAGCCCAAATTTGAGTTCAAAAAAGCATGTAAGTCTGGCGACAATGATCCTCCCTTGGGATTAAACAAGACAAGATGTAAAGTGCCATTAAGGTAGCGGAAAATCCTCTTGACATCCTACCGATGCTTAGACCCTGGGCTATGCATAAATCTGCTGACCTGTGAGACTGCAAACTGAATATCCGGCCTTGTGTTGCATACATAAATGAGGCATCCCACAACAATTTGGTATAGAGTGACATCAGCAGGATCACCAGCGTCATGTGAAGACTCCATTTCAAACCTGTTTCCATGGGAGTGGCAATAGGTTAGCAATCCTCAAGTCCAAACTTACATAGCAATGTCTCTATGTACCTTTTCTGACACAACGCAATACCATCATCACATTGCTTAAACTATATGCCCAAATAACGATGCAACAACCCCAAATCTTTCATCTTGAAAGTAGCATGCAAATCAGCCTTAAATTCAGCAATGTGTGCCTCATTGGGACCATTGATCAACAAATTGTCCACATAAAGAACAACAATGAGAAGTACATCACCCTCACGCTTGACATACAATGTGCTTTCTGTAGGATTGTTACGAAAGACTCATTTGACCAAATGAGTGTTAGCTTTCTCATACCAAGCACAAGGAGATTGCTTCAACCGATACAAAGCCTTTTTACATTTTCACACTTTGTCCTCTTGTCCTTTCTTGACAAAACCGCGAGGCTGCGTTACATAAACTTCCTCAAATATGTCACCATTCAAGAAAGCAGTAGCAATGTCTGATTGATGTACATCCCAACCAAAATGAGTTGCCAAGGCACATAGAAAACACACAGTAGTCATACGACAAGTGGGAGCAAAAGTCTCTTCATAATCTATACCTTTCTGCTATGCATAACCCTTTGCAACAAGTAGAGCCTTAAGGCGATTGATCTCACTATTTGGCTTGCATTTCAACTTGTAAACCCACTTTGTACCAATGGCCTTTTTGCCAAGAGGCAAATCACATAAAGTCCATGTGTCATTTTCTATAAGTGTATCATATTTCGATTGCATGGTAGCCATCCAATTTTTTGAATTTTGTGCTTCATCAAAAGATAGAGGTTCCTCAACATCATGTAAGCTAGACACAACCAAAGCATAACAATATGTTGCATAAGATGCATGGCTAGAGCCTGAACGAGTACGACTAGACAAAGGTGCATCCAATTTACTGTCACGCAATGTATGCACTAGCCATTTTGGCATACCTCTAGCCTGCTCATTTTCAGCCCTTTCCTCATCAAGTACATCATGTACATTTGCATCAGTAATAGGCTGATCTGTATCATTTTTGAAAACCCCCATAGGCTGTAGATTTGCCTCATTGGAATTTACATTTGGACTTCCACCACTGGAAAGAGGCAACAAAGTGTCATAAATGTCCTATGAGCTTACATTATTGTCTCTAGTACATGACAGCAAGGGCTGAAGAAAATCTTCCACAAACACTACATCCCGTGAAACAAAAATACATTTGTTAGCCTTATCATCCAATTTTTTGCGCCGTGTTTGTGGCACCAAAGCATATGCCAAACATCCAAAAACAGGCATGTGCTCAATAGAAGGCTTTCTATCATGCCATGCTTCATATGGAGTAATAGACTGCAAAGCTTTTATACGACACATGTTAAGTACATAAGTGGCACATATGATGGCCTCGAGACAAAAATAATGTGGCAAAGCTTGACTTTTGACCATACATCGTGCCATTTCCATAAGTGACCTGTTTTTCCTGTCAGCAACACCATTTTGCTGAGGCATAAGGCACTTTACATTGGTGTTTTATCCCACGACTAGCCAGAAATGCATTGAATTCATGAGACATATACTCCCCCCCTCGATCAAAATGAAGGGCGCCCATAGTACATTTCGAGACATTTTCAGCCATAGCCAGAAATTGTTTGAAGCACAAAAAAACTTCGGACTTCGCCTTAAGAGGAAATACCCATGCATGTCTGGAGTAATTGTCAATCAAAGTCATGAAGTAAAGGTAATTGCCCAAGGATGGAGTTTGCATGGGCCCACAAACATCACTATGCACAAGCTGCAACCTGCATGTGGCCCTAAATGAACCATCCTTTGGAAACTTAGAACGCTGCATCTTACCCAAGACAACCTTAACAAACATGTATGACAGGGTTTCAAGAGGCAACAACGAAGCAACCATATCAGATTTTTGCAAACGAGCAAACTGGCAAAATTCAAATGCCCAAAACATGCATGCCACAGTTTTGCATTTGAAATAGCCCTTGAATCTGCAATTTCATTTGGAAAATTTTGTTCACACTTGTCATACAAAGTGAGCTTCTACAACCCACGACACACAAGGCCAGATGCAACAATTTCATCACCTAAACTGAGATCATGAACTGTACATCTCTCATCCACAAATTTGACTACAAGTCCAAGTCTAGCAAGTGCAAATACAGACAAAATATTCTTCTTGATCCTAGGTACATAAAGTGCATCAAGAAGTGTGAAAGAACTGCAATTTGTAGTAGTAAGCACAATCTTTCCAACCCCGTGAACCGGATAAGAGGCATTGTTGGCACAAGTGACTAAATTCCCATGAGGGACAGACTCAAGAGAGGTAAACAATTCACGATGTGAGGTAAGGTGCTTTGTAGAACCACTGTTGAAATACCAAACATATGAATCTGCAGCAACTGACATGCATGCATCATGGACAATAGGATTGTAAGTGCGCTCTACACTAAAAGCCCGTTTTGCATCAACATCAGCATCACAATCTCCTTTCACATAATACTCAACAATGACTGCATTTGTAGTGGAACCACCCTCTTTCTTCTTAGCCTCTTTGGCCTTCAACTTAGGACACTACTTGATCAAGTGATCATTAGCTTTACAATAATGGCAATGCATATTCTTTTTGCCCTTATCACCAGCATTTCCAGAAAAATTGCTTCCAACATAAGCATTAGGAACATAAGTTTTGCCACTCGCAACAGAACCATAAGAAGTGGATACATTGCTGTTACCACCCCTTCTTTGAGAAGCAATAAAAGCCTGTTCAACTGCACGCTGCCTAGTCCTATTTTTTCTGGCAAGTGACTCTTGCAGCAGCAATGTGCATAATGCATCAAACTTGAAAACTTTAGGATTTCCATGGGTCATAAGTCTCCAAGTACTAGAAAAAGTTTGGTAAGAATCTGGCATCAAAAATAGTATGCACAAGGGAACTTTCTGAAATGACTTCACCTGCAGAAATAATTTGCTCATTGATATACTTGACACCAACAAGGAAAGTATCCATATCATCTTCCTCATGCATAATCTTTGATTCTAGCTCTTTACGCAGCAAAGCAATTTTAGCCTCATTGCGGGTTGCATAAAGACTTGCTAGAATATCCCATGCATGTTTTGTAGATTTTGTTGAACAAATGTGAGGAGTAATGGTGCACTACCGCAATCAACGCATGAGCCTGCGCATTCTTTACATCCCAACGAGCTTGTTCTGCCATAGGCAAAATAACTCTAATAGCAACAATCCTTCCAGCAAGACCTGCCACATCCTCAACATCGCCCTACATCCTCAGAACCAAGACATACATCAATGCCCTGCACAATATTCTAGACGCCCTTTGCCACAAGAACATGTTGTATCATGTAAGCCCACATATGGTAATTTTCCTCATCCAACCTGTTCTCAACAACAAACATCTTGAACACATTTGTGTTGTTGTTAGCCATGGAAAATGTCTTCACTTGATGTGAAAACTACCCGAAATGAGGAGAAACTGAGCGAGACCAGCACGTGATATATAGCACAACCCGCAGTAGATTGTATAGGAATGTTATGCAAAAAAAGGCACTGACAAAAATTCTACACTAAATGAAAAAATTGCCTGTGCAGCGGAATGAATGTTTGAACTTTGCTCAAGATGAGTGCTCCGAACTGTGCTCAAGGTTCCTTTTACTTACGGAAGGGAGAGCCTTCTGTTCCTTTAGTGAGAGAGTGCAATGGACACAAACAAAGTGAATGGACACTATGAATGGAAGTGCATGAGGTTGAGAGATAGAGCAGAGAATATGACACGAGAGACGTTGTAAAACCCTCCTCCGAAGGCCCCACTCTCTATGGCGAGAGCTGTCTACTTATGATTGCACAAATATCTACAATGCTTGGACTTGCCGACGATGTCAACGACGATGTGGACGACGACGAGACGGGTTGAAATCTGGAAACGTTAAGGGCTGAAATCTGCAAATCTTGAATCTACTGAATTTTGACTCTATGTTGGTGACCATGTCGATGGCGACGATGCGATGACGACGCGCTGAAAACTAAGATGCTGAAATCTGCGTTTTTCGGGCTGAAACTGTAAACCTTGTGAAAAGTGACCGTGCGGCGAGGAACTACTGTGAGTTTTGGGACTTGATCCGCGGTGTCTAAGGGCTGAAAACTGAAAACGCTGAGGTTTCTTGAGATCTCGTCGTGGAGAATATGCAAAACGTCGAGGCTGATCTGCAAACCAAAAACGCTAGGACTGAAAATCTGATCTGCTACAGCCGGTTGTCTTGCAAATACAAAACTCTTGGCTGATCTGATGTTCTGCTGTCATCGGAATCTGCAAGTGCAAAAACGCTGGCTGATGTGGTCCAAAAACACTAGGTGGTTGCTATGGAGCAAAAACGCTAGGCCTCTTGGGTTTTGTTGATAAGTTGCCTATTGAGCAAGGTGCTCTTGCTGCCTCTTCTCCAATTAGTGCTAGTCTAGGTTTGCTTATATACAAACTTACTCAATTTTTCCTACCTACTTTCCAACAGAAGTCACTTAAAAATAATAAGTGAAAAATGTCAAAAATAGGGAAAATAGGCTAAATGAACTGGAAAATTCCCCTGAAGGATTCTGATGGGAATGCTTATGATCATGCTGTGTGCAACCAGAGGATATGCATCTACACTAAGTGACTGGGCATGCACGATCTACGAATAGACTCACAAAAGTTTTAGATCACTTCTAAATCTAGACCGACTGGACTGACTGAACCCTTGTCCTGCTGTAGCTTGTCCACGGACACATAGGGTTGGATGTGTCACGTGACATCCCCTCCTTTTCAAAGTGAGGTACTAGTACCGAACTATATGGTGTCGAGGGAGATCACCAATAACATCCGGAATCCTAGAAGGGACTCTTCACCGGCCCACTGATGTGTGGGTTGTGCGGTACTTGAACTTCATAAAGGTCTGCAATGCTTTCTTCTTTGAGCCGCGCCAAAAGTGACACAAAGTTTTTTGTGGCTCCTTCAATGCTTCTACTTCGTCAATAGTCATGCGTCTACCTTCTTCAAGAATATCCAAGGCTGAAAATTCCTGAAACCACTTCCAACACAAAAACATGAACATACCTATTTCATGTAAAGTGACTAGAAAAAATCTCGTCTTCCTAAAAGACTGTGCATGCAATGTAGATGAACAAATAGACGGAGTGCAAACCGTTCACCACACACACGCAAACAATGAGATCAAATCGTCCTCTTCTGATCTAAAGCAATGAACTGTGGCAATTCACAATGGAAATGCCCATGCTTGGTGTTCATACTTTCATGTGCTCTTTCTACAAATGTGTCATGCCAAGTTAGAGACATGGAATGTGACTTCCGTGAATGCACACTTGTCAGATTTTCATGAACAATCCGCATACATTTGTGCTCATTCATGAGTGAAACATGCTCAACATACAATATGTCATGCCGAGGAAAAGGGATCACATAAAGATGCTGACTAAAATACAAGAAACGATCACGAATGAAACACTCGTACAATGCATGCTAACAAATCATTCGAACATATAGTACTTCCTGTGGGGGTTCTTTGGACCTAGGCCCGAGAGCCAAGATCGGTTCTTTGTGATTGGTCGAATCGTCCTGTGCGGGTTCTTTGGACCTCGACTCAAGAGCCAAGATCGGTTCTTTGTGATTGATCATCGCTGTAATCACTAAAGAAAGTATCAACTAACATATCATTCTTCTTGTGAACAATCACATCTTCTTCATGCAACTCATCATGCTTGTGAGAAATCACATCTTGATCATGCAAATCATCATGCTTGTCATTGTCATCCAAATCATCATGCTTATCATTGTCATTCAAATCATCATCATGCAAATCATGTGTGTCTTGCTTTGGAGAAGTAGAGACTGAGAGAGTGTCCTTTTCCCGATTCTGTGCAAAGTGCACCTACACTTGAGAAAAGAGTCGCAAGAACTCTTGCATGTATCATGCTTGCTCTTGCTCATGCTCATGCTCTATGGATGCCTTTCTTTCTGCTTCTCTTTCTGATTTTCTTTCCGTGTGTCTGTGATTCATTTCTGCCATTCTTTTTGCATTTCTTGCTTCATGTTCTAACTTCCTTTCCATAAACATCTACTCCAACTCCTCCATAGGAGTTAGTGCAATCCTTGGCATAGATGGGAAAGGGGGAGGGTTGAAAAAACCTCCTGGTGGGGAAAATTCTTCTTCGCCTCTCTCATGCTCATCACCTCCAAGCTAAGTATCCATTCCGCTTCAAGTGATGACCATCCACTGAAGTCTTGGGTTCATGTGGATTCTTGTGGTCTTGGGTTCTTAAGTTCACGAGGAACTTGGGTTCTTGTGGGTCTTGGGTACTTGGGTTCTTGAGGGTCTTGAGGTTCTTGAGGGTTTTCTTTTGCTTGCAATTTGTGTTCGAGAAGGATCTTCTCTTCACCCAAGTTCTGCTCTTTTCCGCGGGTGCACCCCTTGGCGGCCTTGCGCTCACACCAAGGTTTCTTTTTCCCACCTCACGTCGATTGGCCGGCCACTAAGTGCACGGTCCTCTCTCAATGAGTGAAAAGAGGCACAAGGGGAGGGTGGACAAGCCCTTCTTTCCTGGGATTCCTATCACTCTTCAAAAACACGATTAGGAATCGACACGCCCAAGAAAACTTGGGTTCGTGCGACCTCAACAAGCAAAAAAATTCTTGTGATTCTTGTGGTTCTTTCCTTGAGTGATAAAGAACACTGCCAAAGCTCTGATATCAATGTAAGGTGCAGCGGAATGAATGTTTGAGCTTTGCTCAAGATGAGTGCTCCGAACTGTGCTCAAGGTTCCTTTTACTTACGGAAGGGAGAGCCTTCCGTTCCTTTAGTGAGAGAGTGAAATGGACACAAACAAAGTGAATGGACACTATGAATGGAAGGAAGTGCATGAGACTGAGAGATAGAGAAGAGAATACGACACCAGAGACGTTGTAAAAATTGTAGTGGAAACGGAGGCCGAAATGAACACGAACCATAAATATCAGTAGACTGAGCTCTACAATCACTCCCAATTTTTTTTTTGACCTGCAAACGCTCGCCAAAGCTCATTGAAATTGGAGAAAGTGAGCAGGCATGTGTTGGAGCTGCGAGCGACTAAGCCCGGGAGGATGCAACCTGCTTTGATCCCAATTGTTGGAATTAGGGTTGCAGGAAAACACACACAGCGTGGAGAAGACGAAGGAAGCTCAAGGCACACAACTGAGAGTGTATTACTTAAATGTGCAACGGAAAGATTGATAGCCCTAGAGTGATGGACGTATATACAATGCACGGGGAAAAAACCTCCTAAAAATGAAAAAAATGTCCCAATGGTCCTAGTGTGTTCACACACATCACTACCACATGTATATGTTAACAATGATTACCAAAACCTTAAATTTTTTTAGTTAATCTAATTAACATATAAACTTTTAGTGGCCATAGCTATGTCAATTTTTATCGGAATTTAGTTCTGAAAATTTCTAACCATAGTAAAGTTATGATTATGGTTCTAAAAATACCAATATTTGCCAAGGTTGGAAAAGTCTACATTGATTTTTCAATAATCATATCAGTTTGATTAAGCTTTATTCAATCTTTAAGGTTTCAAAAATTGGAAACCTTACAATCACCCCAACTTAAGGATTTGAGATGTCCTCATCTCAACCGAAATTGGGAAAATCTTTGAGAAGTGATACCTTGTCCTCTCATGTGGCATCTTCAGTGGGATAGTCTTTGCATTTTACCAAGTGTTACTGATTAAGAGTTCTTTCTATTTCCAAGGGTACAATCTGGTTGGAGTTTCTACAAGTCCTTACTGATTACTTGCTACTTAAATTTTCCCCAAGAAACTCTCAGTGTTGAGACCATCTTAAAATCCTTCACAACCATTTGTATCATCTCAAAAAACAAGTTAAATCCATTCTATAAAAGATCCATATATCCACCTTATCAACATAAACGCGCTCGATCTAACCGACCATTTAAAGCAATCAGCGTTCAACAAGTATCATGTATTCCAGCTTTGCCAATCTGAATGCGCCCGGCGTGTTCTTGCGATCTTGAGCAATTTGCATTCGGCACAAGCTTCCACTATTGCACCAGAGGTACCCCCTCTGTGCTCTAACCTGGTTGACCAACAATATGTAAAGGGTTTTAAGAAGTATCATACCAAGAATTCTTTTTGGATTTCTATTACTCTTGTACATTAATACTTCTATATCTAGGTCATTTTTCAAGGAAGGCTATCGTGTGTGCAAAGAATGTGAATTGGTTTCTTGATAACTACCTCATTCTCAAATTCAAATTCTTGTCTCACTATTGAGAATCTCTTTCTCATTTGCTAGATCAACCCTTAATTTCTTGATTTTTTGGGAAGGTTTGCTCCAAGTTCACTGCTGTAGCTACTCCACGTTGTTGATTTCCTTGGTTGAAAGTTCCCCTGACTCTTCCCCTAAAGATATTAAATCCTTTATAGTTCCTTGTAGAGATGATTCCTTCAGTTGCAAGAGACTTGGCCCTAAGAAGGGCGTCCTGAATTGATATATGCCTCATAGCTTCAAGACGTGTACTCAAGGATTTGTTGAGGCCTTGACATAAACGGGAAATTTGTTGCTCCATGGTCATCTAGGGAGCATAGTGTCATAAAGACACAAACTTGGTGTAGTACTCCTCTAGTGAAAGTCCTAGCTGGCTTAGACCAAAGAATTCATTCGTCTTGATAGCCTGATGTGGAGGAGGGAGATAGAGTTCTTTGATTGCCAGCTTCATTTTCTCCCACGACGGACTACTCGTGGGATTATCTCTGCAATGTTTCTTCCACCAAAGTTTGGCATCTTTGCTGAGATGGAACATACCTAACATTGTTTGGTTTTCCTGAGCAGTTCCTGCAGCTTTAAAATAGTCATCCATAGCATCTAACCACGCTTTGGCATCTCGCTCTAAATTGGGTCCCTTTCCCTTGAAGGTAGGGAGTTGGGCTTGCTTTAGTAGTAGTTTTTTTTCTCTTGAGTAACAGTGTAAAGGCTATTTACGCGAGTATTATCCTGAGATTGAATTTGTGGAATTTAGTACTAGAAGAAATCTCTCTTACGTATTCTTTTAACTATCTCATACTCAAAACTTTTGCACACAGGATGAAGAAAATTGCCAAACCATAAACAAAACTGCTTATAGCATACCCACGATCGAGAACCATAGTATGTACAAGAGTTAATACAATCCATGAAGATCCTAATATGTACAAAGGCAATGACAATCCTATACTAGAATCTTGTGGACTTTGGATGGATCAGATATAGGATCAAAATATACAACATCTTTTGGTCCACTAAAACTAGCGCCTACACCTATGGGTCTAATTTTAGCTGGGTAGATTACTTTAGACACATGATCAAACATCCACTGATTTTGTGATACTTGGGCACCATCCACTACAAAGGCTTCCTCTGGATTCTCTGTCCCAATGAAAAGTATACTTCAATCACTTGAAGATCTTCAGCCCATTTGAGTCTCTTCATATTTAGTGCTAGACCTTCTAACTCTCCCGCATCAATTAGAAAATTCCACTAGATCCTGACCAGCTTATCCTCCAAGTGGATGGAGAAAATATCTTATCTAGCCATTTAATCACGCTTTTTTGATTTGAATAGTGTCGGAGCAAGCCCTCATAAACCTAATGTTGAAATCCATGGATTTGTGGTGGGCCTGGTGGAAATCTTTCTCTCTCTCTTTATTTCTCTCCCTCTTTTCAATAAGTTAAATACCTCTTTAATTGAATTTGTCAAAGATCACTTATTTCAACCAAACACCTTAAAATTTTTCCTAGGCCCAAGACTTTAATTAACACATGCTCTGATACCACTTGTGAGATCCCCAACCCACCGACGCCAAAATTGGCATGGGGTTCTTGACAGGTCTCTAGGCCTAATAAAAATCAGAGTCTCTAAATAAGAAAAATCCAAGGAATAGATCTTTACCATTGACAATGGCTTGGGTCTAGAGCCCTAGAAGAAGACCTAGTCTTGTCTTGCAACAAAAATAGGACAATAAATTTGTTGAAATTAGGGTTGCAGAGAAACACACAGAGCTTGGAGAAGATGAAGGAAGCTCAAAGCACACAATCACGAGTGTGTTACTTGGTGTGCTATGGAAAGATAGATAGCCCTAGAGTGATGGGCGTATATACATTACACAGGGGAAAAAACCTGCTAAAGAGGGAAAAAATGCTCCGGCGGTCCTAGTGTGTTCACACACATCACTACCACGTGTATATGGTAACAAATCCCCCCTAGAGTGATGCGGTGAATGAGAGCTGGCACATGAATAAAGGGAAGTGCCATGATCAGTCCACAAAGGGGAGTAAGCCCAAAGCTTTGTGGAAAGCTTTGAGCTTTCCCCGAGGACATGATCAGTCCACAAAGGGGAGTAAGCCCAAAGCTTTGCGGAAATCTTTGAGCTTCTCACGAGACAATGCCTTTGTGAAAATATCTGCAAGGTTGTCCTGTGTTGGCACATAAGCCAAGTTGATCTCTCCTGCTGAGAGCCTCTCCCTGGCATAGTGGTAATGCACCTCAATGTGCTTTGTGCGAGCATGAAAAATTGGGCTCCTTGCAAATGCCAATGCGCTTTGACTGTTAGTGTAGATAGTGCTGGAAGTGTCCTGTCCAACACCCAAATCAGCCATAAGGCGTCTGAGCCATACACACTCAACCGTAGCTGTGAAGACTACCCTATACTTAGCCTCACAACTCGAAGTGGCCACAGTAGGTTGCTTCTTGCTCAACCATGATAGACATGAACTACCAAGCATGAGACAAAAACCACTTGTGGACACTCGTGTGTCAAAACAACCAGCCCAATCTGAGTCCAAAAAAGAATGTAAATCTGGTAGTAATGATCCCCCTTGGGATAAAACAAACCAAGACGTAAAGTTCCACTAAGGTAGCAAAAAATCCTCTTGACAGCCTGCCAATGCTTAGACCGTGGGCTATGCATAAATTTGCTGGCCTGTGAGATTGAAAACTGAATATCTGGCCTCGTGTGGCATACATAAATGAGGCAGCCAACAGTAGTTTGGTAAACAGTGACATCAGCAGGGTTGCCAGCATCATGTAGACTCAATTTCAAACCTGTTTCCGTGGGAGTGGCAATAGGTTTGCAATCCTCAAGTCCAAACTTACATAGCAATGTCTCTATGTAACTTTTTTGACAAAAGGCAATACCACCATCACACTGCTTAAACTCTATTCCCAAATAATGATGCAACAAACCCAAATCTTTCATCTTGAAAGTAGCATTCAAATCAGCCTTAAATTCAGCAATATGTCTCTCATTTGGTCCAGTGATCAGCAAATCATCTACATAAAGAACCACAATGAGAAGTACATCACCCTCACACTTTACATACAATGTGCTTTCTATTGGACTATTACAAAAGTTTTGTTTGACCAAATGTGTGTCACCTTTCTCATACCAAGCACGAGGAGATAGATTCAACCCATAAAAGCCTTGTTACATTTGCACACTTTGTCCTGTTGTCCTTTCTTGACAAAACCGCAAGGCTGTGTTACATAGACTTCCTCAAATATGTCACCATTCAAGAAAGCAATAACAATGTCTGATTGATGTACATCCTAACCAAAATGAGCTACCAATGCACATAGAAAACGCACAGTAGTCATACAACAAGTGGGAGCAAAGGTCTCTTCATAATCTATGCCTTTTTGTTGTGCATAACCCTTTGCAACAAGTCGAGCCTTATGGTGATCGATCTCACTATCCGGCTTGCGTTTCAACTTGTAAACCCACTTCATACCAATGGCCTTTTTTCCAGAAGACAAATCACAAAAATTCCATGTGTCATTTTCTATAAGTGCATCATATTCTCATTGCATAGCAGCCATCCAATTTTTTGAATCCTGTGCTTCATCAAAAGACAGAGGCTCCTCAACATCATGTAAGCTAGACATAGCCAAAGCATAACAATTTGATGCATAAGATGCATGGCGAGAGCCTGAACGAGTACGACTAGACAAAGGTTCATTTAATCTACTGTCACGCAAAGTTTGCACCAGCCATTTTGGCATACCTCTAGCCTACTCATTTGCAGCCCTTTCCTCATCAAGTACATCATGTACATATGCATCAGTAATAGGCTGATTTTGTAGGACACCCGTTTAGTACATAAGTGGCACACATGATGGCCTCAAGCCAAAACGAATGCGGCAAAGCATGACTTTTGACCATACATTGTGCCATTTTCATAAGTGACCTGTTTTCCCTCTCAACAATACCATTTTGGTGAGGTGTATAAGGCATTGTACATTGGTGTTTTATCCCACAACTAGCCAGAAATGCATTGAATTCATGAGACATATACTCCCCCCCTCGATCGGAACAGAGGGTGCCCATAGTACATTTCAAGACATTTTTAGCCATAGCTAGAAATTATTTGAAGCACATAGAAACTTTGGACTTCGCTTTAAGCAGAAATACCCATGCATGCCTGGAGTAATCATCAATGAAAGTCACGGAGTAAAGGTAATTGCCCAAGGATGGAGTTTGCATGGGCCCACAAACATCACTATGCACAAGCTGCAACTTGCATGTGGCCCGAACTGAACCATCCTTTGGAAACTTAGAATGTTGCATCTTACCCAAAATACAGCCTTCACAAACATGTTTGACAGGTGCTTCAAGAGGCGGCAAAGAAGCAACCATATCAGATTTCTGCAAATAAAGCAAGCTGGCAAAATTTAGATGACTAAAATGTGCATGCCAAAGTTTTGCATCTGAAATAGCCCTTGAATTGACAACTACATTTGCAAAATTGTGTCCACACTTGTGATACAAAGTGAGCTATACAACCCACGGCACAAAAGCCCAGATGCAACGATTTCATCACCAAAACTGAGATCATGAACTGTACATCTACCATCCACAAATTTGACTGCAAGTCCAAGTCTAGCAAGTGCAGATACAGAGAAAAGATTCTTCTTGATCCCAGGTACATAAAGTGCATCAACAAGTGTGAAAGAACTACCATTAGCAGCAGTAAGCACAATCTTTCTAACTTCCTGAACCGGATAAGAGGCATTGTTGGCACAAGTGACTAAATTCCCATGAGGGATAGCAGACTCAAGAGAGGTGAACAATCCATGATGTGAGGTAATGTGCTTTGTAGCACCACTATCAAAATACTACACATGTGAATTTACAACAACTGACATGCATACATCATGGACAGTAGGATTGTAAGTGCACTCTACACTAAAAGCCCATTCTACATCAACATCAGCATTACAATCTCCTTTTACAGAAGACTCAACAATGGTTGCGTTTGTAGTGAAACCAGCATTTGTAGTGGAACCACCCTCTTTCTTCTTAGCCTCTTTGGTCTTTAACTTAGGACACTTCTTGATCAAGTGATCATTAGCTTTACAATAATGGCAACGCATCTTCTTTTTGCCCTTATCACTAGAATTTCCAGACGATGTGCTGCCAACAGAAGCATTGGGAACATAAGTTTTGCCACTCACCGCAGAACCATAAGAAGTGGCTGCATTGCTATTACCACCCTTTCTTTGAGAAGCAATAAAAGCCTGTTCAACTGTACATTGTCTAGTCCTGTTTTTTTTGGAAAGTGAGTCTTGCAACAACAATGTGCATAATGCATCAAACTTGACAACTTCAAGATTTCCTTTGGTCATAAGTCTCTAAGTACTAGCAAAAGTCTGTTAAGAATCTGGTAAGGCATCAAGAACAGTCTGCACAAGGGAACTGTTTGAAATGACTTCACCTGTAGAAATAAGTTGCTCATTGAAATCCTTGACACTAGCAAGGAAAGTGTCGATATCATCTTCCTCATGCATAATCTTTGACTCCAACTCTTTACGCAACAAAGCAGTTTTAGCCTCATTGTGACTTGCATAAAGACCAGCCAAAATATGCCAAGCCTGTTTTGCAGATTTTGCTGAACGGATGTGAGGAACAATGGGATGCTTCACAGACAACACAATAAATGCATGAGCCTGCACATCCTTTACATCCCAATGAGTACAACTCTAATAGCAGCAATCCTTGCAGCAAGACCTGCAACATCGTCAACATCGCCTACATCCTCAGAACCAGGACGTACATCAATGCCCTGCACAATATTCCAGACACCCTTTGACACAAGAACGTGTTGCATCATATAAGCCCACATAGGGTAATTGTCCCCATCCAACCTGTCCTCAACAACAAACATTTTGAAGACATCTGTGTTGTTGTCAACCATGGTAAATGTTGCACCTGATGTGAAAACTGCCCGAAAATAGGAGAAACTGAGCGGGCACACACCTGCTCACTTTCTTCGATTATAGTGAGGTTTGGTGAGCGTTCGCAGGTCGTAGCTCGGATTTTTGATTTGGGCTCAGTTCGGCCTCCGTTTCCACTATAGGCAGGTGTGCATAAGCAATTTTGTCATTTTGTACAGAATGTCTATTAGTGTCGTTTTCTGTATAACATGTACCTTACAGCCCAACCTCATGGTCATGGGACGCCCTAGCCCTCTTGTGAGTTGCATCGTCCTCATCGGAATGAGAATTTCACCGGGTCCTCTCCGGAGCCATGATGATAGCCTTATAAAAGGATACTTAATCGACTAGAGAATTGAATAATTTCTCTTATTTCTTTTACCCAAAAAAGGGATCTTTGATAAATATCTGGGTGAGATATTTTTTCTTTAACTTCTTGGTACTATTATTGTGCTCCCATAATTATCCTATAATTATCAAAGCTATTTTACTAGTTTTCTTATTTAATATCCCTTCAAAAATACCCTAATTTAGCTTTAGTAATTTATGAACTACTTATCCAATCGTGGGATAATGATCTCTGATGTATTATAACCTTGGTAATTACCTTTCTAACTTGTAAATTGTTTTATTAATTTTCCCATCTAATTTATAATCAAAATCAAATAATATTAGCTCAAGTAATTATCTAAACTAATTATCTATACTTGAGATGATTATCCCAAATTTTAAATGCTATTTTTCATCTTTAGAATTACTATATAATTATATAAATTAATTAGCTAATTTCCTTTCTAAAGTTATAGTCAAAATCAGACAATATTAGCAAAGATAATTAGCTAAACTAATTATCTATATGTAAGATAATTATCCAAACTTCTTAATGCTAGTTTCCATCTTTGGTAATTACTATGTAATTATATATATTAATTAGGTAATTTCTCTTCTTAATCTATAGTTGAAAAAAAAACTTTTAGCCTAAGTAATAAGCTAAAATAATTTTTTGTGCAGAGGCTAATTATCTCTTCTTTCTAATAGTAACTTTTAGTTTTGATAATTACTAGATAATTATCTAAGTAATTTAGCTAGTTTCCATCTTCAATTCATACTTAAAAATAAAAAAACTTAGCCCAATTTATTAGCTAAAGTATTTTTTTGTGCATGACCTAATTATCCCAACTTTTCAATAGTGTTTTCTAGCTCTCATAATTATTATATAATTATCTAAGTATCTTAGCTACTTTTCCCCTTTAATTTATGCTTAAAAACCGGTAATTTTAGCCTATTTAATTATCTAAAGTAATTTTTTTTGTATGGCCTAATTATTTTGGCTTCCTAATAGTGTTTTCTAGCTTTGATAATTAATATATAATTATCTAAGTAATTTAGCTAATTTTCCCTTTTTATTTATAGCTAGAATTAGTCTCATCTTACTTAGATAAATAGATATATTAATTTTGTAATTTTAAGATAACTACCACGACTTTTTTAACATGTAATCTAGCTTTGATAAATAGTACATAATTATCTAGCATGATTTACTAATTCCCCTCTTTAATTTTTTGCTTAAAATAGCTAATTTCAACTTAATTAAATACTTAGATTAAATTATCTATTAATGACTAATTTACCTTGTGTTTTTAATAGTATTTTCTAACTATGATAATTAGCTTAAGAATTTTTAAGCTGATTAAGTAGGTTTTCCATAAGTTTTTTGCTTAAAACAGCTAATTTCTACCTAATTAATTATAAAAAATAATTAAAAAATTAAGAGATAATTTTCCTAGCTTGTTGATAGTCTAATCCAACTTTGATAATTATTTTGTACTAATCTAAGTTTATTTAAGATAACTACCCTTAATTTAAGACCAAAAAGATTAATTTTAGTCCTAATATGGCTTAATAATAAATTAGATTAATATCCTTAATCCTAATTTAATTTATTATTAAGACATATTAGGACTAAAATTAGATTAAGATTAAGAAAATAAAGATAAATTACATAATTTTGCTAATTAAAAAGAGATTAGGCTAATTATCTTGGATAATTCGTTAGAGTTTTTGCTCTCTAGTGATTTTTTAGTAGAGTTCTCTCGAGGTGAGAGAGAAACGGCCAGGACTATGAGTCTTAATTTAATTGTGAAGATGGGGGGCCTTTTTATAGCTTTTTAGGGCTCATAGGTTGTGTTTGGCAGTTCCTTGCACATCAAGGCAGCCCTCGGCCTCCCCCTAGCACCACTTGCTTCTTTATCTGGCCTGGGCAGGCTCATTACTACTCCACTCAGCCCCCAGATGCACTTAATCGACCCTGCTATTTTTTGACCCATTACATGATTAATTTTGAACATATTTGTAAACATCTAGGGGTTTTATGATAAAAGTCTTTTACAACAATGATTACTAAAACCTACAAATTTTTTAGTTAATGTAATTAGCATATAAACTTCCAATGGCCATAGCTGTGCTAGTTTTTATCGGGATTCAGTTATAAAAATTTCTAACCATAGTAAAGTCATGATTATGGTTCCAAAAATACCAATATCTGCCAAGGTTGGACAATTCTACATTGATTTTTCAATAATCATATCAATTTGATTAAGCTTTATTCAATCTTTAAGGTTTCAAAAATTGGAAACCTTACAATATGGAACTAACATCAAGGGGTGGACTAGTATAATGATCACCTCCCAACCTCCCTATTTATAGCCCTTGGATCTTGCAAGTAGGACCCCTTAACCTTATGCCTTGCCCTCGACTCCTAGCCATAATGAGCCGTTCAGACCCCTTTGGCCCTTGGCTCGACATTACTCCCCCCTTGGAGAAGCATTTTTGGCCTCCAAAAAAGCGGTGAGATCTTCAAAAGAACACTAATGTTTTCTAGAGAGGCATCCTTCGTGGATCTAGCTGTCTGTTGGACCAAAATTTGGTTTAATGAAATCAAGAATAACATCTTGATTTTCTATATTATTGTCCCTTGGCAGTTGTTGTGTGTAATCGGCCCATATACAACATAGCATATAGTCTCCATTTAGAATGCACTTGAGTATGCTAAACGAGTTATCACAATTGATATGTACCCCAAAGAGTACCTCTTTCACTTTCCATGAAAGTAACTGGCTGACATAACTCATGAACAAAGTAGTCCTTGAATTTAAATCATTCTTCATCAATGAACAACCCTGCCATAACCGTTAATCAAGGTTGAGAGCATGATGCAAACATGAAGAGACTAAACTTAGCCTCAAAACATGCTTTGTCTCATGGTAAGCAAACTCCAATCATAGAGATAACTAATCCAATTGGATTCCTTGGTGCTAAGAACGTGCTTAGCATATCCTTTAGCAAAAGATTAACACTTGCAAACTGCCTATCCTCTCTGGATATCTGAAAATACTGAGGTGTATTTCCCCACCGTTTACAAATAGTCCTTCAAAATGACTGGTAAACATGGATACTTTAGTGAGCTGATCTACAAGCACCCAAACCAAGCCATGACCTCTATTGGTGATTGATAGATCTACAATTAATCTCATAGAGGTATTGGACATAGAGTGCGAGAGGCTTTAAAAGCTACTAATGTCATGAATGTGCATGCCGCTCCAAATTAGTCTTTGCTAAACACTAGGACCCATAACATTTATTGTGCATGAATTTAGCAAAAAAAAATTTGAACCTGCATATCCATAACCATACTTGCCAATACTTATGGCTAATGTTATGCTCACGGCTCACTGGAGAAGAGTGAAATACTTTCGACATGAAAATCATGCTAACATGTTTGCACCATCATTGAATGCGAAAATCCCTCACATCTAGGTACCAAATGAACCAGTTCTTTAACAAAACAGAACTGTGCTACGTTTATAAACAACCATCTGTTAAAGTTGTTCAACAATACTTGTAGCCTTAACAATTCTTACTGAGTAACCTTAACAAGTCTTACTGAGTATTTGACAATTTCTTGCCACCACTGAAATTATTCCGGATATAGTGTGCACAAAATGGTTTAGTAAACGGATTTAACAAGCACCTAGGGACTTTGTCACGACACATAATTGATCTAAAGGGAACCATTGTTTATCCCAGAGACTCATATTCTCCACATGTGGAATATGTCTTAAATAAAGATGTCCAAAAGAAGAACATCCTTCAAGTATGAGATGTACTTGTATGTGGAGGTAACTATAAACAATCTGCGACATGAGTGAGAGGGACCCTTGTTATCCTTACTCCATACTGGCTAAACTGAACTCCTTGAGTTCCTAGAACATGTTGTATCCCATGTGACAACATATGCCAAACAACCGAACCCTACATGTGGGTCCATAACTGCATAATATGTAGAATGTAATTTGGACAACAATATAGCCCAAACTATTGTTCTTCAACTTGACCTTGTCATGTCTCTGAAGAGAAAATGAGATGAAAACATTGAAGCTTATTGATCCTACTTGGAAAAATAAATAAAAACATATTAAAAAAATTAAACAAAGCCAAATTTGATGCATACATGGAGACTAAACATAGTGTTCACTTACCCATAGTCAAATGCACATGCCTAAATTTCCTGCCTCCAAAGGCCTAGAAACACTAATTGAAAGATTAGTGAAATTCAAGCAGTATTGCATTGGTAACCCAGGGTGTTGCCTTTGCAATCCAAACTCCTTGGTAAAAATCTACATTGTCAAACCCCTTGGTTAGACTCTACATGGAAACTGATCAACTACCATCCAACAGTGACCAATATAGTCGACCCTAATAGTAATTGAAATCAAGTTTGGACAGTGAACTTGTCCAGTACTCCTTAGCATATTGCGGACTTCTTTCCTTGAGAGAACAAGTGTGATGAGATCCACTTGTGACCCTCAACACCTATGGACTGATTGTATATTAGCTGGGTCATACCCCTACAATTACTACTCTGAGAGACACAATTAGTGCTACAACTAAGCATAGATAGTCTCATAGTGGAAATCTTATTCACAACTGAATCTCCAAATGATCATATCACTTCTCGAGATTAAGAGAGTGATTCCTAACACCCCAAAGACAGTAGTCATATTAGATTTTCTTGGGTTTGGAAGAGGAGATTACCTATTGGAAGGCTCTCTTAATGTATTCATGTCATCCCATGAAATATTTTCTTGATAGTAGCGAGGCCATGCCTACGTGCTATCTAGTGAAAGCATTATGGATATTGTCAGTACCTTGTGCACAAAAATTACCCGCCATTGTGGTCATGTACAACGATCACAAGCAAAGATACTAGCCTCAACTCTTCCTAAGTAGAGTAGCTGATGTTATAGCAGAAGCATAAACCATGCTTTAGTGGAATGAGTCCACCATACTGGCATGTCATGCATGTATATGAAAAAATGGTGTGATAATCCCTTGGCCTCAATGATGGTATTTACAAAGTGAGCAGATGTAATGCGTGCCTTGCACGATGCGTACTAACATGGATACATCATGGTTGGTCATTGCAAACTATAACTATGAGCTTATATCCGATAATTTCCAATTTTCTAAAAGTATGTGCCATTATCCTTGATCATAAATACATGGATAGTACTTGGCATGAAATGGAAGCCTTGCTTCTCAAGAAATCTGTCAAAGCACTTTGCTTTGCACAACAAAAGAAAACTTTTTCAAATAAAATAGACATAAATACAAGTAGAACCAAAAGTTGTCTAACCTTGTTGCCTATCTGAGAGAAATTGACTTTGCTAGAATGTGGCTCATAGCCATGTATGATGAGAGATTTAGAGCTATCGAATGTACCTGAATTCCCTCGGGGCTTGGTTCATACCAAATTTCATTAAAAAAACATCTAGAACCTAAAATTGTCTAACCTTGTCGCCTATCTTAGAGAAGTTGCCTTTGCTAGAATGTGGATGATAGCCATGTATTTTGAGAAATTTAGAGCTATCAAATGTACCTTGAATGCCCTCGGGGCTTGGTTCATACTGGCTTCCGATAAAAATAGGTAAACATATTGCCAATTTATCCTAAGTTCGTATGCAACTAGCCTATTCCAAACTTCGGAAGCATCTAGGCAATATGGTCTAAATTGAAGCCTTGCTTTGCATAAGTTCAACGAAGAGATGAGATAGAACAGAGCCTGATTTCTTGTAGCTAACCGGTGCTTGGTTGCCACACAAATTTCAAACCAAAAGAGAGTTGACCTTGTCGAGATCACATAGAAAATCGGCCTTGCCGAGGCATACAATTTAGTGAATACTTAGATTTCCCAATTGTGAAATAGATAGATCAAGAAGGTTATCTATCAAATTCCATTGTATTGTCAATCTTAAATTACTTGAATTGTCACCTTTGGTGCTAGAATTCATAGGATTACTTGGTTGTTAACCTTGTCAAGTACAAAAACCATATTAGAAGCCGAAAAAATATTGACAGTAATGGCATACACAAAATATAGTTGAGCTGTATAATATTGATTTATCTGCACCCGTTGAAAATTTCCTTCCAAACCTATCTTGGTAACAAGTTGATCATAATCAATTTTTCTTGTGAACTTCTTGGACTTAGAATAAAGGATTGGCCTTGCCAATTTCTTTTGTTGTACAAGTCTTCAACCATATCTGACTTGCTTTTATTGTTAGGCAAGCTTTACTACTAGGCAACTTTTCCTTGTTCAAGTTTGAAAAGCATCATTGAAACCCTTCTATGTGTTATGCGTGTTGAAGCCTTGCTCCTTCATCCAAACATAATCACATGCCTTGCATGTATCCAAACCAAATGCAACGGACATGACCAATCTTTGGAAATGTCAAAAATTGCTTATAGAATAGCCATGGTATCTTTCACAAGTTTGTATAGTGCTTCTACAAACTAAACTCTAGATAGAATCAAATAAATCAAAAAATCTCTGACCTTGTGGATCCATAAATTTTCTCCATAGTTCTATGACAAATGCATTTTTCATTCCCCTTGCAAGCCCTTGGATCCTGGTTGTCAAGAACGGACTGATCATGACCATTTATTACTACATTGATTGTCTTACATGCCACATACCTTCATTAGGAAGAGGATGGGATCTAGGAGGGCCTCTTTATTTTTCATGAGATGATGGAGGGACTAACATCTTGAAAAATAGATGCATGCCATGTGTGCAAGAATGGTGGGTGTGTAAGAGAGGTGTAAGAGTGGTTAAAGGATGCATTTTTCTCCCCCAAAAAGGGGGTAGACAACTTTATGATTTTTGGCCTTCCATAACTCCTACATATGATCTCCAATTTGAGCGGAGATTATAAATCTTTAATCTACACGCAAAGATCTTTTGTAGATATGTTACATGATATGGTTTTGCTTGCTAGATTTTAAATTTGATTTTGGGGGGAAATTTGAATTCAAATAAACTATCCATTTTGCCTCTTTGAATTCAAAAGATGTCCTTTGATTGCTTTCTTAATACTAAAGGTTTGACTCCCTTAAACTGCCAAATAAAGAGGCCCTCCTAAATTCCATTCTCTTCCTAATGTGCTTATACTATACTTGCATGGCAGTAATTCTAGTAGGCAACCTTATTGTGGCATCAAAATTTTATTTTCAAAGATACGATGATCATGGTGCTAGTTGAATTTTCATTAGAATGCCTTGCACTTCTTGTAGTTTCCCCAACTTAGGAAACACTTCTCCAAACATTGCGGATGCTTGCTAGATTTTACTTGTTGTACTACTACGTAACGTTTCTTGCTATTTGACTTGCTGTACTACTACGTAACGTTTTGCTTGGATTGCGAGAAATCTTGAGTTCAATTATCTGAATGTCTCCATAATCGGTGTCTGCACTCCTCAAATAGTTGATCTGCCTACATCGATGCCGTGCTGGTTGTTTGCCAATAGCTTTTTGGCCTTGTAGCCAAGAAGAGGAGGGAAGTTGCGCGGGGACTTGGCCCGTGGGCATCCTCCATTAATTCTTTAAAAAAAAAAACCCTGAGGGCCAACCCAAACCTAGGTTGGCACAAAAATTGCTTGGAGTTGTAATCATATACAAAGATCACAAACAGCTATACTAGCCTCAACTCTTTCTGATAGAGTAGCTGATATTATAGCTGAAGCATAAACCATGCTTTAGTGGAATGAGTCCATAATACTGGAATGACATGCATGCATATCAAAGAATAGTGTGATAAGCCCTTGGCTTCAATGTCGGTGTCCATAATGTGAGCAGATACTATGCATGCCTTGAACAATGTGTACTGCATGGATACACCATAGTTGGTTATTATCAACCATAGTTGTGAGCTTATATCCTCTTATTGCCAAACCGGTGTGCCACTATCTTTGATCCTAAGTCAATGGATAGTCTGTGGCATGAAATAGAAGCCTTGCTTTGCAGTAATCCTATCAAAGCACTTTGCTTTGCATAGTAGAGAAATCTGATCCAAATGAAAATTGTAAGACAAAAATACAAGTAGAACATGAAGATGTCTAACCTTGTTGCCACTCTAAGAGGAGGTTGCGTTTGCTACGATCTCCACTGCATACAAAGCATGCCAAATTAATTTGTCTTGAAGGTTGAGTCTATTGCCCAGGAACTATTTCTTGAGAAACGCATACACATGCAAAGCATCCAATCATCTTGGATAACTAGAATGAAGGGTTGGTCTGTCTCCTCAAGTGCATCAGGGTTGTAGGGTTGACAATGTAGCACCTTGTTCTGCTCTTTCAACTTAAGATCCTCCCTGTACATTGATGACCATTCATCACTTCCAAGCCTTCCTACAATAATGAATATGGTTAACATAGGTAAGTATAAACCCAAGCATGCAACATATAAACCTGATCAAGTGTAAACCCAACTGCATTTCAGTTCACAAAAAGTAAAACCACCAAAAGGTCACTACCTTCAATGCGCAATTTGTAGAATATCATGTGGATTTCCTTTGGAATCATGAAAAATCTATAGGATACTTGCTCTACAAGAGATGCCATGTTGATGTGGACGGATTCTTTACATACACTCATCCTTGCAGCATGGCGACATGTACAGACATCAAACAAATCCTCCATGCATCACTTATTGATCACCATAGTATGCACAAGAAGGTGACATAGGTCACTCCACGACCGTGGAACATGCCCTTTTTGACCTCCAAATAACTATATGGTGACCTTCTGTGTGTCATGTCTTGGAAAAACCACAAAAACCATGAAGGGGCATCCACACTTCTTGGATGTGCGGAGTCACCGATGCTCCTTGTTGTTTCTTTGCCCGTCACCCCATCGATGGCACACAAATTTCCATTCAATTTGTACTGCCCAATTTAGTCTAACCAATCTAGCTTTGTGGTTGACAACTGCACTATCTAATGTTTTTTGAACATCAGCAAAGCCCACTGTGTGCTGCTCAATACACATGCCACTCTTTCTAGCACTCTCACATCTGTCATGTGAACCTAGGCACTATGTCACATCTTGCATCTACCTATGTCCATGCTCCAAGGCTGAAATTGTAGCACAAGGACCTCCTTTCAAAAGTCATGTGAAATACCATGCTTCCTAATGTTGGTGCACCATGTTTCTGTGATTGCTGTTCTAGTTGCGGTCCAATCAAGATGTTCACTTGTGTGGCAAAACAAAATCCTTTCTCAATCTTCTATGCATGGAATCCTCTTTCCAATGCTATTGACAAGATACATATCACCTTCTTCATCGGTGACCATGTGTAATGATGCTTGGATTATTCCCCATTTTCTCAAGTCCAAGAGGCCCCGTTTGTCCACTACTTTGAGAGAATCTATGGTCGGTCCTTGCCCTTTTTTTATGGAAGCAATCATCAAGATATATGCTTGTCTATCAAAGGAAAAATACCGATTAGAATTAAATGCAAAAGCATCTAGGCATGGTTGTTGAGCCATTTCAAACAAATCTTGAATTTTGTGGCTATCATTAGAGTCTCCCCCATCCATTTCCTTATCAGAGGTGCTATAAATTTGAGACATAGGACCTTGCTGCCCAAGCATCTTGTTTGAAGAGTCTATCCACTGTGGATGTTGCTCAACGGCTAGGAGTTCATTCAAATCCCAATGACAAGCCAACCCTTCCATTGTCGCCGTTATTCTTTATCTTGCATGGGTTTACAAAGACTTTTCCACCACTCTCCAACTATCCAATCATGAAGCCGTGGCAAGAAGATCCTCTACCCTAATGATAGAATCAAATTTATCCCATTTTTGCATTGTAATACCCTAACTATCCCGGGTTTACAATGAAAGAGCTCAACTGTGGGTGGCTGTGAAGAGATGTCGATTCTTCACAACAAATGTAGCTTGGCAATCTAGAGCAAGGAAAGAGGATTAAAATTGGTGATCTCTTTTAGAAGAGGAGGGGGAGAGGACAACTGCATCAACACAAGGCCATGGCGAGCTGCAACATCACTTGCTCTACCTGCTTGCGCTTGCGCCATTTGGAAGAAGGGGAGAGAAGGCTTGCAAGGGTAGTCCCTCGTCACTCTTTTCGCGTGTCCCTGCGGAGCATGCATGGAGAACCTTCGTAGTACCACGGTGTGAGTAGCTCTGCAGCCCCCAATTATGCATTTTTGAAATCACATGATGTGGCACCCAGCCCGTCTAGCCCTGCAACGAGCTCGGGTTTACGTCTTGTAGTAGGAAAACCCCCCCCACACCGCCATGCAACTCGCCACATGTGTGGCCAACGCGCACCATCCGTGCCATCAAATGGGCTTGTCACCATCCCAGGCAAATAGTCATGAGGGTAGTCGGGCCTCCACGGCAAGGGAGTAAGGCCGGGTAGGCAGGTTCGGGCAAGCTGGGTAGGCGAGGGAAACACGAGCGGGCAAGGGCCGATCGCCAAGAAAAAAGAAAAAACACGTGTGTATGCGCTATTGTAGACCTAACAAGGAATATTAGGTGCAATTCACCACCAATTTGAAGTCCTTCCACATTGCTTTGTCAAAATTTGGGTGAGCCCACGACCCCACACCCACAATATTTCTAGTGTGTTGAGCTGGGGACCCCCCAAGATTCCACATGGGAAAAAGCCAAAGAAATACAATATATTTTTAACTTTGTAGTGATTCACACAAAACAATACACACACAACTATTTTAAGCAAGGTTTTATTTTATGGGGATGAGGAAACTCCCGAGCTCGGTTTGTAGAGGTGAAAAGCTTGTTGAAAAGCTTATGTCAAAAGCTTCGAGATGATGTAAGTAATGCAAGGAAGGGATGGGAAGTCAATGAAACTAATTAAAAGGAAAACTTAGCAAAAATTGACACAAAGAGAAATCTAAAATGCAACCATTGATGCAAAAGGGCATGTTTATCAACTCCTAATGATGACTAATCCTCCTACATCAACTTAATGAACGTGGATAATGGCACATCCTTTCAAGGGTGCATATCCCATCCTTTCAAGGGTGCATATCCCATCGTTGATTATCTTGAAAAAGAGTGATTAGGATGTGATTAAACAAAAGGGAATTATGCACATCCTTTCAAGGGTGCATATCCCATCGTTGATTATCTTGAAAAAGAGTGATTAGGATGTGATTAAACAAAAGGGAATTATGCAATGCAAAGGAATCCTAATCCTACCAAGTGCTAATCATAGTAACACACAAATGCATGGTAATAACCTAGCTAGCACACCATAGCTTTGATACCACTTGATGGGAATGGGATCGTGCTAGCTAGGGTGGATGAAAGAGAAACATAGTGTAAGTGTGTGAGTGTGTATATGCAAGATTATCACTCAAGTGAATTAGGTTCCAAGATAGATTAGATTGGACTCATAAACATAACCTTGAGTATTGATTAAGCTTAGCACACGCTCACCATAGACAAGCATGTAGTGAAAACTTGAAATGTGTTGTTTATTTATGAAGGTGAGCTTTAAGTAGCTCTACAGCTTGACTCCATTACATGTGGGATAATTCCCCCTCTTCCCTCCTTCACTTAGACTCTAGGACAAAATCCACACTTTAGATCCCCCTCCTCAAGGAAGCACAAGGAGGATATACACAAGGAGGAGATATCAAAGATATATTGTACAACATAATACACAAGCCAGTTCATGAGAATCCCTATACAAAGTCTTTTTCCCTAGTTAAAAGTGATGTACCTAGGAGATCCCCAACCCGCCAGCACAAAAATCGGGATGGGATCCTTGACAGATCTCTAGGCCTAATAAAAATCAGAGTCTTTAAACAAGAAAAATCCAAGGAAAGACCTTTACCATTGACAACGGCTTGGGTCTATAGCCCTAGAAGAAGACCTAGTCCTATCTCACAACGAAAACGGGACAACATCTTAAAAGTCCAAATTTTCGGCCTATAACTTCCACAAATTGGGCTAAGGTATCCTCAACCAACGCTTTTTTCCCCCTAAAAGATGTGAGGGCACAACCATTGGTGGACTCCTCTTTGAAGTGAAGAAGTTTTCTATACGTTTTTAGTGCACAGTGATGGATAGTTACCTGACTAATCAGGTCCACCCATCCATGATTGACAACCTTAGTCAATCCTCACTTAACAGCTCGTGCTCACACATAATCCTTTTGTTTTCTAATTACTATCACCTTGTTTTAACATTTAAATAATGATTTCTTTTAACTTTTCATCACAGGGATTCCTTCAATCAAGTATTAAAGACAGAATTGAAAAGCATTTCGATTTTAGCAAACAAACATCTCTAAACTTAAGACAGGGTATTGTCAATCAAAACATTGTGCATAATAACCATGAATAGTACTTTTCTTATCTCAAGACCACCTAAGGGTGAAAAATGGCACCCATTCCTTGTTCACAATCCAGGGTGGATAAACCCCCACCCAAGGTTCGGGGTGCCCATACACCAAACCAGTTGCCCATACAACTGGGCGTCTCTCCTAGGATAAAAATGGTATCCTAACAAATGTAGAAACATCAAGACATGACACGCAGTAGAAAATCATCATTCATGGGGGTAACCGACTTATCTGTGACTAGAAAGCCATCGTTATTCATCAAAATATACCAAGGAGTCGGAGGTGTCTTGAGACAAGCTGTCTTAAGGATGATCAAACATATCTTTTCTAGTCCAAACATTTCTTTCCTAAATACAAACAAGTATACGTTGGTTTCTTGAAAGATGCCTTCCATTTTTAAGCCAATTTCACCTTTCCTAATTCCTTACTCGCTCTTTTATGTATGCCATATTCATACTTAAAGAAAAACTTGAACTAATCAAAACTTAAATTATAATGAAGACCCACCTGGGTATGATCAAGAATCTGTTGTAGTGCTGGGACTTGAATGCTCTCGTCAGTGGGCCTACTACTAGGCCCGACCGGCTTCGTCTTCGTGCGACACTCTAGCTCTTTTAAGAACACTACCCTCATCATCAGATTGATGATTGGCTCGGGCATTTTTTGGTTCCATGACTTCTTATTTTTGACATTCAATCTAAGTCTTCTTCCTACCCAATTCAAGGTTAAATCAATAATCCTAGAGGGTAATTTCTTGACCTTATATAGACAAGATAACTTCGTAACTTCCTTAAGGGTTTTCTAAGATCCCATAATTTTCTTATAAAGTTATACATCTTTTTCCTAATTTCCCCATCTTTATTAAACTTGAAATCTGCTTGTTTAAAGCTTAATGTTTATTATATTCATTTTCTCTTAAAGAGTACATTTATCCTAATTAATCTTTAGATAAAAATAGAGATTTTGATTAATTATAATTACTTAAGCTGACTAATTAATTATGTAATTATCACAAGCAGATAATGAAATTTCTCAACTCTAGTAATTACATTTTAATTATCCAAATTACATATCTAAATTTCCCCTTCCAATCTCAGCTAAAATCAGTCTGTTTAGACTTAGATAAATAGGTAAATTATCTTTTTGACCTTAAGATAATTATCACCACTTACTTATAATGTCTAATAACTTTGATGAATAGCACATATTTATATAACTTTATCAGCTAATTTTTCCTTTTTAATTCTAGCTAAAATTGAACTATTTTGACTTAAAATAAATAGCTAGATTAATTTTTTGACATTAATCCAATTATTTGGCTTACTCATGATGTATATTAACTCTAATAAGTAGGACATAACTATCTAACTTGATTAGCTAATTTCCCCTCTTTAATTCAACTAACATTAGTCTTTTTTTTCCGAGAAAAAGATCCTTCTATTAGTTAATGAAAACTGCCCATAGGGCTACAACCGCCTCTGTAAGAGAGGGCTACAACAAACATGATGGGGAGACTTTCCCAATGAAAAACAACATATGTACAATGAGGCTAAATCAGGAGATGGGAGGAGGGAATATCCACACAGGTGGACGGTAGTGCCATCTGAGCACACCCTGAACTATGGTGTAGAAGGCCCACGGCGCCAGAGTCGAAGGAAAGCCTCTCGGCACTCCTGCCTGCGGTCGGAGATGCCCTGTAGTCCCTCAAGCTAGCCTCTGAGAGTATGGATCAACTCTAGCCAAAAGTCACAAACACTCTCTGCTGGTGGCACAGGGCGAGCCTCAAAGATGTGAAAACAGTGGGCCCGCTAGATGAACCAAAGTGTCAGGCCACTGATGAGCTCCCAACACTCCTCTCTCTCACTGCACCACTCCTGTGGAGTAAGCTCTGTAGCAGGCTGGAGTGTAGGTCGCCCCTCCTACATCACTATCATCCTACTGGTGGATAATAGCTCAAACTGAAGTGCCGAGCCCGTGAGGGTGGACCAAGCCGTTGCCCCCCAAGTGTACTGTCGAGCCGTGGAGAGAGCAGGCATCAGCCGAAGAACTCATAGCCATACCTGCTGGGTTGAGGGATAGTCCCAAAGACAGTGACGCTGACTCTCCACCAAATGGTCACAAGCTGCACATGCGGCCGAGAGACGACTATGCACTAGCCAGCTCCCTACTTCAGTAGCTCTGTGTGCAGCCAGCCACTGAAACAAGGTGACTCGCCTCGGCTGTCTGGAGTCCCACAACCTCTCCCAAAAGGCTGCCAAGAACTCGACTGTGAGACCCTCCTCCTGCCAATGACGTGCTGCAGCAGGGCGGGCCTCTCTCTGTGATGCTAGTATATGACGTCCCAATCGAACAGTGTACTGAAAGAACAGGACTCTTGGGTGGTCTGCAGAAGAGAAGGGGTCCCTCCATAGCCACTCACCAAGATCCCACTGTACTCATGCCAGTGGACAACACTCCCAAGCCCACAGACTCCAGTGTCCATTCTCAAGAGCTTCTGGGTCAGGGTCTATGATGCAAGTCCTCCCACAGATTCCCACTACTCGGATCCTCTGAAAACAACACTCTACTACCTGTAGGGCATCTACTACAACTCGCCGTAGTCGCCCCCCACCCTGAAGCTCAAAGAAAAGGGCTGGGATTGTCTCTGAGCATGCCCTAACTGAGATGAGAACCTCCACTCCTGTGAAGGCTCCCATCCACCGGGGTTCTACTGGCTTGAGAGGCATGAGCCACTCAGCTAGAACTGACTCTGAGATGTCCTGACACATGCTCTGCACCCCTCTCATGCCCTGTAGCTGGAGCCCCTGCACCTCCTCTGACAAACCTATGAACTCTAGCCAGTCACCTAGAGAATGCGTTGGACCTGCTGTCATGGGACCCCATGAAACATGAGGCCGACTACCAACCAAGTGGCCTCTCTGAGTGCTAACCATGGGGTTCTAGACGAGGGGCTACCAAAGACTCTCCTCCGTGCATGTCGGTTGTCTCTGCTCCAGGCCACGCCGTAAGAGCTCCCAAGATCGAAGCAAACTCACAGCGAAGTGGTCCTCTAGTCTCCTGCTCAAACCAACTCTGCGCATCTCTGTAAAGATCCATCTAGTCGAAGGTTGCGAAGGGCCTCCTGATTGAGGCACCCTCACACAAAGCCGCTGTAGCAAGAACTCCTTCCAGGGCTCCTCACCTGGAAGAAGTCCTCTGACAATGAACTTCCCAAGAAGGGCTCTGCTCTACTGTGCTGGATCAATGATCCCATGCCCTCCCTGAGAACAAGGAAGTGTGATGACCTGCCAAGCCACCTTGGCTCGAGCTATTTGAGTGTCACATCCTGACCAAAGGAAGTTCCTGATCAGCCTCTCTACCTAGCTGATACAAGAACTCAAGAAGATCCATCAAGAAGTGATGTACAATATAGTCGCCAACAACACCTGGTTGGAAACTACTACTCTACCAGCCAGAGAAAGTCGTGCTGAGCTCCAATGTAACAACTTTCTCCTGATAGACAGGAGAAGGGGAGAAATCTGATGCTCGGGAGACAAGTCCAAACCAACCTAACAACCCAAGTACCGAACTGGAGTCCCTGGGGGAATCCACCTGAAACCCTCTCCTGGCATCCAATCGGGCACAGGAGCACTACCAACCGAGAAAGCCATTGTCTTTCTCCAGTTGATCAGTGCACCCGATGCACAACAGAAGGTCTCCAAATACTGCTCACATTTGTGAAGGTTGGCCTCCTGGCCATCTAAGTACAAGGCTGAGCCGTCGGCAAACTCAACGTCTAGTAGCTCATCTCCCCGAATAGGGAGTGCTAAGCCCTATAGACCAACCTGCTGTGACACCAAAAGCCTACTCATCACCTGCGCATAGAACAGAAAGAGGAAGGGGGCAAGAGGACAGCCCTGTCTGACCAAGCATGTAAGCATGACGCGATCACCTCTACCTCTTGCCAAAAGTACCTGGTTGTGAGCCTGTCTTTACAAAGCTGACACCCCTTTGATCCAAGCATCTGAGAAGACCATCCTACGTAGAGTGCCCTCTAGAAAGTCCCAGTCAACTCTGTCGTATGCCTTCTCAAAATCGAGAAGAAGAATCACGAGGTCCTCACCACGGAGCCGTGCCAGGGCAGAAGACTCCCAAAAAGTAAAGATGTTGTCAAGGATACTGTGTTCCTTGACAAAACCTATCTGGATCCCATGTATAAGGCTCTCTAAAAGTGGCTGAATCCTCAAACTCAGAGCCTTGCCAATAATTTTGTAGGCTGAGTTGAGGATGGTGATGGGGCGCCACTGTCGAATCTCATCCAAAGAGCCACCCTCCTTGGGAATGAGGTAGATCAGGCCCTCACTCATGCTGTCCGGCATCACTCCTGTGTGCAAAACGTATTGAAAAGCACTACAGAGATCTGGGACAAGCAGGTCCCAATACTCCAAGAAAAAGCTGGGAGTCAACCCATCCTCTCCTAGACAGCTACCACGGGGGAGGGCCCTAAGAGCCGTGTGCAGCTCCTCAAGCTGAAGCGGCATCTCTAGCCTCTGATGCATCTCCTCAGTCACAAGACAAGGCATCTGTGCCCAAACCTGCTCCCTGCATGCATCCTGCCCCTCTGACTGGGGCTCTGCAAACAATAACTCACGGTAGAAGTCAGTAGCAACTGCACGCATATCCTCGGGCTCACAAGCAATTGTCTCGTCCGGCCTCCTCAATTGATTGACCTTGGCATGCGAGTGCCGAGGTCCCACTGTCGCAAAGAAAGCACCAGTCACTTTGTCGCCCACCTGAGTCCACTGAGATGCCTGTCGGTGGAAAGCAAACTCATGTCGCCTCTCCTCTGTGCTAGCAAGCTCCTGATGAGCCTGCTGTAACTGCTCCTCTAACCAAGGACTGTGTGGATGCTGCTCCTGCATCCTCTGTAGTGAAGCAATGCCCCGTCTGAGACTTTGCTCTACCTCTCTTGTTGCAGCCCGACGAGCCAGAGACTCCTGAAGAAAAAGATGGCTAATCTGAGCTAGGCCTGAGGCCACTCTGTCAGCAAGAGAGTCTCGCTTGTCCATGCCCTCTGTCCAGAGAGCCTCTACCCTCTCTCTGAGTGCTAAGTCCAAAAAGACCCTCTCTGGGATGCGAAACATCATGCTCCCACTCCTCTGCCTGTCTGCCACTGTGAGGATCACTGGTGCCCTGCCAGGATGTCCAGTGACCCTCCCAAGTCACTGAAGTGGTCACTAGTGTAGAAGCGATCTATCCGTGATAGATTCACTCCTCCCACTCTGCGGTCTGATCGAGAGAAGGCAAGACTGTCTGGGGGCCTCACAAAACCAGAGTGCTTCCATGTATACGAGACCCTTAGAGTCATACAAAACCTCTCCCAAGCTGCCAACTCGACTCCATGCACAATAGCATGGCTGCCACCAATCCTGTCAGAAGGGTCCTCCAACATGTTGAAGTCCCCTCCTATGCACCAATGATCTGCCTGCGGCTGAGACTGAACAATCTGTGACCAAAAATCGCTCGAGCACTCGCCACATTGGGCGCATAGATGTTCAGGAAACCCACTAGGCCACCCTAAACCTGCATAGTAATCCACTGAGCCTTGCTTGGCCCAATAATCCCTCTGCCCACAATGGCCTGCTGCAATGAGTCCGTAATAGTCATACATACCCCACCCTGGATGCCTCCAGGTCCAAAAGCAGCTGACCAAAAAGTATCATATCGTCCACGCAAAAGCTGACCACATCGCCGAATGCGGCTGTCACACAAATGGTGCTCCTGAAGCATAAGGAGATCAATCTCTCCTCCCACAAGGCAACGCTGAAGCTCCTGACGCAATCGGCCCCGCTGACGCTGAAACTGGGGCCCACCTAGTCCCTGCACGTTCCATGAGACGATCCTCATGGGGAGCGAGAGAGAACAGATGTTGCCGCAGCAGCTAGATGGGCTATCTTCGAGACTGGCTTGGATGGGGAGTAATCCGCATTTGAGCGTCCTCTAGATAGGCGTGACTGTAATGAGTTCCTAGCCCAAGCCCAAGCAGAGCAAGCCGTGCGTAAAGCAACCTCCTCTGTCTAGGAGTCCTCATGAATGTATTCATAGCATGGCAAACATTGTGTATCAGCAAATAAGTAAACCACAATGTGCCTACATCCTGCTGAGTCTGGGGGTGTCATTGCAAACTTGGCCAATGGCCACAAGGTCTGTAGCATGTCTGTAACTCCTAGTTCTCCCATGTGGTGAGAGAACTCTAGGACCTATGTATGCAACCATCCCAACACTGAGTCGAGAGTCCACTTTGTCTGGTCCCTACCGCAAAGGGGGAAGGAGAAGCCAACTGCTGAGTCCAAGGCCTCTGTCCCCCTAGCGGAAAGGAACAGAGCATGGACCCTGAAGCAGGCTGCCTCATGGTCTGTTGAGGGATCGTCGAGAAAATGAGTGAAGCCTTAGTCGAAGAAGTCCCAGCGGCACCGGATGTCAATGATCGTCAGACCATGAGGGATAGCTGCAAGGGAAGATGTCTGTACCTGCAGAGGGGGCCGTAGGAAAGGATGACCCTCTCTCGCTAGGCGACTCGTGTCAAAGGCGCTGCCAAGAGATTTCCTAGCCACCGAAGAAGGCCCTGCCCCCTGGGCCGACTGTGGAACTGGAGCAGGGGGGGGGGGGGGGGGAAGGAGCTGGGGGAAGCAGTGGAGAAGAGGGGCGGGACGGGGAAACAGAGGTAGAGGGGCGAGGTGCAGAGGTTGTGGGAGCTGAAGGCGGGGGGGAGGATGAGGAAGAGGGGGGGAACTCTGAGGGGGGAGAGGCTGGGGTGGGGGCTAGGGCAGGGACCTCCTCCTGCTCAAGAGGACCAAAGCAGTTCCCCGTGGAACCCACTACTGCTGAGTAGGCACCTGAGGTCCACTATGAGTGCCAGGCTGATGTTGTGGCCCCTATCGTCATCTACCTGTCGTCTTCTACCAGGGGCCTACTTCCATCCCTCCTCCGCTGGAGCCCCAGGCTTGGAGGGTGGCTCTGCATGTGTGCGCTGTGCCTCTGTCTGTGGCTACGGGCCAGCCCTGGCAAGCTGGGGCTGAGGCTATGGTGTAGGTCGAGGCCTCCTCCGTGGACAAGCCTTGGCTAGATGGCCCATCTTTTGGAAAATGAAGCACTGGTTCAGGAGGCCCGAATACTCCACACTCTATCTAAACCAACCCCCACTCACCCGAGGCAAAAGAATAATCTTCGGGAGCGTGTGAGTGTCTCTGACCAAAACTCGAACTGAGGGAATGCTAGCCGCCTTGGCAGCTACTGATGCTGCCATATGAGGTGTCTCCAGGACAGTCCCAATGGCTAAGCCGATCCTGGATAGAAGTGGTAGGTACTCCCTCCGCAAGCCCGGAAAGCAGACCGAGATGGGGATGTTTGCCTCCTCTACTAGAACATCCGAAGCAGGGTCGAAACCATGTCTCCATTGTCGAAAGTGGGCACGTGCTGCTCGGATGGTCAGTGGACTCATGGCGATGACCTTGGATGCCATCTCGGAGGTCTCAAACTCGATCTGGTAGTAGCCTCGTCCGAGTATCTGCACGTCCAGGATCTTGCCCACCTCTGCGAGAAGGCGGAGAAGGTCACATAGCTCTCCTCTGCTAGGTCAGGTGCCGAGAATCTTGCAGATGACAGAAGTCGCCTGCAAGCGCTCTACCTCTGCGGCTAGGCCCACTTGCTCTGTCGGTGAAAGATCAAGTCGAATGGTGGGCTCAGCGGGGTCAGGCAAGGGGGCTTTGGGCGAGTCCCTTTGTGGCGGAGCTGGAGCCTCCGTCTGTGTCTACTGCTGTGTCGGAGAAGCGGATAGAGTGATTTCGCTACAAACGACCTTGACGAGCACTGTCCAAGGAGTAGTACTGCCAATGCCGGCTAAAGGAGACCTTCGGGAAGAAAGGCGAAAAAACGAGGGAAGCAGGGGGGAGGCAATGCGGGTTGGCTGGGATATGGGTGGCGGGTGGGGCAGGACAGGCAGCGCGCTGGAGTGGTTGTGGGCTGGGAATCGGGCACGGCAGTACGGGGGGGTGGGCAGCGCACGGGGCGGGCAGGGGGGATGGCTGCGCAGGAGGCGGGCAGGGCATGCTGCGCTAAGGGGCGAGGGCGGGGGTGCAACGCAGGGGCAGGGAGGGAAGGTGGCGATGGCGAGGAAGGGGGAGGGGGAGCGAGCGGGTAGCAGTAGCGAGCGTCCTCTGAGGAATTGGTATTTAGTGCCCCTTTAAAGCCAACATTAGTCTATTTTGACTTAGATAAATAGCTAAATTATCTTTTGACATTAATGTAATTATCACGACTTATTTATGATGTATATTAACTTTGATAAATAACACATACTTATCTAACTTGATTAGCTAATTTCCCCTCTTTAATTTTAACTAAAATTAGTCTATTTTTACTTAGATATTAAGCTAATTATCACTACTTACTTATGATGTATATTAACTCTAATAAATAGGACACATTTATCTAACTTGATTAGCTAATTTTCCCCCTTTTAGTTTTAGCTAAAATCAGTGTGTTTAGGCTTAGATAAATAGCTAAACTAATTTTTTGATCTAAGATAATTATCACGGCTTACTTATGGTGTTAAACTACTCTAATAAATAACACATAATTATCTAACTTGATTAGCTCATTTGTGCCTTTTAATTTTAGCTTGGATTAGTCTATTTTGGCTTAGATAAATAGCTAAACTAATTTTTTGACCTTAAGATAATTATTATGTCTTAATTTTAATATAAAATAATTTTGATAAGTAACACATAATTATCTAGCTTGATTTACTAAATTCCCTCTTTAATTTGTGGCTAAATATAGCTAGTTTTAGCTTAATTAAATACTTAGATTAATTATCTTTTAATGAGATAATTACCCCATGTTTTTGACAATGTATCCTAATTGTAATAATTAACTCAAGAATATTTGAGCTAATTAAGTAGGTTCCCTATCAGTTTTTGATTAAAAATAGCTAATTTTTTCCTAATTAATTACAGAAACTAATCAAAAAAATTTGATGTGATTTTCTTAGCTTCTTAACAATCTAACCTAGCTCTAATAATTATCTTAGACTAATCTAAGTTTAATTAGTATAATTACTCTTAATTTAAGACTAGAAAGATTAATTTCAGCCCTAATATGGTTTAATAACTAATTAGACTAATATCCCTAATCTTAATCTAAGTAGTCAAAAAACTATTAAGAGTTAAGAGATTAATTTATAATGGGTTTCCCAATATTGTTGGCATATACCTATTGCCAATTACTTCTTAAAAACCCATCACATTTTGCTTATCGTCAATGGGTTGAGCATCACCGTTTTTTACTGCCTCGATTCTAGTAAATTTGTTTGGGAGCTATGCCCGCAAATCCAAAAATTGTGACCTTATGATCACAGGCCTTGCCTGCACTTGCCTCAACATTTCAAATGGTAGTATAAGCACAAACTTGCCATTACGACTAGGCAACCTTGCCTGCATGCATCTGTTATGATTAATCAACTAATAAAAGATTGGAAAGAAGCTACCTTGTTTTCGTGAGACATGTTGAAAACTGTCAAAGAAACTCTCTTTGATCATATCAATTGCCCTGATCTCTTGGAGCCCATATAGCCCGAGTCAAGGGAAACTTTGTCTTCTAGCAATGAGATACGCAGCCTTGCTCCTTAAAATGGGAGTCTTGTATGTTGTAGCATTAACAAATCATGTCGACCCTCTTGAATAGCAACTATAAGCTATACTAGCTTCTTGATGGCTTGAAGTATCCATGTGTAAGTGTCCTTCAAAAAACTCTCCAAAGCAAGAAAATTTAACTTGCCAAAGAGAAAATCATGCCTTCATTGCTTGCGAGCACCGAAGAGCACCTCCGATCAAGATATGTAATCTCTATAGTTTTGTATAAACTGCTAGAATGTTTTTCCAACTCCAATTGTTGATTATGCCCAAAATTGACAATTATAGCCCTTTGTACATATTTCAATTGATTGAAATCACCATAATTTCAAAAGAATTACTGAAATTTGGGTTTCTTTGGCCCTTGGCCTTGATTGCTTTTGCCAATGCCGTGCCCTCCTAGGGTGAGGAGAAGAAGGGGGAGGGGGGGACTCCCTTGCTTGATGGGCTTGAATTTTTACTCAAAGTGGACGGCCAAATGGAAAATGGACGCCCTCTACAGAAAAAAACGATATAGGCAGCAAGGTTGTGAACGAGATGATCACCCCTCCAGCTACATGGCGAGATGGCACTCGATGCAAAAAACAATTCTCCCTTCTCCTCAGCGTGATAACATCATGCTTTACCCCGCTCCAAACAGTGCAAGTTGACCCCCTCCTTCTTCCCGACCTTAGAGTCGTTGCACACGACCTGCTTCGACCTCTTGCTTGGTGACCTTGCACACGGTCATCCTCGACCCCCTTCTCCATGGCTTGCATGCTCATGAAATTTATGCATAATTAAGAGACCACGTCCCCTCTATTCCAAGAACTTTAAGCTCTGATACCATTTTGAGAAAGCTAGGGAATCTCCATAAGGATTCATCACCCTACCAGCCTTTATATAGGCCCTTGGCCATCCGATTTAGAATATGTTTCCCACACCTAGCAGCCAACCCTTGGCGTGGGTCCCTGACTCCCCCCCTCCCCCTGGGTTTTCCCTTGGCATTACATTAGTATAAGACCTGTGGGAATTTCTTGAATATTCTCCACCCTCCCACCCATATTTTAGGCCCTTGGCCATCCATACTTAGAATCCCCAACCACACCTAGTAGCCTGTCCTTGGCCTCGGTCCATGACCGCCTTGGATTTTCCCTTGGCATTACACATGTCTTTCATTTCAAAGTTAGCATGTAATCTTCAAGGTTGAAATCTCATCCAAGCCCTACTTTTCTTGACAATTTACATATCATCCACATAACGGACCAAAATCAACAAACTACCATCTTTATCTTGATTAATGTACGTGCAATGGTCCATATTAATCTGTTTTTAGCCTTGAGAGATCATAAATGAGTAGAATTTATTGTATACCACTCCCTTGATGACTTGTTTAGACCATGGAAGGTCTTTTCTAACTAACACACCAAGTCTTCTTGCCCTTCTCAACAAATCCTTATGGTATATAAACTTCTTCTTAAAGATCACCATGCAAGAACGATGTCTTGACATCCATCTCGTCAAGTTTCTTGTCCTCTTTTTCAACCAATGCAAGTATATCTCAATCAATGTCATCAAAATTCAAGGAATCAAAACCAAGGTTAGGAGGATCAAATGTTGGTAGACAAAATATATGAACCCATCAATGCGGCCTTGGAAGCCCTCGAAGTAGGATTGAAAGTGGGTCAAATAGTGGAAACAAAATGGAAAAACTATCCAACACTTGACATGGAAGCTGCAAAGCTTGAAGCTTATAAAAACTTGGTAGAAATCACGTAGTCATTTTTTTAAAGAAAGAAGCAAAACCAAAACCAAAGGAAATAGGGACACTAAAGAACCGAGGGATTCTTTAGTTAAAATGACAAACCTAAATTGATAGTTCTAGAGAGTGAGAATGGGCTAGAAGGAATCCCCTTAGTGCAGGAAGATTGGCCAAATTATCTATGGGATCGAGTTAGAGAAGTGAATAATGGAAGCGTACCCTTGAAATTAGCTCTAATTGAAGACATGTGGCTAAATCAACCGCCCATGGAGCTTGGTGGACAATATTTATATGGAGATTGGGGATTAGAGTGATCATGAATATCATAGGTCCATATACTCAAAACATTACCCTCATACTTGCGCAAAAACAAAGATAAATCACTGGCATGCAAGACCACAAAATTGAATCGAGAAAAGAAAGTTGCAATCTATCATGTTGACACAAATTCAATGTACCATCACATTGGATGATTTTTTGATAAGATATCTATGGAAAGATGTGCAAGGCACCTTAGAAAAAATGGGCCTAACAAGACCAACCAAAGAAAACATTGAGAAATTGCATAAAGAAGAATCTTGGGGAAAAATTGTCAAATCTATACCTATGAGCAAGGTAGGAGATTACTGTGAAGGAAATGAGGGGAACACAACTCTTTTGATGTATTATAACGATATAATGACCATGGCTATTCTAGACAGTGGGGCCGGCATTTACATTGCAACAAACTCAATCTAGAAAGATTGGAGAAGACCTGTAATTAGGCAGACATGGATGAAACTACAATTGTGGTAGATGGGCACATTGACAAACCCATGGGATTAATAGAAAATGTGATATTCAACCCTTGCGGAATTGACTACCAACACACTTTTTCCATTGTAGATTTTGGAAAAAAATTGAACTATGAAATTATTTTGGGATGACATTTTATGTGGAAAATATAGTTGATTCAAGACTGTGGAAATGACTATCTCCACTTGAACCATTTTGGATCAATTACACAAGTAAACTTGAAAGAACATACATATAAAGATGTCCTGAAAACACCAATCCAAGACATGGATTCAAAAACATCGGCTGAAACTAAACTGTGATAATGGTTGAACAAAGACACACCAATTTTGATGTGTGGAGCCTAAGAGAGTGGTTGTTTATGACGAGAGGATTGCATCTTGGATCAACAAATGAATGACATTGATTACATAATAGAACCCTTTCCGGAACATTTGTTAGATCCATTCGAGTGGACTCAGATTTTGGCCACTATGGATGTATATGCCAATGAGTCCACATCCACTCAATTTTGTGATGAGCAAGGCTACAACATTGTTACCATCCAAATGGTGATGATTGACCTTTTGGATTAATAGCATGTTTTTTCAGATCACTATGAAGATGCCATAGATGAGCTAGAGGAGGAAACACTCATTACCGAGGAATCTGACTCTAAAAAAAAGCACGTGAGAGAAGAACTATTGTTGCGAGGAGGGGAGGAAAAGTTTTTTTGAATTTTGAAATTTGCATCGGTGATGCCAAACGAGATATCGTAAGAAACAAGAGAATAAACTAAGAAGAAAGCAAAATATGTCAAAAATAGGGGACAAAACTCAATACCCAAAGATGGTAGATGCCAGAGATTGTATCAAGGTTAAGATCACAGGTGGATACCCCATCTTAGAGAAGAACAAGAAATGACAACCCAAAACAAAACAAAAACTCGGGGAAGTTGATGAAACCCAAAGAAAGAAACTTTTGATGAAGAAAATGGAGAAAAAATCTAAGTACATGGAGTTGAAGAGGACCTTGAAGGAGGTGTATACCATACAAATGGAGCTCGATAGCAAAAAGTTGTGGGCTATTAGTACTCCGTCACTTTACAAGAAATATACTCTGTGCAATTGATGAATCATAGTGGAGAAACCAATGAGATAGCCTAAGGAACCTGAAAAATCCTATGAGGGCCTAGAGAATGCCTAGAAGATTGACCTAGTGGAGCCTTGGGAAGAACAAAAACCAGCATACACAATTACAAACTTGTCTCAATAAGAGGAAGAAATCCTCATTTAAACTTTGAGAGAGTATAGGGATGTCTTTGCATGGTCGTAGAAAGATCTTAAGAGAGTAGATCCTGATATTTTTCATCACACTATTCCTATGAGAAATGATTCCAAGCCAATTAGACAGAGACCCTATTCATACAATGAGACATTTACCAAAAAGCTAAAGAAAGAGATAAATAAACTCGAGGAAACTGAGCTCATCTATGAAATAGAACACACCAAATGTGTGTCACTAATTGTGGTGGTACCAAAGAAAAATGGGAAACTCAAAGTCTATGTGAATCTCAAGAAGGTGAACGTGGCTACCATACGAGATAACTATCCTCTTCCCATCACCGACCACCTTTTAAAGCGAGTGGCTAGTAAAGAGGCATATAGCTTCATGGATGGATCTTTTGGTTACAATAAACTAGCCATTAATCTAAAAGATCAGCACAAAACTGCTTTTGTGATGCAATGGAAATTGTTTGTTTATTGCATCATGCCTTTTGGGCTAGCCAATGCACCAACAACATTCCAAAGGCTAATGAGACATGCACTCAAAGAATATATGAGAAATTTCTCACATTTTACATGGATGAACTTTGTGTGCATTTGTAAAAAAAAGAGAACCAATTTGAGCACCTCAAGTGTCTCTTTCAGAAATGGTGTCTATATAAAATTTGTTTAAATCCTGAGAAATATGTATTTATTATTAGACATGGCAAGATTCTCGGACACATAGTCTCAAAAAATGGCATTTGTAAAAAAGGTGATAGTAATTGTCAAGATGCCTAGACCAACGAGTGTTAAGGAATTTTAGGCACTCATGGGACATTGTGGATACTATCATAGATTTATCCACATCTATGCTATCATTTCTAAACCCATTTATAGCCTTATCACCTTACTTTGAATGGATTGAAGAGTCATTTCAAAGGCTTAAACAAGCTTTGTCTTTCGCACCAATATTGAAAATGCTAGACTGTGAGGGAACAATGGATTTTCCTATCTCATATGCTATCAAGCAATCGAGCACAGTGGAAAAAAATTACACCACAATTGAAAGAGAAGGACTAGGGATGGTTTATGCGGTTAAGAAATTTAGGCATTACTTGTTCACTAATAATTTTGTCTTGTTTGTGGACCATCAAGCCTACTCTATTTGGTGAAGAAGCCATCCAATACTAGTAGGATTGTGAGATGGTTTATCATGGAACCACATATCAATGAATGGATCACCTTTTGAGGATCACTTCATGAGAACCTCCACAAGGAGTTGATGATGATTTGCCAGATTCTTATTTTTTCTTTGTCAAAATGGTTCCAATATTTTTACAAGATCTTGTCTCTCTAATGAAAATATATCTCAAGTAAATTCACAGATCCCACTTCCAATCACACCACGGCTGATCGAGCAATTGGCTTTGTATCTGCTTCTGTGCATAAGCCTTGAGTAACAAGCTAACTACCTAGATCAAGCTCATACCACTCTAGTGGGAATCCATTTTGCAAAAGACCAAATTTTGCAATGTCTGACATGGTTAGGTATTTACTGGCCTAATATGAAAAAAGATGTTCATTCCTATGTGAAAAACTATTTGTGCAAGGAAAGAGCAGCCACTCCACACGCTACATTGTTACAAGTATCCATTACACCTAAGTGGAGTAGATATCTGGTGGAGTACTTGACAAACAAATTTTTTTTGGATACATGAGAAAACAAAGACAAAGTGAAATCAAGACCAAAGCAGCCAACTATACCATGATTGGTTAGCAGCTCTATAGACAAGGAAAGGACTAATAGCTTAGACTATGTGCCAGCAAAGATTAGTAAATTCCTATCTTAGAACAAGCACACGCACGATTAGCAAGGGGCCATTTCTGTCATGAAAAAGCGACTAGAGAAATATCGATGGTGGGTATATGCTGGTCAACTCTATTCTCAAATGCAAGATTATTTGTTAGATGATGTGATCGATGTCACAGAGCACAGATGTCAACTAGAATTGATAGCATGTCATTGCTCCATTCAATTTATTCTATGGAGTTGATGTGATATTGCCAATGGAGTTTTTACCACCAACCCTTAGAGTTGCACATGACTTAGAGTGGAAAGATCATGAACAATTGGAATGACTTGAAAACCTAAAACATATAGACGAGCAGAGACTAGCTTCTATGGCACACATCTTTGCTCAAAATAGAAACAAAAACATTTCTTTGACTCACATTTGTTGGCCAAAATCTTCAAGCAAGGAGATATGGTATTAGTCTACTTGTTGAATCAACATGGCATCCCTAAATTCAAGAAAAAACGGACATGGTTTTATCATAATTGAAAGCGTTTCACCAAGTGGGGTGGTCAAATTAGCCTCATTACATGGGGAAATAATGGAAAATTGGATTAATGGATGTCAAATGAGAAAATACTAATTTTCATTGACTAATTATCTCTTGCAAAGATTGCACACACCTAAGGAATGCAAGCTCAAACAAAAACAAGTGATCAAGGAAGCTCAAGAGGAAGCTCAAGAGGAAGCACACATTTGAATCTATAAAAACAAAAAGCCACAATGCGACCGATACCTGAAGTTTTGCTAATCGATACACTTCAAATTCAACCTCTATATTTTACTCAATCTTTAGCCAAAGATGAAGTAGAGACCGATGAAGAATGGTTGGATGAGTTGGACATGATAATGATAGTAACATTGAAAGACATATTTACAGTCAAAGAACTCACAGACACAGGTGCTCAACTAAATATAGTAAGTTATTGAACCTACAAGAAGGCAACAATCCAACCCTTGGAGTATTGCAAAGCTAGAGTCAAAGGTTGCAGTAAGATTTCACTCCAACCTTGGGTTTGATCAAATTGAATATCTTAATGCACGGATTTTTGTGCCCGCACACATTTATCTACATTCTTGATGACCATATGAATGAAGACATAGTGTTCAAAGTTCCATGGATGTAGATGTACAAAGCTGTCCAAGATTGGGATGACAAAGTTCTTGAGTTAACACTCAAGGGTGGATATTTATGTGTGCCATTTGCTCATAGCAAAGAAGATTTGAAATCCATTCTTTGAACTTCTAAGTTGACAAAAAGAAAAGTAAATTCAACACTAGTCGCAGGCACTCAACATGGAATCCATCCTCATAACACAGGCATGCAAGGAACCAAGCAATTTTGGGCACCAAAATCTCAGCTGAAAAACAACCTTAAGCAGATTTGGACTCCCAAGCAATATTGATTCAACCACAAAAACCAACATAACCAGCTCCACAACCCCGACCACAGAAGTCCCAACATTTGATGACAGACTAAGTGGGTGTGGATGCCAAAGAAGCATCCTATAAAGGCACAAGCAAGGCAGTCGGTATACAAGTGGTTACCCAAAGCTTTATCAAAGTCAAAAACATGAGGTAAAGTGGTCTACAAGTGGGTATCAATACTTCAAAAACCCCTATAACAACAACAAAAATCTCAACATACTAATCCAATAGAAACAAATGGTTGCTCGCCAAGGCCCCTATCAAGGAACAAGCAAAATTGCTCCAAATCTACTCTTCATGAGAGTTCACCAACAAGATGCTTCAACATTGATGATGCTTGAGCTCTCCTCTCAAGACCCTCCTCTTGCACTATATTGTGTTTTGAACTCATGGTAGAGCCAACATGGTTGTGCATAGACATTACTTAACTACTCAAGCTACACTCTATCGTCTCGGAGGACTCCAATTAGGAGGGGGAGAGGCATTCTGAATGCAAACCCGAGAAAATGATTTTGTCTAGAAAAAAGACAATGACTGTATGCTAACATGTGAATTGTTTTTGCAAGCCAAGAGTAATGCCCTTATAGTAAAGAGAATAGGGATAATGGAATATGATGGCCCCTAAGTGTGTATAAATATTGTAAATACCATTAAAAAAAAGCCAAAAATATTGTATTGTTCACTTTTTGTGTGTTTTTGGCCAAATTTAGTGATCAAAATAGAGAAATTCACAAAAAATATGGACAACTCTAGTGTTTATGGGCGTGTAGGTAATTTTTAAATTGGTTTATTTTTTGGATTAGTTTCATAATTTTTCTTTTAATTTTCCTGATAAAAAGGGTCAAAAATAGAATATAAATAGTAAACAAGCTCACATGGAGAATGGAAGATATCCTCGTGATCAGGAATAAAAGATAGATGAGCATGTCAAATATTATACAATTTTGCAACGGTGATAGAGAGCATAAATTGGTCTTGATTTGGTGAAATGCTAAAAAATAGGGCAATTGGTGTCCAAACAAGGAAATTTTCAAAGGAAAAGTACACTTCATGGTCTAGTAGGACTAACCGGGTAATTTGAGAGAAAAAGAGTCGCAAAGCCCAGGTATGTGTAGTCCGGGTAAGCCAAAACTAGTCTCATTTGTACTTTGTCTTCTTGGAAGAGAGCACTCAAAGCATACCCTATGCACGTGTTTTGCGACTTCTATCGGCTACCACAGTTCACAGTCTTGCATGAGACATGAGGGATAAGTTCCTAACCTACTAGTGAGCATGTGTAAATGTACTTTTGGGGTCGCAGTAGTCCGAAAAAATCCTAAATTAGTAGATCCTTCCTGAGAGGGAACAAGAGGAAAAATGATCATAGCGGCCAGAGCAGTCCATCGAACACAACCAAACTTGATAGGAGGCATAGCAAGAATCTATAGAACATTCCCAAAGACCCAAATGACCATTTGGCTTGGGACTAGGGAGGCATAGAGATAATAAGCTGAAATTTGGCTCGGAGTCGGAATGAAGTTGTGACTTCACTAAAGGCTTCCCCATAGATGTCATAAGCAATGTATTTGGGTGGAGCCAAAGGAAACGCTCAACTGGAGCCCCAAACACAAGAAATCAGCTGAAACAACTACAAAGCATCATCTTTTAGCTATGACCTCAAAACTACTCCAAAAGGGACCAAATTTGATAGGCAACTCCCCATGATGTATGGGACACTACACAAGCTTGGATGCAAGAAAAGTGGTCGCCATCAAGTGCCAGGAGCAAAAACCGCCAAATTCAGAAGACCAAGTGTAGAAAACAACCTGAGACGAACAACATCAATTCAAATTAGGGCTAAGAGTTACTTATTAGACATGTAGGACAAGTGTGTATCATTAAATGTTGAATTGCCTAAATTTTTGCAAGGGGAGATAATAAGCGCGCTTATTATCTCTAAGCCCTAAATCCACCCCACTTGACATTTTTTCATCATGCATCTTGTCTACATGTTTCATCAAGGCCCTGAAACCCCTCACACATAAAAAATCACCCTTTCATGCTCACATCATCAAAAAATTCACAAAAGCTTCCAACTTTAAAATTTTAGTCGAAGGGAACCACTTCAAATCCAAATTATGCAAAATCACATTCAAGGCAAGGAACATCTTGTACAACCACTCCATGCCAAGAAAATTTAAAAAAGGTGGAATACTAACATAGTAGCCAATTTTGGTAATTCTTGACACCATGAGTTCCACCATGTCATCACAAGCTTGCACATCCATTTTGGGACAATTTGGATACTCCAAATACTTGCACCAACACTTAGTCATTTTTAGAAGCCTTCCAACCAGAAAGTGACCCCAACCATGCATTTTTGCATCCAAATTTCCCAAAAATTAAAATTCTATATATTTTCACCGCCTATGACCCATGTGCATAGCCAAAACCCAATTTTGGGGCCAAAATCATGTCCTAGATAATATGCACGCTTATTATCTCAGATACCAATCTTTTGCCCATTTGACTTTTTGATGATTGCATTTTGTTTTTATGGGTCAAGGTAGTAATGATTTAGCTTTAATCTTGAATTTGATCTACTACAGCTCAATTGGGGCTTGATAAGAGATTTTCCACTTTGAAATGCACCTAATGTCAGTTTATGGTGTAATGGATCCAAGATCAATGTAGAGCCTGCCAGCAACTTTAAAGAAGAAAACCCAAAAGAAGAAGCTTCTAGAGCTTCCAAGATACCAATTAAAGGAAGAATCCATAAGGGAAGTTTTTTTTTTTTGTAGGAGATCTGCTTGAAAAAAGTCATGTGGCTATATTCCACGGCCATTTCAAAAGTGCACACAACCAAGCCATAGAGCTCCACCAAGGAAATACAAGGACCAGAGAAGCTTGACCTTCTACCATTCTATCAGATGGAGCCATGTGGAGTTGACATTCAAAGAGCTTATGAATTGCTAAGGTCTATTCATCAGGAAGATGTCATGGCCCAAAATTTTTACTCTATTGGCCAAGAAAATATATCCAAAGAGATTGTGGCGCTCAAGTCCTAAATCTTCCAACAGAAGGAGAGTCTATGGACTCAAAAGAGAAAAAGAGAATGGGGGTGTTTATTTTGCAACACCATCGCGACAACCTTCCAGGATATGATTCATAAGTCGGCAGAGGAAACCACCCACCTATTTCATCATCACTTCTACTTTACATCCAAGAGACCACCAAGGTACATGCCCCATCTATGTCGTGGCATCATCATTCACTACTGCCCTAAAGACAAAGTTACCAATGCAGATAGGCCATGCCTTGTATGTGATAAACACTTGGGGGGGTCACTTAATAATTATGTGACTACCATGTGAGTGCAGCAAAAGGGTTTATTAAATTTCATTTTTTCTCACATTTTCACATACAGAAGGGTACCACAAATTGGAATTGGGAAAAAAATCTATAGATTGAATAGAAAAGGGTGTATTTTAAATTGTAAAAAATTCATAGATAAGGAGTTTTGAAAATAGTCTTTGAACGCACGCAATATACACAATTTATGCTTAGTGACAAGTGGAATCAGCTACTTGGGAGCACCAAAAGTCCTCACCATAATTGCCTACCATGCAGTGGGTATGAAAAGAATTACCACTTGCTCCATATCGGAATTCTTGGCTTGTAGCTGATTTGAAGAATGAAGAAGTAGAGGAGGATGAAGAAGAGAGAGCGCCATTTTTATTAAGATCATAGAGAAAGTTGGTGCAGTGGGCTCTAGTTGAGAGTGATGAGGAAAGTGACAAGGATCCAATGGACAAACTTGAAGACCAACCCTTTGAAGAAAGTGCTCGAAACCCATAAATTGAGGAAGAAAAGAAGCAACCAGCCAAAGGAAAGAAGAAAGTAGAGGAATGGACACAACAAAGAGAGTCTACATGCCACCCCCTGTTATTATTGAAGAATCGGCACAATGGGCAGCAAGGTTTCAAAGGGAAAAGTAAGGCTTTGATAGAGAAAGGGGTCTAGAAGGTGATTTTGAGGGGTTTTGTAAACCCAACCCTTGGATGAAGCTGAGAACAAAGAACCCACTCTACTCAAAAGGAATAGGTCCTCTTGCGAAACTCAAGCAAAACTACGAAGAAGAAGAGACAGTGACTAAAAGCAGAAGCGATGGGAACCTCTAAAATGCCAAACACTCAAAAGCTAATTTACGGCTTTCTCCAATCATCGAAAAAGCCCAAGAAGATGCACCATCTCCACAAAGAAGTGAATTCGGAAAACCTGAGGAAACTCAGCAAGCAAAAAAGATAGAAGGACCAATGCTTACCAAGCCAAGCACTATAGAAGCAATAGTGGAAGAGGAAAAGAAAGATGACAAGAAATATGAAGACCAAACAGAAGAGCAATAAGATTTTACCCAACAAACAGATCTTCAAGAGGACGAGAAGGTGTCAACCCCAAACAACACAACATCGGTTGAGTAGAGTAAGAGAAAATAAAGCAAGATACACAGCAAGAGAATCCCTAGGAGGAGGCTAATACCGTCCAGATTGCCATCATCTACCACTCTACTGGATACTAATGCTCATGCATAGTGGCTACAAACGCAGTTGGAAGTTGTGAAATTCCAAGCAGCACAAGCTCAAATGAGTCTCAAATATCAAAGTGACCTATTAGGGAAACTAAAGGCCAACCCTACGGTCTTTACATCGAAAGGGTCCAACTTGGCATATCAAGCCATGGAAAAGAGGAGTAAACAATTAGAGATATAGCTTCAATTAGAAGAGATGCAAAGAAGGGATCCCTCACTCTCCTTCATGACAAAGGAGGAAGCATATCAAAAGTGGATAGCTGAATTGCAAGTGGCCCTAGAAACGTCTCAAGAACAATTGAAGGGCAAGAAAAAGGCATCAGAAGAAGATCTTCTTGAGTGAGTGCCATTCGAGATTGAGGCACTACAATTCTTACAGCTTGAAGAAGAAAATGATACCACTGTTGCTCCCCTAGAGTCATCAACAATAGAGCTCAAAATGGAACAAGGATCCATAGATAGCTTCACAACTAAACCAAGAAAGCTCTCAAGGTGAACATAGAGACAGAGATAGAAGATATATAGAAAGAAGCTATGGAGTGGGAGCAACACATTCTACACTCACATAATGTTTCCTAGATCACTTTAAAGTAAAGCATAGAAATGTGGCAACAACAATCTCTTCCATATCCCTTGGTAAAGTACGAGACGCCCAAAGTCAAGGAACAACTAGTGAAAGATCAAGTCACAGATATTATAGATTCACACACCCGGCTTGGAGAGAGTATTGGTTGGAGAAGCCTCTGAAATATCTAATCCTATACACTCAAGCTCCAACAAATATTTTAAAGGATCGACATTCTGCCCAATGCCTAGAGTTTGAAGTTGGGGCAGCCATCAGCTGATACTCAAGAAACATCCTACATGGCTCAACTACCCCCGACTGAGTCCACCAAAGGGCAAAAAAACCGAAGATGATATGGGCAAGACTCTCTCAAAGGCCATAGGCATCTTCAAGGGGATTCCACATATATCATTCATCATGTTCATTAAGATAGCAAAGATATATCTAGACGTTTTGCTAGGCTGAATAGATAGATACCCCATGAATGGCATTCTTAGAAGGAAATTAGGGGCTTTCTTACAATCTATCAGATCAACCACCCAATGCATTATTTTACAAACTATATGCCAAGATCATGTTCTTACCATCTTATTCTATGCAAACCTTTGAAGAGGCCTTCTACACACGGTTCTTCACTTTCAAATCCAAAATCTTTGGCCTCGTGGTAAAAAACCTTCATGCCAGGTTTATGGGCTACACAACTATGGAGCTCAACACTCTCATAGGTTTTCAAATCGTGTTTGAAGCAGATTAGAAGCTCAAAATTAAGTACTATGAAGCTCTTGAAGCTCTAAAGAAGCATGAAATTGTGGAAACCATAGAATTACCTTATCCCATGAAATTGTGTTGCAAACGACTTAGGCTAGGAGGGGGGAAATGTTAGCCCTCTAGCTAGCATTAGAGTTTACAAACAATTGAAATGTAATATTTTGAGTCTTTTTTTAGCAATTTGGATGTCTATATGCTTAAGCCTTTGTAATTCATTGATTTTTAATTTGTATACAATTATGTGATTATGAGCTAGAAAAAGTGGGGCTACATACTTCCAGATTGTATCTATGAAATCCCACGTTGTAACATGATTAAATCTTCTCATTTTTGACCCAAGGTAAGGTACAAAAGCCAATTTTTGTAAAACTTAAGAAAGTTCTTTTTGGATAATAGAGTTACAACATATCTACAAAGCATTGTGTACTCTCCTGTTATCTTCTCAACATCATAACTCCCTCATGAAGTGTCTGTTTTGAAGTGACATCTTATTCATCGCGTTCACAAGTGAAAGCTAAAACTGTGTTTTTTTTTTACAGCTAACTCCTCCTTAATTTGCTCATAACTTAGGATTTACATAATAAAATTGCATTTTATGCATTGAAGGGGTGTTGGGGCATCATTGTTAAGCTCTAGGATGCATTTGGGGTTGATAAAGGCTAGGTCAAATTTTCTCTATCGATAATAACTGCACCTTTGGCAAGAGGTCAACAGGGGGATTTGATGGCATGGGCATGTGTCTTTAGATGTTGCCTATGCATCCTATAAGTTTTGTCTCTTTTAGACTTTGTTTTCTTAGTTACTAAAGGTCCTCGAGGCAAGTACGACTCCCCAAGACACCTCGACTGTGCCATTTTTAAAAATTTGTTTTGTACTCTAGGCTATTCTAGAGGAAGTTTCAGAAAATTCTACTGAACACTGAGGTTTTTCCTAGTTTAAGTCACCTCGTCCCTAGCAACAACATCAAAATGTGGGGCTCTCTGAATGCCAAGTCTCTCTACCTTATTGTAGTAATAGTGAGAGCCACGAACATAAATGTCACACCGTGGGATGAAGATTCGACTAGTGCATGGAGGCTATAAGAGGTTGTCAATCTCTCAAAAAACACACTCAATCCCTATCTACTCAAAACTACACTAGATTGCATGTTAGACAACAAACATTAACTATGACACAGCAAGCAAATCTCATCAATTCACAATGAAGTCCAAACAAGACAAACTAGAGAGCTAGGTGAGAAGTCTTCTCTGTAGAGCGTTTTAAAACGGAACCGATTGTTGGCAGTTTTGACAGCTATTGTATGGGCTTTTCCAAACTCTATCTTTTGCAGTTTGTTTGTGAGGGCAAGATAGCGGTTATACTTGGTAGACTCACTGCATATCAAAGGTGTGGCAAATTATCGGCTGGTTCAAGAACATCATGCGACGCTTCCATCGGCTTCGCAACAGTAATTGTATCTGACAAAAGGTGTTGACTTGGTGTGCTAGAGAATTGCTACTTGGACTTTGTACTGTAAATTGATAAGCTTAGCAAGATTATCCAAAGGTATAATAGTTAACAATGGTACTTGTTGTTGGGGTAAAGGCGGTATGCCTTTTGCTCGGGGTTGGACGTCAGGTGTCCGGCCGCTCGCCCACCGTGTGTACATGCCATTATTCATTATACATATATGAATAAGGAGCACCTTAGTTCCAAAGGTTTCTCCACCCACACCGTCTTGTGCTTCTCCCCTTCCTGTATGCACCGCACTACGCATGCATGCACGTATCTGTGCACATGTGTACTCACAAATGGCATGCATAGCACTCCCAAAACCCTGGCAAAATAGCTCACTCTTGATCAAGTGGCTATATGGACGTATACCTCTCCAAAAATACATGTAAACCTGCAAACTTGCTACCTACAAGCTATGGCTAGCTCAAATTGTATCCACATAATGCATACATAGCATGAAACTACACCAAACTGTGTAAACAAGCTCTCTGTAATGCTCCACACAGCTATACATGAGCACTACATGTGTCATTTGAGCATCGGTGATTAGCCGTTCTGATATCGATTAGGCGGCTACTCGGTTAGCGTGCTTTTGTCTGGCGGTGGAAGATGGCATCGACGACAATTTCCCGACCTGAATACAGTAGGAGACCATAAAGCGAGAGCGGCATCGACTCTCCTCTAGTGCCCATTTCAGAGCGGATTTTTCTCGGGGGGTGCACTATGTAATCATGTTAATGTATAACGTGAGTTCAAAAGGAGGGTTTTTAAATGTAAAAATTTAGGCAATTTAACAGAGATGCATTGAAATTTGGGGTTTTTATATTCAATTTTGAAAACAAATCCTAAAATAAGGGGTCATTTTATTCATTCAGACATGTTAGTAGAGGGGTTTTTTAAAACACCCCACGAATGCACGTTATATAGGGTGGCACTGAACGGTGAACCCCCCGAGGGATTTGGCTTGGACGTAGTCTTCTCAATCATTACGGCTACGATGATTCTCCAATTTTTTGGCTTCGACGGCACATATCGACACACACGGCTTTGACGGCCCATTCGAGAGCAGGTTTTCCCCTTGAGCACACTTAGCTCTTGGACACCGTTTTTGGTCGATGTGTTTACCACAATCGATGAGGTAGTGTGTGTTAGTTTTCCAGCGGTTTTGCTCATAGGTTGCACAATCTTTCCAGTATGGATTATGCGACACATGTGGTGCTCATGTACGATATGTGGAGCATACAGAGAGCTTGTTTGCACAGTTTGGTGCAATTTCATGCTATGTATGAATTATGTGGATACAGTTTGAGCTAGGCATAGCTTGCAAGTAGCAAGTTCGCAGGTTTATAGGTGTTTTTGGATAGGTATATGTCCATATAGTCACTCGGTCAGGAGTGAGATGTTTTGCTAGGGTATTGATAGTGTGATGTATGTCAATTGTCGATTTTTCTTTTGAGACAATGAGTCTCTATTTCCACGCGTATTTGGTGAGATTTTTGAGTTTTTGCTCAGTTTTCCGAAAAAATGCTACTGGATTTTTCCCGATTTATGCCATGTTTATGCGTATTCGTAGTTTACTCTCTAATGGTTTAGTGGTTGAGTTGATTCCCACTCTGGCAGTTATCTGTAGTTTTTTGCCTTGCGATTTGCATTGAGTTTTAACTCATTTTGCAAAGGAAGTTCTGTTTGTTTTCCCCCATCTTCTCGCCATAAAAATTTGAAGTGTTATGCCATCTTCTATAGTGGTCAATATATTTCCACTTTGATAGTGATCAAGTGTTTACTCTCACTTGGACATGTTTTTCAGCCTAGACACAACTTGGTGTTCTTGTACCCACTCTTGTCGAGCAATGAGGAGAGCGTATGCTAGTGTGGTTGTAGACTTGGGCCAATCTCACAGGTTTTTTGCAGACTTTTGCAGGCAATTTCTCTTGTGGGATGTGTTTTGAGCTAGTTTTCTCTCTACTTGCATACATGGTTATGCGCTTTATTCTCAATTGTGTTGGGTTTCAGGCCCATGGCCGGTTATGGCAGGTTATGGCCGGGCGAGCAATCGCTCACTTATTATTTGGTTCTTAAAAATTTTAAGGAGTGTGAGAGCTATTCTTTCACAAGCTCCACCAAAGGGTAGGTGTATTGTGTTCTTCCCTTCCTCCTTCTCCTTCCTCTCTCTTGCACACTCCACGCAACACCATCAATTGGTATCAAAGATCATGAGCAATCCCGAGCCCCGGCTACTCCCCAGCGTGTGTAGTGACCTCTATCGGGAATCTTGGAGGGCTTTGACACTTTGCAGCTAGAACATAGCAGGTCGGGCAGGTCAGCACCGAGCTTGAGGGTTAAGCAAGCAAGGGAATTGGTTGCAACAATAGAATCTCGACAACAAAGGCCTGGGGAGAGGGTGGTGTGTGCATAGCAAAAAGGTTGAGCTCCGACACACTGTATGTGTAGCTAGCTACAGAGCCCATAGGACGAGCTTCGAGAGAAGCCAAGCATTGGGAACTCAAATCAAGCACATAATTGAGCAACAAAATACTGGCAGTGCTGGCAATTGCAAAGCGCGCGCGCGTGCACACACACACACACACACAGATGGTAGGACAACTAGGCCCGTGAGCAACAGGAAGCGACATCAAGTAGTGGCAAGAAGGCGGGCAGTTGAGCTTGGGCAACACCATGGGAGAACCTATAGGTAGTAGTGCTAGTGGGGCTCGTAATCTCTACCTTTCCAATTTCTCGCTCTTTTGACAGAGAAGCAAGATCATTTTGTTTTAAATTTCTACACACTATGGTGTGTGCAAGCAATTGATCCCATCATAATCCTTGATCGCTCACACCCACCCACCATCCGATCGAGTTGCACATGATCGAGCTCCGAGGGTTCACCGTTGAATATCCCTATATAACATGTGTTTGTGGGGTATTTAAAAAACTCCTCTTTTAACAGGTCTCAATGAATAAAATGATCACTTGTTTTAAAATTTTTTCTCAAAATCACATATAAAAACCCCTTATTTTAATGTATCTCTGTTAAATTGCATAAATTTTTACATTTCAAAACCCCTTCTTTGGAACTCGGGTTATACATTAACATGATTACATTGTGCACCCCTCGAGGAGTAGAGAGAGCTTGAGATAGTAACTGTGTGTGTGTGTGTGTGTGTGTGTGTGTGTGTGTGTGTGTGTGTGTGTGTGTGTGTGTGTGAGAGAGAGAGAGAGAGAGAGAGAGAGAGAGAGAGAGAGAGAGAGAGAGAGAGAGAGAGAGAGAGAGAGAGCTAGCCCTCAACCCTCTCGATCCTCCGACTCTCCGATTTCTCGACTGCTCACACCCGGGAAGCTTGAGTAGAGAGACTAACCTTGAGAGACAGAGACAGAGAGTGAACTTGAGAGAGCATGTGTGAAAGAGAAAGCGACCAAGCAAGTGAGAGATAGAGCGAGCAAGAGAGAGCGAGCAAGTTTTGCGACACCAACATACACGCCTCGACATTGATGATTTTCCACCACCTCGGTGTTCCACCGTTCTGACACTCGGTTTCGACACCGTGTTTGTGCCATGGCATTTTCTCTACGGCTATTTGGCTAGTCACATGTGTCCAGCGATGGGGGACGACATCGACATTCTCAATTAGAGCTGTTTTGACACTGATTCTTGTGTTTCGGCATCGGCTCGACATTACTCCCATTATAGGCGGATTTTTGACATCCGACCCGACAGTCCATTTTACGCGGATTACATTTTTGCGTGATCAATAACTGTGCTTGCCACACGCGTGGGTGAGGTGCCCCTATTAGAGAGGAGTGACACCTGGCATTGGCATCGAGCACACCGATCGTGCTCTATGGCATGGTTTTTGGCTATGACACCTTTGGTGGCTATTCGACAATCACATTTCCACCGCCGGGAAATCGGCACATAATGACACTGACATGTAGGTTATAGGTTACATGTGACTTTTCATTCTGTTTACACACAGATTCTCCAGGTTTCTAGACACAACACTTTCACAGGAAATTTGGTAGTCATTTCGACACCAATTTCTCTGCCGACAGATATGTTGACAGATGCATTTTTGTATGAGCACACCTAGTGCTACTGAGCTCTTTTGAGAGCATATATATGTGCAAGGATCACTTTTACTGCATACAGTAGTTCTTGGCACCTGTTTGAGCGCGTTTCACTCATGTACATTGAGTTGCGAACACTGCCCATTGTACTTCGTATGGAGCCATTTTTGGCTATTTTGGTAGTTTTTTGCGACCGTTTGTGAGACTCGGACCGGAAGATCCCTTTCTGAGACTATGGCTAGTCCATTTGTGTTAGCCTTTGGAGAGTCAATAGCATGAGGTTTTCTTGAGCTAGGGTATTCTTGAATGTTGAGATACCTTCGGTGATACAAGTAGCTGGAGTTTCCCTTTACGGTACCCTCGCCATAGGACATGTATGTGGACGTTTTTTTGTGCTTTTGACACCGAGATGACGGTCACATAGTAGTGGTCTTGTGTAGTATATGCCCAGTGATGGTTCTTTTGAACAGTTTACGCATTTTTTAGTTGACTTTTGACTCCTCATACAAAGGAGACTCTGCCAAATTTTTCTCGGGAGTCCGTCTTATGTGTTCTTGGGCAGTTCTAGCTGTTCTTACATAGTGATTGTACTACATTTTGGTTTTGAGTTTTCACTCCTATTCTAGGGAAAACTCTGTTGAAATTGTCCCAGGCAATTCGCCATAAGTTTCAGGCTACATTCTCTTAATCATGGCTGCGAGTAGTGCTTCCGAAAGAGAAGAGTACTACATCAAAAAATTTGATGGCTCAAACTTTGTCATTTGGCGGTAGCGTATACAAGATGTTTTAATCAACAAAGGCTTGATCGCACCCTTCCGTGAAAGAAGAGAAAATGTCTACAATAATGATGATTGGGATGACTTGAATGAGCGTGCTATGGAGACCATTCGCATGTACCTCGGTAAATCCATTTACTTTACCATAATGGATAAGACCAACACCAAAGATTTATGGGATGCTCTATGTCAGGCTTGGGATGACAACAATGCCTTGAACAAGATTTTCTTGATGAAGAAATTGATGTGCATGAGCATGAAAGAAGGCAGTAATGTTAGTTCTCATTTGAATGAGTTCAAGAACGTGTTTTCACAGCTTACTTCAAAATGCCTCATAATGAAATGAAGGCTATGTTCGCTACTATTGTCATGGGATACTTTCAACACAGCCACTAAGTAATTATGCACCCATGACAAGCTAGATTGCAACAGTGTTGTTGGTGCATTGCTCACTGAGGAGATTTGACATCAATCTCTTAATGCAAGTGGGAATGGTGATGTATATGTGACTAGTGAAAATTGTGACAAAAGGGAATTTCAAAGGCAGCGTGGTCGTAGCCGCGGTCGTTCACTAGATTGCAGGCAAGGTTGTAGCAAGAGTCGCGGAAAAGACATGCAAAATGTAGAGTGTTATTACTCCCATAAAAAGGGACACTTGAAGAAATATTTTCGCACAATGAAGCATGATAAGGGAGAAGAGAAAGCAAAGTATGACAAACCTAAAAGCAGCGTGAAGATAAAAGAGCTTAATGTGGTTGAGTCTCTAGCCATTGAAAAAGTTTTTGAAGTGTCAAATGATGTGTTGATTCTCACATCTTCCTAATGCATTGTTAGCTCATGATGAGTGTTATGGGCAGAATTGGATTGTGGACTCAGGTGCTAGCTTTCATGTGACTCCTCACAAGGAGTGGTTTTCTACATACATTGCCACGCATGTCATGGTGAAGCTAGGCAATTCTTATGAGCTTGATATAGGGGGTGTCGGCAAGATTAATTTTTCTATGCATAATGGCACTGAGTTTATGCTACATGTCAGACATGTACCCAAATTGACAAAGAGTTTGATGTCAGTTGGACAGCTTGATAATTTAGGTTACACTATCATCTTTGCTCATGGTTCTTGGATTATCAAGGAGGGAAATTTGGTCATGCTTAAAGGCAAAAAATTTGGCTCATTGTACTCACTTTATGTCTCTTATGTGAAAGAAAATTCTATTTTGTGTAGCCAAGCTGCCATCTATACAGAGTTGTGGCATAGCCAGCTAGGACATATGACTCAAAAGTGAATGAAAGTCTTGCAACATTCTGGTTATATCCATGTTTTAGATTATTCTAACTTCTCTTTATGTGAGAATTGTATCTATGGAAAACAAACTAGATTGACATCAACACCTTTGGACAAAGAGTTAGGGAGTCCTCTAGATCTCATACATAGTGACTTGTGCGGACCTATGCAAGTCTCTAGGGGCTTCCTAACATTCATAGACAACTCTACTAGAAAGGTGTGGGTTTATCTCTTGAAGCAAAAGGGCAACGTCTTTAACTTCTTACAAAAGTTCTTAGCATTGGTCGAGAACCAATCGGGGAGAAAGCTTAAAGCTTTGCACAGTGACAATGGAGGCAAGTACATCTCTTTTGAGTACAAGGACTTTTGCAGCAAAAGAGGCATTAGAAGAAAGTTTACCACTCATTACACACCCACCCAAAACGGGGTGGTTGAGAGAATGAATAGAACCATTCAAGAATGGGTCACTTCTATGTTGTCTACGATCAACTTACCTCAAGAATTTTGGGGAGAAGCTATTATGATGCTACTTACTTGATCAATCGGTCACCTAGTACACCACTAAAGTACAAGGTTTTGTCGGAGATGTGGACGAGAAAAAATCCTAGTTATGATTGATTACGTGTATTTTGGTGTGAGGCATTCTCACATGTGCCAAAAGCACTTAAACAAAAACTAGCCCCAAATCACACAAGTGCATCTTCATTGGATATGGTGTAGATGGAGAGATGGGATATCGTCTCTGGCACATGGAATCTAAGAAGGTCATATGCAGCTCATATGTGATATTCAATGAGTCTAAGATGCATAAAAAGCCAATGAAAGACGCTGAGTATCACAGAGTACGGTTTGAGGATTTCTCCTCACCACCAGTTACACAGAATGTTGGACGTGCTAGTGATGTACCTTCCACTAGTACACACACACATGTTGCTCTAGAGAGAGAAGAATCCAATAGTCACAGGCACTTTAGAGATCTACTTGTGCATCTCATGCACCTGAACATTTTGAGCCAGGATTGGACTACTTGCTAGTCACTCATTGCGGTGAACCCACTTGCTACAAAGAGGCCATTAAAATGGACGATAGCATGAAGTGGGAAGAAGCTATTCAATTTGAGTATAACTTGATTTTAGCCAATGAAACTTGAGAATTAATAGAGTTACCTATGGGGAAACAGACATTTCTATGCAAATGGCTGTACAAGAAGAAGTATATCATAGATGATACCGAGCCTAAGTATAAGGCTAGATTGGTTGCTAAAGAATTCAAGAAAATGAAAGGCGTGGATTTCAATGAAATATGTTCTCCAGTGGTCAAGATGACTACATTGCATCTTGTGCTTGGTCTTATTTCTTCATGGGGATCTTGAAGAAGATGTTTAAATGAAACATCCAGAGGATTCTGCAATAAAGCCTGAGAAGCCAACAAAGGTAGAGCTGGTGTGTAGACTCTAGAAATCTTTGTATGGATTAAAGCAAGGCTCAAGGCAATGGTACATCAAATATGATTAGTACATTCAGTCTAGGGTTACATGCGGAGCCAAGAGGATCACTGCTTGTACACAAAGAGGTTGAATGATGGTTCCCTCATCATTCTCATGTTGTACGTGGATGATAAACTCATAGCCGGAAGTCAAAAGATGAGATGGCACTTCTCAAAGATTCCTTAAGCAAGCAGTTTGCTACGAAAGATTTTGGTGATGCACAACACACGACTAGACATTGCATATGCAGTGGGAGTGTTCAACAGGTTTATGGAAAATCCGGGCAAAAATCATTGGGAAGAAGTGAAGCACATCTTGAGATATGTCAAGGGCTCAACTGGCAAGTGCTTACACTTTGGGAAAAATGATGCATCCATAGTTGGATACACTGATTTGGATTATGCGAGTTGTGTGGATACTAGGCGATCTAGATCTGGCTACATTTTCTTGTTTGTTGGAGCTGCAATTTCTTGGAGGTCATTCTTGGAGGTCATGCATTATGGTTCATTAGTGTTTTCTTTTGGAGCTCGCAGCGGCCTGATATATTCTATACATGTGTCTAAGTTTTGAGATGACGTGGTCTTGGTTTTGTTATTGACATGCTTTGAGCAAGGTACGAGAGGTGTCTCTTTTGTGGGTGAGCTCTACCATGCTCACGAGACAGAGCATTTAGTTGTATAGGACGCGCCAGTAGACTCTGTAGAGACAGAGATCGAGCGGTAGTGCTCTAGTGAGACACAACAGGTGTTGTCAAAATTTGTGCAAGTAGAGGTAGAGTAGGTCTACTCCCTAGAGACATAGACAGATCTGACAAACACGGAGTTCTTTTATATACTAATGTTAGACGTTGATGATTTGGTGCCAAGACGCACAATTTTGCCTATGGGTGACACGAACATAGGTTTCCCAATGTTAGTGTTGACACATCCATACACGATGGGTAGATCTGAGGATGCAGTGATTGTGGATAGCACATGGGAGGCGAGTACAACCAAGTTTGTGTAGATTTTGGCAGCATTCGGGCGTCTCATGTTTGACTTGTTAGTGTTGAGGCCCGATCTAGCAGCTGCAATGGGAGCATTTGCAGCAGGGGTTGTCAATCGTATGATGGCTGACACTAGCATGATGCATAGTGGAGTTTTGTAGACCATAAAGAGTAATTTGTGGGATTTACATGCAGGCTCTAGTGTGGATACGCACACTCGCCTACCACCAGAATCAACATGACTGCGTATAGATCAACAGAGTGAGCCCATGGGTATAGGTTGAGAGAGTCTCTCACCTAGTTTCTTGTACATACTAGTAATTTAGCTAGCAAGCCTCACTTATCAGTGCATCGCCTTTAAGTGGGAGTTTGTTGGGGTAAAGACGCTACGCCTTTTTCTCGGGTCCTGACTTCCAGTGTCTGACCTCTCATCCACTGTGTGTACATGCCCTTATTCATTATACATATATGAATAAGGAGCACCTCACTCACTAATTCCAAAATTTGCTTCACCCACGCCATCTCGTGCTTCTCTCCTTCCCCGCACGCACCACACCGCGCACGCATACACGAATCCATGCACATGCACACTCACACTCGTCATCACGCTTTGTCAAAATCAAATTTGACAAATTCAACGATGGTTTTTGGTTTTCATGTATGGTAACAAAGAGCAAAAGGGCGACTCCAAAATCAAAGCTTATCAAGAAAGAAATCAGGTGAAGATTCATCCAACGGTTTTGCTTCGAGCACTCAGTACATCAACATAGAGTTCAAAAAACTATCTTTCCTTGTTTAGTTTCATAGACTTATGGTTTTTTTTTTGTCAACAAAATTACCTTTTTTAGTTAAAGCCTTATTTCAGCTTATCAATTAGCAGTGATCACCATGTCATAATTGTAAGGGTTATAGACATTGCCACATATAAGTGGTATGACCTCCCTTAAACATCTATTTTCATCCTATCATCCCACTTCTCATAAAGTTATTGGGTACACCTAAAACCCAAGGTTTTGGAAGTAAACCAAAAACTCTATATGTTGGTAGCTAATTTTTTCGCCTACACCGTATTTGTTTGGGGTGGGGGGGGGGGGGGGGGGGTTCGCTTACCATAGCACTAGGTTATGGGTGTACCAAAACCATTGTTCATTTGAATCCACAACCACATTGTGCATACTCTAAACATGAAGTACACAAAATTTCATAAGATTTGGAGCTAGCCCAAAAAACACAAAGTCTAGGCCTAATCCCACAATTTGGCCTTAGACCTAGTAAAAGTGCTCCAAACCAAGTGAAATTTTACACAAGGCAAGTACATAGCATCACATCATACCCCTATGCTCAAATAACCATTTTCCAAGATTAGACATCATACACGTATGATGTCTAGACTTGTCACAGAGGAGTTCTATCAACATTTTGGGCATCCAAATTTGTATAGCATGGTACATATAGCCTCTACACCAAGTTTGGGCACCTTTGATCATGTTTTAATCACCATCCTCATCATTTTCTAAATCAAAGTGTCCTAAACAACTTCTATGGCCTTGGGCACATGAGCACCAATCCAAATTCATATTTGCACACATCAGAGCTATGCACACATCATAAGCTACCTCTGCACCAAGTTTGAGCCAAAAATGCCAACCTAGACATCATACACGTATGATATCTAGACCCCTTGAATTAACATGTTGTTGTGATTTTGGCAATCCTAACACTTTTACCACATCATTATGAGCTCCCCATCAAACTTATATCACATTTGGATATCATTTGACCTCCAATTACCCAAAAGGCAGAAAAATAAACACACAAACCCTTTTTATGGCTTTTGACATCCATTTTCAAGCTCAATTTCAAATCTAAGGCTATGGGCACCGTGCACATGCTATACACATCTTACACAATGAATTTCAAGTAGTTTTGTGCCAACAGACATCATACGCGTATGATGTCTATTCTCTCATATAGAAGCCAAACTCCACATTTTTCATGAGCATGTTCACCACATAATCTAAGGGCCATGCATTCAACTTGGACAAAAGTTTGAGCAAGATTGTGACCACTTGGAGCCCAAAGACAAAGAATCATAGCCTAGGACACATTCTATGGCCCCAACCACATGAATCATCTCCAAAACAAAACCTGAGATGATTAGAGGGTTACCTAGAACCTAGGGATACTACAGATCAATTCTGGGCCAAAAATATCAATAGAGACATTATATGCATATGATGTCTCCAGAGGCCAAAATGACCAATCTGGGGGGATTCACTTCCAATACCAATATCCCATTATTGTTAGCCCATAGCTCTCAACTTCCATCAAGTTTTGGTTCTTTATACCCATCTATACCTAGGTTTTGGAACTTTGAAGCTCTACACCTGAATTTTGGCTTCAAACACATGAGAACAATTCCAATTCAAAATCTAATACCACAGGACCCTATGCCATCCTAAAGCCTAGCTCTAGTACAAATTTGAGCCCTTTTGAACAAAGTAGATATCATGCACGTATGATGTCTCACTAGCCTAAAAATGAACCTGGTGTTGGGTATTCAAGCCCAGGTCTAGTTCGTGTGTCAAAGCATATGGGAAACTTCTCTTATAGCATGTAGTTGTAGCTCAGCTTCTACTGGAGTATGCATTGGAAAGGTTTATATTTGTAAGGGTTTTGAATCATAATACAATATAGCGTGTGTTCTATTTTTGCAAGTGTGTCGAGTTCCTCTCTCTCTCTCTCTCTCTCTCTCTCTCTCTCTCTCTCTCTCTCTCTCTCTCTCTCTCTCTCTCTCTCTCTCTCTCTCTCTCTCTCTCTCTCAATTTCACATTTTTTGCACCTGCATGCTCTCGAAGCTTGCCATGGCTACTTGATTGCATCCTCCCTAACTAGATATTCTACAACTGGTATCAGAGATTGGCCTCGGCTCAACAACCGTGCGGGAGCAGTCACTTGAAGAAGGGACAGGAAGGTCATTGACCTACATAAAATAGAGCACAATTGGCATCAAAGCATTCACCATGGCTTGAGAAAAGTTTTTAGACACATTGCTCTATGCTAAAACCCCCACCATAGCTCATTTTGAGCTTCTTTAGCATCGGCGCCGTTGTCTGCATAGGCCCGATTACAACAGTTTGATTTTATTTTCACATTGCCTTCAAATGTCCGCCTTATGTTTGAGCCCTTTTGACTTAATCTAGAGCCTATTCACACCCATTCACACCCTTGAGCATATCACCCTCGGTCCCTTGAGCAGTGCTAATCAGTAAGCACTCATCATAATATAAGTCACTTTTCAAAGGTGTGGTAAACTGTCATCGGTTCAAGGACATCTTGAGACACTTCCATCATCTTGGCAACGACAATTGCACCAGGCAGCCAATATAGTGTAAGCAAGCCAAGGCTAAATGACAAGAACGGTTGCTGTGATAAGCAATTTTGACAGCACTCTCAAAAGGTTGACTCAAAGCCGATTAAAGCCATCCAAAAAAGACAAAAAGGTATAATAGTCAAAAGCGGTACTCATTATTACACTTTGTGAAGTTTCAAATATGGCAACAAAAGTAGATAAATTCAACACATGTGGCTTCCACACCTAGCATATCAAAGTGAAGGGCTATCTAATGCACAAGAATCTCTCGAGTGTAGTCAAGCCTCTATCAACATATGAAGCTAGCGCATGCGCTGTTGTTACAAGAGCATTATCTATCGAGCAACAATGCAAGGACAAGCAAGCATTAGAATTTTGTCAAATTGTAACTATTTTAAAGGAGAAGGATCCACTACTTTATTTGGATGGTATCGTTAATTCCTTGTAGGAAGGAGAGAGACGTGTACCATGTGTTAGTTCTACCATACCTACTACATATGTAGCCCATGGTTGCACTTTGACTGGAACTTCGACTAGAACTGCAACTTCAACCAGACCTACTACCAGCACTCAACCTTGTGCGCTCTGTGGCCATAGCAATCATCAAACTAAGGATTGTTTTAGCAAAAATCCTTGCATCCACTGTGAAAAGACCAATCATCCTTTGGATAAGTGTTTTAGGAAGAATAAATCACATCTCAGCATGATTGAAAGTGATGAAGATGGTGAAGCACCAATGCTTCTCGTAGTAGATAGTGATGTCTTATAGCTTTTAGTTTGTTTTATGTTGCCTTTTATGTCAATCATTTGTCAATAAAATGTACGGGTTATATACACTACCATACATCAGTGGTAAGACTACCCTTTTATGTTTGGTTCTGAGTTTTGGCTGTCTCACACTGATGGTTGTTTGAGGTAAGTGCACACACACACCTATGTTATTGTCAAGGGGGGGACTTCTACTCATAATTTCAGGTGATTGAACTGTACCATGGTTTGTCTCAGGTCCATTATAAGTGATTTGGGCTTTGGGGGGGGGGGGGGGGGGGGGGGTAATTCAAGCTCGGGTCTAGTTCGTGTGTCAAAGCCTGTGGGAAACATCTCTTATAGCATGTAGTTATAGCTCAAGTTCTACTGAAGTATGCATGGGAAAGGTTTATATATGGAATATTTTTGAATCATAATACAATATAGCATGTGTTCTATTTTTGCAAGTGTGTCGAGTTCCTCTCTCTCTCTCTCTCTCTCTTGATTTCACGTTTTTTGCCTTTGCCTGCTCTTGAAGATTGCCATGGCTCCTAGACTGCATCCTCCCTCACCAGATCTTCTACACCTGGGAGCTAATTTGACCCCTTCTAAGCCTTCATCACATGATTAAGAGAGTATCTGCCAAGTTTCACCCCATTTGAACCTCATTGCTCAAAACCAAGCTAGAATCCAACTTCAAAGCTTGAAAGGAGTTCTAATGGTCATAGATTTCCCAAATGACATCCAAAATGAAATCCATGCATATATACAAGATGTACATGCTATGAGCTATGCACATATGAAAAAACAATTTATTTTGAGCACTTAGACATCATACACGTATGATTTCTCACTACATGATTTTGCACCCAAAATGCACTATTGACCACATGAATAGCACTCTTAGGCCCTAATTATCTTGTGTTTCAAATTTGAAGTCATTTGGATAGCTAGAAACTAAGAAAATGCCAGATTTTGTGAACAATGCTAACTTTTGCATTGGGAGTGCCTGCAAGATCAATGGAAGCCATCAAATCACCATCAAAGAAAAAGAGGTTGTCCTTAAAGGATATCATTGCAACCACCAAACCCTACACAATACCCAAAGAGACATTGAAGACAACCAAGGCTTGGGTGGATGAAACTACATTGGAAAGAGAAGGACTGGCAGTGTACCAAGGTACATTAAGAGACCCACAAGGAAATACCACGGATATCCCAATGAATCCACGAGAAATCATGGAATATGCAAACAAAGAGGAGACTCTCGACCAACTGGAGAGAGCATATTTATATAATTTTTTCACAGCATGAACAGCAAGTGTGGACCCACAGAGAGTCTACGAGCTAGCCAACTCCATTCAGAAAGACAGCAAAACAATGATTACTTCTTTGGATCGCCAGAAGACTAAGGTGGTAATTACCCCCTCAAATCATTGCAGATGCTCTAGAACTCCACAATAAGGGCATATTTGTTAGAGAAAGGAGAGATGATGTGAAGGTCTACTCTCACAAAAGACCAATACCACATTTGAAGACATAGAGGATCCGAGGGCTGCAAAAATCTGCAAGCTTTACAACCAATACTTTCATGTTTGCAGCAAACGACCACAAAAACACACAACAATGCCACATGTAGTAGCAACCATGATCACATGGGCATTGACAAGCAGTGTTCCCAAAGAGGTGAACTATGCCCGATATCTACATGAGCAAGTGGTTGGAATAGGCATGGAAAAGCCAAAATACATCGGGGGTGGAGAGATTTTGACAAGGATTGCTTATGATGCTATTAAGGCAAGAGGACGATGGCTAGACCCACCTACACACAATGCGTGGTTGCAATTGAAAGAAGATGTAGAGGATGAACCACCAATGGCACCTCCTGCCGCAACAAGGCTCAGGAGAAAGCTAGAGAGCCTGTACATGCGGAAAAATCCAAAGAACCACAAAAGAAGAAAGGGAAAGTGGAAATGGCAAAGGAGTAGAAGCCAAAAGAAACAACCAGTCAAAGGGCAACTCAAATTGAGAGATTGATCGAGAAATTCAAGGTTGAACAAGCTCTAAAAGGAGACTTTTTAAGGAGTATTGGGTTCCAAATCCTGCAAAAATCCAGTGCAACTTCTCAAGACCACTAGAAGATCAGTTAAATCACTACATTTGATCCTATGAATAATATGAAAGAGCAGTCAAAGAAGTACAAGTATCCAAAGGAAGTTGAAAGAGATGTCAAGAAACACAAGTAAAGGACGACAAAGAGAGTGAGCAAGGAGGGAGTACTCTGCCACCTAAGCTTCCCTGAATCCTACCTCTCTATCTCCAAGCCCTAAACCCTCGGCATCTCAACAAAGAGACTTACCAAAGAAGAAAACTGAGGTTAAACTGACACCATAAGAGAAAGAAAAGGCCAAGAGGTGCAACTATGAAGACCTCCTCAAAGAGGATGCATCTGAGGCTATATATGGCACCTCTATCCCGCCGTGGGCTGCTAATGACAAAGATAAGGATAAAGAAACTCCTAGAGACTAGGCTGCACAAAGAAGACCACCAAAAATGCAGTCACCACAACCTGGAGTATGAGGATTGGTACAGGTTCTACAAGTACCACAATGGAGACCTTTAGCCAACCCTTGGAGACCTTCTCCAATGGGGGTATTGCTAAGCATGGGACATTAGGTTCCATTTTTAGCTCCACTCCCCAGACCAGTTGCAAGAAGCATGGTAGCAGCTAATGAAGAAGATGTGAGTGATGCTCATCAAATAATAGATAAAATAATAATGCGATCTCTTACACTCATAGAGGAGAACAACATGCTACACACCAGGGAGGGAAATATGCAAGAGGAGTATGAAACCCTCACCAGAGTATGAAGGTCGAGTAGATGATTGACACCCATCTATTTGTTTACATGCACCTATGGGTCAAGCTCCATCCTTGCATAGTGTGCTTTGATTTGGTTTTCCTTGTTAGTGATTGTCCATAGAAGGTTGAGTAGATGATTGACACCCATCTATTTGTTTCCATGCGCCTACGGGTCAAGCTCCATCCTTGGTTGACATCTTATTTGTTGCCCTAGTTCTCACTTTGCTAGCAACTGCGAGCAGTACATCTACCCAACAACACAAGGTGAAGAGTGAGAGAGCACGCTATGCAGCTCGATTTCAAACGCAGGGAAAAAACTTTGGAGCCACTACATCCACTCATGACATCACTACTCTCACACGGGGTGGGCCATTGTAAAATTGTACAAAGAGTTCTTAGAAATACCATCATCTAAAAAAAATAGATATACAAATGCCATTAGCCTCCAAACTTTCCCTCTATAGTACCAAACAGGTGGAAAAAAATTTGGCCCTTTTTTTGTACCACCAACCTTTCCTTTCAGCCCGACACCATTGAAACTCTTGGTTTATACTAAGAGGGTCTTTGTTTTGAGTTTTGGTCACTTTAATTTGGGCAACTCACCCCATCTTGGTATTTGAATTTTGCCAGTTTGCTATGTTTGCAAAATTCTAATATGGTTGCTTCTTTTCCACCTCTTGAATCACCTGCAAAACATGTTTGTAAAGACTATATTTTGGGTAAGATGCAGTGTTTGATGTTTCCAAAGGTTGGTTCAGTAAGGGCTACATGTAGGTTGCAGCTAGTGCATAGTGATGTTTGCGGGCCCATGCAAACTCCGTCCTTGCGCAATTACCTTTACTTCATGACTTTCATTGATGATTATTCTAGGCATGCATGGGTGTATTTTCTTAAAGCTAAGTCCGAAGTTTTTATGTGCTTCAATCAATTTTTTTCTACGGCTGAAAATGTCTCTAGATGTACTATGGGCACCTCCATTCCGATCGAGGGGATGAGTATACGTCTCATGAATTTTATGCATTTTTGGCTAGCCATGGAACCAATGTACAATGTTGTATACACCTCAACAAAATGCTGTCGCTAAAAGAAAAAACGAGTCACTTACAAAAATGACATGATGTATGGTCAAAAGTCAAGCTTTGTCACACTTTTTTGGATTGAGGCTGTCATGTGTGCCACTTATGTACTTAACGGGTGTCCTATGAAAGCTTTGCATTCTATGACTCCTTATGAAGCAGGGCATGATAGAAATCCATTTATTGATCACCTGTGCGTTTTTGGTTGTTTGGCTTATGCTTTGGCGCCACAAACACAATGCAAAAAATTGAATGATAAGGTTGTCAAATGCATTTTTGTTGGTTATAGTACTAAAAGCAAAAGTACACAAGTTGTAACATCCGCAAACAAAGCGTATCTTGGTTTCATGGGATGTTGTGTTTGTGGAATATTTTGGTGATCCCTTGTTGTTATGTATTAGAGACAATAATGTAAGCTCATAGGACATTTATGAGAGTTTGTTGCCTCTTTTCCATGGTGAAAATTTGAATGTAAATTTGAATGAGGAAATGTACGGCCTATGGGCTTTTCTCAAAATGTTATAGATCAGCCTATTATTGATGCACACGTATTTGATGTACTTGATGTGGAAAGGGTTGAGAATGAGTAGGCTAGAGGCATGCCAAAACGACTGGTGCATACTTTGCGTGACAATAAATTGGATGCACCTTTGTCTAGTGGTACTCATTCAGGTTCTCCCCATGCATCTTGTACATCAGATTGTTATTCTTTGGTTGTTTCTAGCTTATGTGATGTTGAAGAACCTCTGTCTTTTGATGAAGCACAAAATTCTAAAAATTGGATGGTTGTCATGGAATCAGACATGTGGACATGTGGACTATATATGATTTTCCTCCTGACAAAAAGGCCATTGGTACAAAGTGGGTTTCTAAGTTGAAATGCAAGCCGGATGGTGAGATTGATTGCTATAAGGCTTGACTTGTTGCAAAAGGTTATGCATAGCAGAAAGGCATAGATTATGAAGAGACTTTTTCTCCCACTTGTTGTATGACTACTGTGTGTTTTCTATGTGCATTGGAAACTCATTTTGGATGGGATGTACATCAATAAAATATTATTACTGCTTTCTTGAATGGTAAAATATTTTACGAAGTTTGTGTAATGCAGCCTCGTGGTTTTTTCATTAAAGGGCAGGAAGATAAAGTGTGCAAATGTAAGAAAGCTTTCTATGGGCTGAAGAAATCTCCTTGTGCTTGGTATGAGAAAGCTGACACTCATTTGGTTAAATGAGGCTTTTGTAACAGTCCAACAAAAAACACTTTGTATGTAAAGCATGAAACCAATGTGCTTCTCATTGTTGTTTTATATGTGGATGATTTGTTGATCATTGGTCCGAATGAGGCACATATTGCTGAATTTAAGGCTGATTTGAATGCTACCATTAAGATGGAAGATTTGGGGTTGTTGCATCATTACTTGGGCATACAGTTTAAGCAGTGTGATGGTGGTATTGCCTTGTGTCAAGCAAGTTACATAGATAACTTGCTATGTAAGTTTGAACTTGAGGATTGCAAACCTATTGCCACTCTCATGGAAACAGGTTTGATGTTGAGTCTTCATGATGCTGGTGATCCTACCGATGTCACTCTTTACCAAACTTTTGTTGGATGCCTTATTTTCAGTCTCACGGGTCATCAAATTTATGCATAGCCTAGGGTCTAAGCGTTGGCAGGCTTTCAAGCGGATCTTGAGTGGCACTTTACATCTTGGGTTGTTTTATCCCAAGGGGGGATCATTGCCGCTAGATTTACATACTTTCTCGAACTCATATTGGGCTCGTTATTATGACACACGAGTGTCCATGAGTGGTTTTTGTTTTGTGCTTTCATGCATATCATGGTTGAACAAGAAGCAACCTATTGTGGCTACTTCTAGTGTTGTGAGGCTGAGTACAGGGAAGCTTTCACAGCTACGGTTAAGTGTATACGGCTCAAATTCCTTATGGTTGATTTGGGTGTTTGAAAGGACACTGCCAACATTAGAGCACATTGGTAGTTGCAATATTTTCATCCTTGCACAAAGCACATTGAGGTGCACTATGTCAGGGAGAGACTCTCTACAAGAGAGTGCCAACATAGGACAATCTTGCAGATCTTTTCACAAAGGCATTGTCTTGTGAAAGGCTTGAAGATTTTTGGAAATCTTTGGGCTTACTCCCCTTTGTGCAGTGATCATGTCCTCAAGGCATGGCACTTCCCTACACTCTATGTGTCAGCTCTTGTTCACCACATCACTTAGAGGGGAGATTTGTTACCATATAAATGTGGTAGTGATGTGTGTGAACACACTTAGGACCATCGGGGCTCTTTTTCTCTCACTAGGAGTTTTTTCCCTTGTGTGTTGTATATATGCCTACCAAGTAATACTACTCTTTGTTGTGTGCCTTGAGCTTCCTTTGTCTTCTCCAAGCAGTGTGTGTTTCCCTGCAACTCTATTTCCAACAGCTTCATCATGCAGCTTTGGACGAGACTATGTTTGAGCTTCATGTAATTGTCCATGCCTTATCAATGTTCCATTGAGTCTATCGTATGCACTTTTCTCTTTGCTGGTGGGAACTTGAAAATGACGTCTCCATCATAACTCTTCAGAATCTCTATCACCTCCACAATACGATCATGTCAGATATGATCTACATTAAGCTGTTCTTCTTTGATACAGACCTCAAAATATACACAAGACTATTCTCATCTATTGCAAATGCTGAAGCTTGCAAACAATTTTGGGCTGACACATGCTTCCCATCAAGGATGCTTAAATCAATGATTTTGTTGTGCTTGGTTAAAAAATTAAAGGAGTGCTAGCAGAAAGTCACTTATAAGATGATAGAAACGATGGCTCTATGACGTAAACTTATAAACACTAAACAAGCACTCCCAAACGTATCCACCTTCAAGATGATTGACACTCTGCTTTAGATCCATATATATTTGCTATGTTCCAATATCAATAATAGCATCTAGAGAAATAAACTTGAAAGGAGAAGCTTGATCAATCAAGAAACTTTCAAGTATAATAATTTTTCCATTAGAAAACGAAAAAGATTGAATGAAATCAGCCAAGTTGAGAGTACAAGCCATAAGAGAAATAATGTTCAGCCAAGTTGCTTAGTAGATAGAAAGTACTATAGCATAAGTTTCTTTTTGAATTAAAATAGATTAAACTTATTTACCAAGTAAAAGTAAGTACCAATTATAATTTATTAAATAATTATTTTTTGAAAAATATATTCTTTTAGTTCTTTCCTAAAAAAATTCTCTCTCTCCCTACTCCTCCATCTCTCTCTCTCTCTCTCTCTCTCTATATATATATATTTATTTATTTATTTATATCTATATATTCACTTCTTGCTCTCTCACTCTCTCCCCCCCGGCTCCACTTTCTCTCTCCTCACCCTTCCCCCCCACACTACTCTCACTCTCTCTACCCCCTCCCACTCTCTCTCTCTCTCTCTCTCTCTCTCTCTCTCTCTCTCTCTCTCTCTCTCTCACTCTCACTCTCTCTCTCTCTCTCTCTCTCTCTCTCTCTCTCTCTCTCTCTCTCTCTCTCTCTCTCTCTCTCTCTCATGGGCGTGTGTTTGTGTGTGCGCGCTAATAAAAAGAGGAAAATGGTATCATCTTTCTATCACCCAAGTGTGGTAGATTGGTTATGATATTTACCACTTGAATAACAAGTCTTGAGTTCAACTCCTCGTCGGCTAGACCACTCTCTTCTTCTTGGGGGTGTGTGTGGGTGTGTGTGTGTGTGTGTGCTAATAAAAAGAGGAAAATGGTATAACCTTTCTATCACCCAGGTGTGGTAGATTGGATACGCCATTTCCCTCTTGAATAACAAGTCTTGAGTTCAACTCCTCGTCAGCTAGATCTTTAAGGTCTCTAGGGATAGTTTGCTACGATGTTAAAACACTCTTCTTATTGGGTGTGTGTGTGTGTGCGCTAATAAAAAGAGGAAAATGGTATAACCTTTTTGTCACCCAAGTATGGTAGATTGGTTATGTCATTTCCATCTTAAATATCAAGTCTTGATTTCCACTCGTGGTCAGATAGATATTTATGGTCTCTTGGGATAGTTTCCTACAACATTAAAACTCTCTTCTTCTCGGGATAGTTTCCTACAATGGCATAAATTTTTTTAAAAAAACCAAAAATTTATGCCATCTTTCGGAGAGACCCTTACAAGAGGATTAAGGTCAATCCATAAAAAAAAATTGCAAGACATTTACTTTGCAACCCAGCATATCCTCATACCCAAGGCCAAGATCATCTACTATAAGCAATGCTTTTTAGCAATCTATGAGCATAGATGTACCATCATGAATATGCATTAATACCATCCCACAACCAAGAATACAATCTCCGAACTCACAATATGGCATTCAACAATCACAAAATGACCTTGAAAGAAATTAAGAATTCTTACACATAGGTTCTAGGTATTTTATTAGTTAGGTCAAGCCTGATGTTGCAAAAACAGTTTGGAAAATCTTGTTATGATCATGTCTAAATTCTAAGCAGGTGCCATGGCACCTACCTGTGGTCTACTTCCGGTTCCATGAAGTTGACTTTGTATTCTGTAACTTAAAATTGATTTATTGATTTGAGTTTCCATTGAGGCCTATTGTGGTAGAGTTCACATCATAGCAGCATCAGCTATTCAAAGTTATGATGTGTGTGTGTATGCTACTTCCTGCTCCCATATATCTCATCTTCCAAATGGTTGACATTTTTGCTAATAATCCCACCAGCTTGTGGATTTTGTGTGTGCGCTAAGTACGGCTTTTTGCACACATAGAAACGTAGTTGAAGAAGTTGCAGAGAGATCATGAATACATACCTTGGATATTGTAGAAAATGAAACTACCAACACATAGCACTAGCCGGCAAGGGCAAGGAGCTTCTTGAGTGAGTCCATGTCTCCCTCTCTTTCACTGTCTACAACGATCAAGGTGTGTGTGTGTGTGTGTATAATGTGTATATATTATATTATATATATAATATATAATTATATATAAATAAATAAATAAATAAATGTATATATATATATAGGGAGAGAGACAGAGAGAGAAAGATCATGCTTTGCATTAAAGATCTTGCATGTGGTGAAACCAATGTACTACATTTAAGGCTTTACATGTGCAAAACAGAATCTGCTGCTTGTTAACATTTTTGGTTACGAATCATGGGTGATGGTCCATATTTTGAACACCCAGATTCTTCTGTAATATGTATATGTGTGGTTATGAACCACCCCTCAAGGTTAATGTATTTTACTAGGACCAACCAATTATGGATGCCCAACTATACATTTGTTTAAATACGTGTGTGTGTGTGTGTGTGTGTGATTATAAGAGTAGAGTACTCAACAGTAAGTGTGAGTATGTAACTAGGCCGGCATGTATGGAGCAGCTTAGAGGGCTTGTAAGAGGGTAAGGATACCAAAGTATTGCATGTACAAAAGATACCATGGCTAGCCAAGAAAAAGGATATGGTAAAACAAGGCAACCTAGCCAAGAAATTGTCCTATGAGGTGTACAAGCAGAAAATCCAAGAGAGCAAGCAAAAAATCCAAGAGAGCTAAGTAATGACTCATTATCAATTGGCTTATTTTATAAACAATATGTAAGCAAGTATGAGGAATATTTAGGATGGAACTTTGAATCCCTATCATGCCTTGTATTTATATAGGCTTGGTAAGTATATTAAGAGCAATCCTAATTCATAGCTCTAGATAAGGCAATATCATCTAAAAGCATATATAGTCAAGTAGGTATGCAAGTCATCCGCACCAAAAAACATCCTTTGTAAATGTGTGTGTGTGTGTGTCCCTTCCCCATCCCAGAGGAGAGATCCACTTGATGGAGGATAGTCCACCGAGTGGACCTATCCCCCAACAATTGCAACAAAATATGGTTAAAAGTAACAAGGTTGTGCTATCGTGCCCAAAAGGGTCAGGTTCCTTTGCAACTGATATGTTATGTGTTGAGACAAGTTCAATGTGCATGTTGTCCAATAAAGGGGTCCTCATGTGAGGAGAATATGGTAATATGAAATAGATGTATTTGGATTCTCATGCTTCCGGTCGATATATCAAGCCGAAAAGCATATGTCATCATGTTGGTCAGTATAATAAACCCCACTCCTGCAAGACATGAAATAGTTTCAGGCACACCTTTGCATAGAGATAGAATATCTCATGTACATCATTATAGTCTAGTAGATTTCATACTTGCATAAAAGAAAAATATCCCAATATTTCTGGGCTCTTATTTCACCAAGATATGTAATCCTAATTTTACCCCCATTATTAGGGTCATAAAACCCATATCCTGACAAAAATCATTTGATTAAAGTCCGGATAAATTGGAGTAACAACTTTAGGATAAGTTTTAATAGACCTTAAGCACTCCAATTCCTAGGGTATGTATACCCATATCCTGACAAAACCCATTTGATTGAAGTCAGGATAGATTGGAGTAACTATATTCTTATTTAATATATTATTTAATTACATTTGCTAAGTATGGTACTAGTCCGATCAAAGCTAGTAGGGAGAGAGAATGTGTGTGTTTATGTATGAGAATACCCTCATAAATGAACCATACTTGGACAATTGCATTTAATAATACATTAAATAGCAATACCTTAAACCAATATATAAGCGAATACACAAGATAACATAACAGTGAATAAACACTTTTTGTCTAGAATATTGTTCTATCATACACGACTCAACATCTGATAGTCAATACAATCATCTTGGATCTTTGACCATTACAAATTTGCATCTTGTTGTTGATTATATGTGTGTCCACCCCTTGGGATGAGCCTCCACTACAGCTACAAGGAGAAGGATCCGACTGCTACCTACATCCATACAAAAACATTCAGTTAGAATTTGCTATGTTTGTGTGTTTTGCATGTGTCGACACTGGCTCCAGTTGCCATACATGTCACACCTATAGACCTAGTTTACAACTTACCCTTAGGATTGACTATTAAGTTGATATTTTAAGTAAGATAAGTGTAGAGTCATGTGTATCCTAATATTCATTGAGTTTCCTCATAATACTGCTAGTAGGTCTCCCCAATCTCAAAAAAAATAAAAATTCTATCAAAACATATTAAGTGCATAAGTGAAGGGTGAGTTTAGGAAATGAAAAGATAGATAAAGGTGGAAAGTCAAAAGATGAATGAAGGTGGAAAAAAGACAAATGAAGATGGAAAGTCAAAAGACCTTTTGTGTCCATATAAATAAGTGTTTCTCTACTCTTTCATTTTTCCTTTAGCGTTTTCTTCTAAATTCTCTTTAGCGGTTTCCTCTCTCTCTCTCTCTCTCTCAATGTTGTATTCATCTTTATTAGGTAATAGTGTTGCAAATCTATGTGCTTCATCATTGCCTGTCATTACGTGCTATATTAACACATCATTTTTCTTGTTTTTGAGTCGTATCTTTGAATTAGGAGCACCTCTAAAATTTTTTTGAAGCCATTAGGAACACCTTTTATCTACTACCATATATGATACAAATACCTATGAAGTTTTTGGTTAAAGATCATTGTAGACCCCCTGACAAAACTCGGGCAGTGTAGATTCATGTGTATCCCAATATTCACTGAGTTTCCTCAGAATACTACTACTATTAGGTCTCCCCAATATAAAAAAAAATTTAAATCATTCCAAAACAACACAAGTGCATAAGTGAAGGGTGAGTTTAAGAAATGAAAAGATCTATGGAATTGGAAATTCAAAAGACTTTTTGTGTCCATATAAGTAGGTCGAATGCACCTTATACATTTGTGTTTTTCTTCCTATTTTTCTTTCCTCTAGTGTTTTCTTTGCTCTTTAGAGTTTCTTTTGACTATGCACTTTGTATGTGTACTATGCAGATCGTGAATTTCATTTTTTCTAGTATCTACTACCATATATGATACATATACCTATGAAGTTTTGGGTTAAAGATCATTATAGACCACTTGACAAGATGCAGGCAACATCTCCCTCGTAATTTGATTAGTATTTCAAAAAATCTCAGTTTATACCATCCCTTAATGAAAACCTCCACGCGAGGTTTACAGCTTCACTAAAAAATAAACTTGTATCTCATGTAGCAAAAACTAGCCTTGCTCATAAAGCCATCTTCATAAAAATCTAGTAACATCTTGTTTGCAACTCAAAAAGGATTAGAGACTACTACACTTTGCATGCAGTTACTTTTAACAATCTGGTGTATCATATAAGTTCAAACATGAATGAGAATCAATAGTCATTACTAATTAGGCACTAGTTTACCATGCAAGAATATGAATGAAATGTCTATATTGTAGAAGTAGTTATTATTCCTTACCCTGGATAGTAACTTTTTCCTTAAGAATCAAAATCGGAGTATTCTCAAGGCTTCCTTTGATGAACAGATCATCATCTAAGTTATTCATGAAGTAGAAACTTCTCAGAGACTAGTAATGTAACGAATGAATTTTTCAAAATTATGAGCATGTTAGGTAGACCCAAACATGAGAAGTCTCTAAAAATGTTTTGTTAGGCAATCATCTACTCATATGTTAGCTAGAAATTTTTCCTAGTGGCTGGAACACTTAAAATTTGTATCTTACTTAGATTTGCAAGATTTCGACAGCATCTCCTTTGTAAATTTGATAAAATTTCCAAAAAAAATTTATGCCATCTCACAGAGAGACTCTCACAAGAGGATTAAGGTCAAGCCATAAAAAAACTTTGCAAGACGAGAGCAATTACTTTGCAACCCGGCATATCCTGATTCCTCATACTTGAGGCCAAGATCATCTATTATAAGTAATGCTTTTTAACAATCTATTAGCATAGATGTACCATTGTGAAGATGCATTAATACCATACCACAACCAGCAATACAATCTCCAAACTCACAATATGGCATTCAACAATCACAAATGACCTTGAAAGAAATTATGAATTCTTACACATAGGTTCTAGGTATTTTATTTGTTAGGTCAAGCATGATGTTGCAAAAATAATTTGAAAAAAACCAGAAAAAATCTTGATAGGATCATGTCTAAATTCTAAGCAGGTGCCAAGGCACCTACCTGTGATTTGCTTCCCGTTCCATGAAGTTGACTTTGTATTTTGTAACTTAAAATTAATTCCCTGATTTGAGTTTCTATTAAGGCCTATTACGGTAGAGTTCACATCATATCAGCATCAGCTATTTGAAGTTCTGATGTGTATGTGTTTGTATGCTACTTCCCGTTCCCATATATCTCATCTACCAAATGGTTGACTTTTTTGCTAATAATCCCACCAGCTTGTGGATTGTGTGTGTGTGTGTGTGTTAAGTACGGCTCTTTGCACACATAGCAACTAGTTGAAGAAGTTGCAGAGAGATCATGAATACATACCTTGAATATTGCAGAAAATGAAACTACCAGCACATGGCAATAGCCGGCAAGGGAAAGGAGCATCTTTACTCAGTCCATGTCTCCCTCTTTTTCAATGATCCACAAGGATCAAGGGGTGTGTGTGTGTGTGTGTGTGTGATGCTTGACAATGATGGGAATGCAGAGGAATCCCAAAGGGTGTAGCTTTCAAAAGAGGAGATTGTGCCATCATGCCTAATGAGGCCGAGCTAGAACAGTGCCACTTTGGAAGAGCCAAGTGATTGAACATAGAGAGAGGCGTATCATTTTGTGTGCGGCAGAAATTGTGATGGAGATGAGCCCCGTGTGAGCCAAAAGATAATGAGAGCCTTACGACCTTAGTTGCAATATATATATATATATATATATATATATATAGAGAGAGAGAGAGAGAGAGAGAGAGAGAGAGAGCTTTGCATTAAAGATCTTGCATGTGAACCAATGTACTACATTTAAGACTCTACATGTGCAAAACAAAAATCTGCTGCTTGTTAGCTTTTTTGGTTACGAATCATGGGTGATGGTCCATATTTTGAACACCTAGATGCTTTTGTAATGTGTATACATGTGGTTATAACTACGCCTCAAGGTTAATGTATTTTACTAAGACCGGCCAATTATGGATGTCCAACTATACGTCCATTTAAATAAGTGTGTGTGTGTGTGTGTGTGTGTGTGTGTGTGAAATGATTACAAGAGTAAGGGGAGTACTCAGCACTAGGCAAGCAGGTAATGGAGTAGCTTAGAGGGCTTGTTAAGCGGGGAGGGATACCAAAATATTGCATGTACAAAAGATACCATGGCTAGCCAAGAAAAAGTAGATGGTACAAAAGATGAAATTGTTCTATGAGGTGTACAAGCAAAAAATGAGAGAGAGCTAAGTAATGACTCGTTATGCATTGCCTTATTTTATAAAAAATATGTAAGTAAGTATGAGGACTATTCAAGATGGCACTTTAGATCCCTATTATGCCCCGTTTTTATACAAGCTTGGTAAGTATATTAAGAGAAATACTAATTCAGAGCTCTAGATAAGGCAGTATCATCTAAAAGCGTATATAATCAAGTAGGTATGCAAGTCATGCACACCAAGAAACATCCTTTGTAAATGTGTGTATTTGTGTGTGTGTGTGTGTGTGTGTGTGTGTGTTCCAATAACAATATAGCATAAACACCAAAGAATCCTTTCAAATTACAAAAGACACCAGGAACAATGTCAATGAAGAGGTGATATAATTTCCATTCATAGTACATAACAGACATTATACACATGTACAAGAGAATCAAGAGCCAAAAGATATGTAAATCCGCCATCTTCAAGCCAAGGAACTTTAAAAACCATAGTTGAGAAGGTAACCCTCACCTGCACCCATGGAAACAACACAAATTTTAGTTAGCATTGGCACTATATGCAAGTGATGCATGGGCATTCCACATGTTATAGATGTCACCCAGCTAGCCTTTTCTTTCAAAGATAAATAATGAGAAAGGTCAAGCTAATCATAAATTCAGAGATGAAATCATTTACAAGGAGGAAAAACATATGAATCCCCTTGTGCTTTACAAGCTCTCATGAGATAAGGCCAGAGATGTGTTTTATGAGGCATTTTAGCCTCGAAGTGGGCCACGTATACCTGTTTCTTGACTTTACAAAGTTTGTCATTAAAATTGCCACTATTTTTTCTGGGTCTATGACAGTGCTCATACATGCAGTCAATCTATACTTTGGAGTCACGTGTAACATAAAAAGACATTTAGTAAGTAAGTCATACACCCCCTTAGTCGAAGTCAAAAACCATATTTAAGGTAGTAAGTATGATTACTAATAACCTAAATCATAATCCATATAGATGGGATATTCCATATTTCTTCATTTGTTCCAAAAGCCAGGGATGTGTGCCGCCCAGGCCCATAACAACGATGCAATAAGTAACCTTACAGCCTCAAGAACAGCCCATATATTACCATATCAACCATATACCACAACCCATCATAACCATATTCATAACCATAAAATGACATATTTAGGAATTTTGGGAAAAATGCACAAGTTTGGGACAAATCTTTTATCTTGAAGCTACTTCAAAAGCTTTAGGTTCTCGCACCAAGAAAAAATAACAAGGATCCACATATAGGTGGCCATGTTAGAGATGATATGGAACCCCCGTGAAAGTCTCTTCTCCTCCTCCCTAGTCACAACCAAGTGAGCTACAAACTATTGGAGGAAGAAACAAGTAGGGTCCACAAGGCCATTGACTGCTCTAGTAGCAGGGTCCCTCTATGTGTCCAAACTCTCTGCCCACAGTGCCACACCTTGCTCTGTGAGCTTTGTATCCAACAAAATCCTCTCTGGGATGCTAGCATGACACTGCCCCTCCACTGTCTATGTGACACAATAAGAATTATTGGTGAATGATAAAACAAAGTAGTCCTTACCAAAATGCATATTGATCGTCCCATGTCATAGATGTGGTCACTAGCGTAGAAACGATCTATCCTAGATAAAGTTACGGCCCCTACTCTGCAGTCAAATCGAGAGAAATAAAGTCTATGTGAGGGCCGTACAAAGCTTGCATGCTGCCATACATCCGAAATCCTCAAAGTCATACATAGAGACTCCTAAGCATCCAACTCAGCATCGTGAACGGTAGCATGATTGCCCCCAATCCTATCCAAGGGGTCCTCCAGCACGTTGAAGTCCCCCCAATGCTCCACGATATGCAGCCAAAACTCATCCCATGCACTTGCATGATTGGGTGCATAAACTTCCAAGAAGCCCACGAGACTATCTTGAACCTGCATGGTGACCCACTAGCCTCTACCCTGCACAATAATACATTTTCCCACAATGAAATACAACCATGTGTCTACAATAGTCCTACATACACCTCCCTAAATGCCACCAGGTCTAAAAAGAGCCGACCAAAATGTCTCTTATTGGCCTCATAGAACATGTCCACAACATGGAATGCAGCTCTCACAAAGATGATGGTCTTGTAGCATAAAAATTGCAATAGGTCCACCCACAAGGTATCTCTAGAGTTCTTGTCTCAACCGACCTCGATGGCACACAAAATGTGGGTCTCCAAGGCCTTGGATATTCCATGAGACAATCCTCATAGGGTCAGTGAGAGTAAACTGATGTTGCTACAATAGCCAAGTGAAAAATCTTCAAGGACGGTTTGAATGGGGAGTAATCCATATTCGACCCTGAGACAACAAGTCTCCATCTCTGAGCCACATCCTCTATCCAAGAGTCCTCATGAGTGTATATGTAGCAAGGGGAGGATTGCACATCTGCAAAAAAGTGAAAAATGATGTGTTTGCAGCTTGTGGCATCGGGAAATGTCACTGTGAACTTGGCCAACAAGGTTTGCACTATAATCCCAAGGTCCCTCGTGTGATGGAAGGACTCAAGGACCTGAGTCTGAAGCCAACCAACTGCCGAATCTAGGGTCCAATCTTGTTGGTCCCGTATACAAAGTAGAAGAGTATCCCACTTTAGAGTCTAAAGCATTTGTACCTTATGTCGTAAGAAGCAGGACACGGACACGAAATCAAGCCTCTTCTAAGTCATCATGAGGGTTGCCAGCAAATTGAGTGAATGTATAGCTCGTGAGGTCCTACCATCTACTCATGTCGAAACTAGAGAGCCCCCCTAGAATAGGCCTCAAAGGTCAAGGTCTCAACCAAGAGAGGAGGTTGAAGGAAAGGCTGCATCTCTTGAACCAGCCTACTCACCAGAAAAAGAGGGGGAGGGGGAGGGGAGGTGTCTTGCTGCAGAGGTCCAAAGCGATTTCCCTTAGGAACGCACTCTTGACGAGGAACAGTAGGACGAAAACTAAAACGAGGTGCCTGGCCCTGTCTATGGTGGCCATGGACTTGGTCCATCCCTCCTCATTCTGGCCATTTGTCGTTGTTGAATTTGCATCTTTGGGTGTTGCTTCACAGCCACAAGCCAACCCTAAGGGCCTTTGGCTGTGGAGCTGTATAAACTCTCCTGTGCGGCACAGGCATTTGCAAGATGTGTAAGGTCCCTCCCTAAACCCTAGAGCCATTCAGAAATTTTTCGACCTAGAAAATAATTTAGAAAAAGTAAGACCGACAAAGAAGTTATACGGACAACGAGACTTTACTCCAGAATGAAAAGACACGGATATTTTGGATAAGAAATTACGTCGTCCCTATATTTTTCCAAAAAGATTAAGATTATTTTTATACTTCCTCGTGAAAATCCGCGTGGGAACTGATCTAGATCGAGAACTAGGAGAAAAAAGGGACTAACTTAATTGAAAGGTAAAGTTAAGAGATAAGAACTAAGAAGAAAATTGGGGTCCAATAGCATTTGAGAAGAGAAATTGGGGTCCAATAGCATTTGAGAAGAGAAATAGGGTCCAATAGCATTTGAAAAGAGAATTTGGGGTCCAATAGGAATTGAGAAGAGAAATTGGGGTCCAATAGGAATTGAGAAGAGAATTACACACACCTTTTTCCTATATAAGCACCCCCTCTCCTTTGTATTTTTTTCACACACATATTGCTAAGCTACTTGCATACTTGCCATGCTCAAGACTATGCTTAAGTAACTCAAGGTTTCCATTAAACCTTGCTCTTGCTCTCTCCCTCTCTTGAAGGCCAAACCCTCAACTCTCTTCCTCTCTTGAAGGCCAAAAACCCTTGAGGGTTTTGTGAAGAAGCTCCTCTCTCCTTCCTCTTCACCATAAATCCCTTCCTTCCTCCTTGAGCTTCACATCTCTTCAAGAAGGACTTCAACCCCACATCCCTCTTGCTTAGAGGAGGTAATCTTCATTTCTAGTAGGTTTAATTAAATGTGTTTTAATACTAGAAAGGTTTATGTGCATCATTTAGTTTTAAGCTTTAATGGAAACCTTGCAATTAGGGTAAGTGATAAGAGTATCTATGCATCATAAAGCTAAGATTCAAAGGTAGATTTGCATTCGTAAGCTAAGCTTTAATGGTAACTTTGCTCTTAGATGTAAACTTTAGCGATTACCTTGCATTTTTAGATTTTAAGCTTTAATGGAAACCTTGCAATTAGGGTAAGTGATAAGGGTATCTATGCATCATAAAGCTAAGCTTCAAAGGTAGATTTGCATTCGTAAGCTAAGCTTTAATGGTAACTTTGCTCTTAGATGTAAGCTTTAGCGATTACCTTGCATTTTTAGGTTTTAAGATTTAATGAAAACCTTGCAATTAGGGTAAGTGATAAGAGTATCTATGCATCATAAAGCTAAGTTTCAAAGGTAGATTTGCACTCGTAAGCTTTAATGGTGACTTTGCACTTAGATGTAAGCTTTAGCGATTACCTTGCATTTTTAGGTTTTAAGCTTTAATGGAAACCTTGCAATTAGGGTAAGTGATAAGAGTATCTATGCATCTTAAAGCTAAGTTTCAAAGGTAGATTTACACTCGTAAGCTAAGCTTTAATGGTGACCTTGCACTTAGATGTAAGCTTTAGCGATTACCTTGCATTTTTAGGTTTTAAGCTTTAATGGAAATCTTGCAATTAGGGTAAGTGATAAGAGTATCTATGCATCATAAAGCTAAGCTTCAAAGGTAGATTTTCATTCGTAAGCTAAGCTTTAATGATAAATTTGCTCTTAGATGTAAGCTTTAGCGATTACCTTGCATTTTTAGGTTTTAAGCTTTAATGGAAACCTTGCAATTAGGGTAAGTGATAAGAGTATCTACGCATCATAAAGTTAAGCTTCAAAGGTAGATTTGCACTCGTAAGCTAAGCTTTAATGGTAACTTTGCACTTAGGTGTAAGATTTAGTGAATACTTTGGATTTTAGGTTTAAGCTTTAATGGAAAGCTCGAAAAACTCATAAATTATAGGATGACCTTCTAGCTTCTTGGAATAGAAAGCTAGGTACCATAAGAAAAGAGTAGTTGTTTAAGCTCGATAGAAGTAGTTCAATTTTTGGTATTGAAGAGTATTTCTAAAGTTTTCAATTTCAAGTTTGTTTGCAAATACGGGATGGGGGAGATAGGGGATAACTTCGCGGAATTGAGCTCCGTGTTGTTTAAACCGAAAACTCTACAAGCTTCCATGGAGATGTCCCATGGATGGCAAAGGATTGCAAAAACCTGGGAATCGTACAAAACGGGGATTGAACTTAAAAAGTTGGCATTTCCGAAGAGACATTAACCATCAAATGCCTATGGCAAAAACTTGCTTGTATTTTCTAAATAACTTGGCTGGTAGATAATTAACGAAAGTAGGAATTAAGGTTGATACATGAATGAACCTGGAAATTACCAAATAGAAGTTAAAAGGAATCTCGAGAGGTGATAGGGATAGCACATTGCAAAACATTGATTTAACTAGGAGTTTTGAAGATTTTCTGGAAATGACCGGGAACCAAGATGGATCTTCTTGGGGTCAATTTGATTGAAAGGCCGGCCCATTGAGTGGATTCTCTTGGGGAACTTGTCGGAGATTGGTCCTTTTCGGCTAGGGCGCCATAACCGGCAAGTTGTTATACCTAGGTCATTCATGCCCGAGGGATAAGGGATGAATGGGTTTGTTTTATTTTTTCCCGGCCAGGTGAAGTACCCGCGGTATCTTATTGAAAATCGGCCATAATCCGGGTATGGCCTGATGCCAATGGTTGGCTGAGAAGTTTATTCTCAGGGCAGATGATGTGAATTTAATTAAGGAAATTTGTTCGACTTGGTTGCTTAAAAAGGAACTGGAAAGGCTAGGAATATAGGGGCTATCCTGTGCATCTGTCACCAGATGGTGCTATACCTCTCGAAATAAAATGCTTAGGAAGGAATGATTTAATTACATGATGAGCCTTTTCCAAACACTTAATTCTGGAAAATATTGTGAAGGTGCTGCCATTTTGATGGCTTGTAACCGATTATCTTGGCCTGAATGGGGAGGTAAGATGAATTGGTTCAAACTAAATGTGTTGTATGATTAGTTAGGAAACTAGTTACAAGTTAATTATAGCAGATAAAGAAGAGAAAATGAACTAAAAGTTTCTAAATAAAGATCTGGTGGGAACAACCAGATGAATTTCCCTGAATGAGGGTATGCAACAGATTGCATGCTGCTTGTTGTTTGATGATGTCTGATAGACTGTTGTCTTCCTGATTTCGTAGTAGTTAAGTACTACCTCGGGAAGGGATTTTCATGAAATGGTTCGGTGGGTGGGCGGATCCGGAGGGTCAGCTGGCCGGATGTTGATTTAAAACTTTTATGTTAAACTCTAGGACTACGTGGGATAAAAATGGATAATCGGGGACAAGCGAGACCAGGAAGGATTGCAAGATCCCTCTTCTTAGGGGAAAGTGATAACTGCCGTGCCTGCTTGTCAGGAAAAAGGGGTTATCGCCATGAACCAAGGGAGAACAAGAAAGCAAGAGCAGATCCTCAAGTTAAAGATCAAGAGAATCAAGACTAAGGACCACGATTTTGGGTGCGTAAAGCTGTCAAGGAAAGATTGATTATGAGAAACGGATAGAATCATTGAATGAAGGAATGTACCCCCTTGGGTTGGCAATCGAGATAGGCCGGAGTCCTATCTGAGTGTCGGTCCCAAGTGGGAGGGATACTTGCAGATAGATCTACGTCATTCCGTGGAACGGTCTGGAGGACTGAGGGAGCTGAGTAGGGTCGAGTCTTGGTATGGCACTCACATTGGGTTGGCGTTCGAGATAGACCGGAGTCCTGTCTGAGTGTCGGTCCCAAGTGGGAGGGATACCTGCAGATAGATCTACGTCATTCCTTGGAACGGTCTGGAGGGCTGAGGGAGGTGAGTAGGGTTGAGTCTTTGATCACAAGATGGCCCATCTGTTTGCAAATGAAGCATTTATTTGGGAGGATCAAATACTCCACACCCTCTCTGATCCAACCACTACTCACACAAGGCAGTAAAACCACCTTCGGGAGTGTATGTGTCCCCAGAACAAGAAATTGCACAATGGGTAACCTTGTGGCCTTGACCACATATCATGCTAAAGTACGTGGGGTCACTAGAACCGTTCCAATCATGGAACCAAACCTAGAAATTAAGAAAGAAAGATACTTCTAACTTAGGCTTGGGAAGCAAACTGAGATATAAAGATCTACCTCCTCCTCAAGCACATCTGATGTCGGGTCAAAATTGTGGTGCCACTATCTGACGTAAGCTCGTGCTGCCCAAATGCTTGCCCAAATGCCTAGCGGGCTTATCAATCTCACTTTGGTTTCCATCTATGGAGACTCAAACTTTATCTGGTAGTAACCTCCCCTCACGAGAATCTGCACAACAATGATCTTGCCCACGTCGGTGAAGGAGTAGGACATGGAGCAAATCCTAAACCTTGTCTTTGATGGGCCATGTGCCATCAATCTTGCAAATGACCAAGGTGGTTTGAAGTTGTTCCACCTTGGCCATGAAGGCTGCTTGCTCTTCTCGCGAAAGATCACGTCAAAGGGTTAGCTTTGTGGTGTCGGTTGAGGGGGCTTCAATAGAGTCCCTGTGACGTTAAGCAGGGGCTACCATTTTGTGTTTGATGTTGTAGCGAAAGAGCACGTCAAAGGGTTAGCTCCGTGGTGTTGGTTGAGGGGGCTTCAGTAGAGTCCCTTTGAGGTTGAGTGGGGGCTGCCATTTTGTGTCTGATGTTGTAGCGAAAGAGCACGTTAACAAAGGGTTAGCTCCATGGTGTCGGTTGAGGGGGCTTCAGTAGAGTCCCTTTGAGGTTGAGCAGGGGCCGCCATTTTGTGTCTGAGAGAGGAGGGAAAATGCATCAACGTAGGCCACCGATAAGTTGAAAGCAGCCCACAAATATGCAGAGATGGAGTCTGCAAGACGGGGAGGGGACAGTGCGGCCGTTGGGGTCTGTGTGTGTGTTTTGGGGGGGGGGGGGGGGGGGGGGGGGGCAAGGGTAGGCAGCGCGAGGGAGTGAGGGGGGTAGCACAAGCTAGGGGGAACAAGGGCATGTAACGCGAGGGGATAGCACGGGCGAGGGGAGCAGGCACAAGTTATGGGGAACAAGGTCAGGCATCGTGAGGGGAAGAGTAGGGCATGGGTACCACGATGGGGGTTGAGGAGTATGCAATTTTATTTATTTATTTATTTTTTTGAGAGGGGGGGAGGGGGGGGGTGATGGCTAGGAGGAGAGCAAGAGCGAGTTCCAATGGAGGCGGTTTAGGTGTAGTCTTCCATTTGACAAATGTGGAAACCTAGGTGCATAGCCATGTTCTTTATAGTTTAGAGAAAGGAAATGTGTTGTGTGTGCTATTGTGCACGCGTGTGTGTGCACGTTTGTGTGTGTGTGTGTGTGTGTGAGAGAGAGACACACACACACAGAGGAAATGTGTTGTGTGTGCTATTTGTGCACGCGTGTGTGCACGTTTGTGTGTGTGTGTGTGTGTGTGTGTGTGAGAGAGAGAGAGAGAGAGAGAGAGAGAGAGAGAGAGAGAGAGAGAGAGAGAGAGAAAAGCTTAGGTGGTAAAATTGAGTGGATGGGGCAATGTGCATGGACATATAGAGTTTAGCTCTGGTGTTATTGTCACTTGAGAAGGTATGCCTAGATGTTTTTGACTAGATGTAAAAAGGGCACGCTAAAATTCTCTTAAGGTCACAATTTGAAGAAATTACCGGTTATTACACAAACTTTTAAGTTTTTACTGGATTTCTTTAAGGCTCGTGTATATTAGAAATTACCTTTTTTTGCCTCATTTTGCATTGGATAAACTTCTTTCTAATGAAATGCCTTCAGCAAAACAAAAAAGAAATCTTTTGGCTTTGATTTTTGAAATGGTTTGGCTCTTGAGTTCTTGTTGACAATTTGTTGATGTCAAGCATACGACAACAATGTAATTGTAGAATGAAGGCATTTCCGTCAAAGCACCATAACCTATTAATTCCATAATGTGTGAAAATCGATTAGACCTGAAAATCCTTTTCACAATGGTGAGTAAATTATACTAACCAAACCAAGAATTACAAGGTCAAGGCATGCTCTAGCCGAGCCATGATATCATTTAGTAAACTAAAATACATTGGCTGCCTAGGGAGCCACCCCGTGTCACTAAGCAGGACACCTTTGAGAACCTAGAGACCTAAAAATCCTTTGACATGTTCTCAAAGAGGTCCATATAGAGAGAGGTGGTCCATTAAGCTTCTCGCTCTCTCGCTCTCTCTCTCTCTCTCTCTCTCTCAACTTTTCTATGACATTAAAATTCTCCTCTTTCTCTCTCTAAAAAAACCCCAAAACATTAGAGATTTTGCTAGTGCCTTCAATTCTTTTTTATAAAATTAAACCGTCTCACCCCTCCCCCTCTCTCCCTCTCATGATCCCTCCATCCCATTCCCTCTCTTGCCCCCTCTTCTCTCTCTCTCTCTCTCTCTCTCTCTCTCTCTCTCTCCCCCACCCCCCCACTAGCCCGGCCTCTTTCCTCTCTCTGGGCCCCCACCTCTTGGTTTGCATCCCCCCCTCCCTCTTCCCTATTTTCGGTCCTTCCCCTTCCCCTTTACCTCTCTCTCTCTCTCTCTCTCTCTCTCTCTCTCTCTCTCTCTCTCTCTAGCCAGCCCTCTCCCCACCCCCTACTCCCTTTCTCTCTCTCTCTGTCCCCACCACACCGCCTTGAAGTCCCTCCAATCCTAGAGAGAAATGAAATGAGATGGAATGATCTATTATATTAGCTGAAAGGAATGAAATGCTATATTAAGCGTTTTCATTAGGTAAAAATGACCTACGAGACCAAACTAATACAATCTTGGTGGATCCAATACAATGCATGGGTACAAAGTAAAATGAGAGAGAAAGAGAGAGAGAGAGAGGGGAGGGGGAAGAGAGAGAGAGAGAGAGGGAGAGAGAGAGAGAGAGAGGGAAGGGAGGGGCCAACGGGGGAGGGAGAGGTAGATAGGTAGATTTTATTATCATCCTCGGACGTCAAATATGACGTAAGGGACCAAAGTTACATGTGTTGTAGCATACTGATGAGTGATTCTTGATTATCCAAAATTGTGGTGATGAGAGTCGCAATGGAGAGCCCACACTATGGCTAGGAGAGGAAAGTGTGTAGGTCTAGGTCATGGCTGAAAATGTGAAGGAAGCAAAGTTCAGATGTGACCAAAAGCTGAGCACTCTAGAAGTGTGTGGTACTTAGACTCTCCAACTTGCAGTGAGCATAATTTGCACACTTGATTTGACTCTTATCCATTGCCCCAACGCCCTTTCTTGCATCAAAGGGAGTGGGAGCTAATTGGAATGCCTGCGATAGTTTGTATCAATGACAAGGGGATCGGCTCAATCATGTAAGGGTGAGTATGGTTTCCTCTTTCAGCAAAGACCATGGTTTTGTAGTTGGGGGAAATATGGGTGGTGTAATGTGATGTGAAGACAAAAACTTTCAGAGTTATGAAAGGCATTTCTATAGCAGCATTTTTGAAGTGAATAGGTTTAAGAAAGTTGACTCTCATCTCTTATTTTATATACAATGTCTTCTTGCACTCTCAAGGGTTCTTCTTCATCAACAAGGTCCACAACAATTGTGGAAAATGATCCAAATTCTCCTAAGTGTGGAAATAGGAACACAAACACTCAACCAATGACATCGAAAACCATGATCATGGCATACTTTGTATCGTTGCAAGAGACCGTAAACAAACAAGCGAAGACTTACGTGCACTTGCAATGGAGAATGACACGCTAAGGGTACTTGTGGTTGATCATGATCCAAAATCTCCTAAGTGTGGAGATATAAACACAACAACTCAACCAATGACATCGAAAACCATGATCATGGCATACTTGGTATCATTGCAAGAGACCATAAAGAAACAAGATGAAGACTTATGGGCACTTGCAATGGAGAATGACAAGCTAAGGGCAACTTGAAGAGGAAGTCAAGGAATGTAAACGCTCTCTTGTGGACTTGAATGCTTTGAAGGAGCACATGAGCAAAGTAGAGTATGACCATGTATTGAAAGAGGAGAAATTTGACACCATAATCCGGGATGTGTGCGACATGAAAAGTGTGTGCACAAACAAGTCTTGGGCTGATGTATGTGGTAACAATGTGATTCCTAATTCCTCAATCATATGAGATATGGCTCAAACAAAGAATTTTGTGAGTGTGGATGTGGAGGAGTTGAAGGAATGGTAGCGACTTTCCAAGAACATTGTTATTCATGGAATTCTTGAAGAGAAGTTAGAGATGCCTCCTTCTCTTGCCATTAAGATTTCTTCAAAACCCACTTTGGCATGTGGTCTATGGAGCACATAGAGTGGGTAAGCAAGGAGCTCCTCGCTTGGGAGAACGGCCAATTTTATGCACCATGCCAGATGAGACTTGACAAAATATTATCCTTGATAATAGTTAGATCTATTTGAGGGATACAAAATGTTTTGTATGTAAAGATTGAACTATTAAGCAACAAAATATGCGTCGCAAGGCATATGAGGAAAAGAATAAGAAAAATAAGGAGACCTTTCACGAAGAAAATGTGCCCAAGGAGGACGCAAGTCCCTCGAGCAAATAGGGATGCGTGACCTATGAGGCCGAGTTACAATTCAAAATATGCTTTTGGAATTGTAATGGATACCGTGGAATTGGGGGGTTGGCATTTATGAACTAACAAGTAAAGACGATGTTGTACTTATCATTAAAACTTGGGAGCATGATAACGATTACAATTTACATTCATTAATGTGGTCAAAGAATCTCAAGCAATAAAGAGGACAAGGAGGGGTAGCATGTATGGTTAAGAAAGGATTGGAATATCCTTTTATCAGTTGTGAAAGATGACAAGCACAAACGTTATGTATGACTGAAAATTATGACACAAAAAAGAGCATCCATTTTTATAGCCGGTTGCTGCATTACTCATCACGATTCCCCCTTTTATGCTTGCATGAATAGAGATCAGCCATTTTTTTATTTAGAAGAGGACATTGCTTATTTCAAAGGCAAAGGTGATTTTATTGTATTTGGGGTTATGAATGCTCGCACAAAAACATTGCAACATGATACTCAATAATTTGATATGCCATACATTTCAAGGGAGTTGGAGGAAGTTCATTTGTATGATCGTACTTCAATGGATGAAAGAGAGCCGAACATCTATGAAAAGTTACTTTTAAATATGTATAATAGCACGGTTATGCTCATTGCCAATGGCGTATCTTTGTGGAGTGGAACCAATGGATTTACATGTAGAAAACATGGGGATAGTGTGATTGACTATATGCTACTCACCGAAGCCCATGTATTGCATAAAGAGTTTTATGTTTGGCCTAGGGACTCCGTAATCAGACCATCAAACCTTATGTATTGACCTTGCATGTGGAGAAGCAACTAAGCATGATAATCTCAGCCAAAAGAAAGAGAAATTATCACTATGTATGATTTCAAACGGGCATCAATGTACATTGAAATAGTTGAGCAAAAGTTATGGATGATAAAGCTTCAATATGACGCACCATTGAAACTAAATGGGAAGATTTCAAGAAAGTTATTTGTTCTTGTGCCGAAGAATTATTTGTCATGAAGCATCTCCATGTTATCAACAAAGATAGATCACCCAAAAGGTGGTTTGATAAAGAATGTCAAGATGCTCAAAAGTCCTTGATAAAGTTTGATAGAACTATGGACAAAGACAACTATCAAAGTCATTTCCATACATAAAATGCATTGATTCAAAAGAAGAGAAGAAGATGGAAAGTAAAGCAACAACTTTCTCAAGTCCAAGAAAAGGCACGTGCATGTGGAAGATTTTGGAGAAACTTGAGGGACAAGCGGGTTGAGAATTTTGGTAACTTGAGTCTTATGGATATGTACACACATTGTAGGAAATGATATGAGCAATCAAATGCTACAAAAATACCATTTTATGGTTTACTCCCATGTATGCCCTCTTTTTTTACTATTGAGGATATGTGTGGTGGGCTTGAAAAATTGACCACTTGCAGATCTTCAAGGTATCAAGTCGAAGATGATCAAATGGAGGGGAGATTTTACTCATGAATAGATGTGTGGTATGTTCAACTTTGCACTTCAACATGGTATGCCTTATGATTGGACTACTAATTGGGTTAAACCTTTGAATAAAGGAGGGGATGTAGAGTATGTAAACAACTACCAGGCGATAATGATTGGGTCTCTTATGGCAAAGTTGTTTGGGTGCATAATGGACATGAAATTGAGTGATTGGGCTGAAGAAAAAGACAAGCATGCAAAAGGACAAGCTGGTTTTCGTCCATGCCATAGCACCATTGATCATCTTGTCACTTTTTGTGTTCTCATGGAGGAAAGCCGGTTGAAAGGCAAGCAATTGTATTGTTGTTTTGTGGACTTTAAGAAAGCTTTTGATATGATTCCATGTAACAGTTTGTGAAGAAGGATGGAAGAACTCCAAGTACCAATGAGTTTATGCTTGAGTTTCTAGAATCTATGAGAAGGTGGTGTGTCAATTGTGCATGGGGAGAGGATTTTTTTTTAAAAAATGTAAGCACTATTGGGGTTAAACAAGGATGTCCATTGTCACCAACTCTCTTTGGTTTATGCATTGATCAATTGGAACAAATGGTACTTGAATTTATGCAAGAAGAAGGCATTGAAGAGGTCACTATTTTGCAAAGTGGTAATCATGCTTTTGTTGTATGCGTACGATATAGTGCTTCTAGCACACACTTTAGAAGATGCACAAAAGCTTATGGTTGTCCTTGAGAACTTTTTCTTGCACAGTGGGATGATTGTGTATGAATCCAAAACAAAGATTGTGCTTGTGAAAACCAACCATATGGAGAAGCCATGCATTGTGTACAACAATGAGACACTTGAAGTTGTTGAGAGCTTTAAGTATGGCCTTGAGGTTCCGTCCAATCACATGTGGCATGAATATGCTATGCATCATTTGGAAGCGAGAAAGAGAGCATATTATGCATTTGAAAACATGTGTAATGCAGGAAACATCACGTGTTGGGTTCTTAACACTAGGTTGGTAACCGGTCAGTTTTATGTCCTAGGACAGTTTTATGTCCTTTTAATTGGAGAAGTTCGACAAATTAATTCTAGAAATTCAAGTTAGATAACATAGATTGACCAATTGGGGTAGGTGAGGACAAACTTGAAAAAAACTTGGAATTTTTTTCAACATTGTTGCATGCCTTCTAATTTGAGTAATTAAGAAACTATCCAATCCAAGCATGGAAAATTGCATGCAACAACCACCTTCCAATTGAGTGTCGTGCCTCCCCAAAAGCTCAAATTCATGCATGGGGGCTCCATATCGGGGAGAATTGAGTCCCGTAGGATCTTGCCTAGATCCAAGGGCTCCAAATGAAAGCCCCAACTCAAGCAATTGGGGTAGGGCAGCGTGAAGAGAGCCAAAAATCCGAGAAATAGAGGCCGAGGAACGGGTGCAGGGATCAAATTTTTCTGCGCCCATGGAGCTCAATCGAAGGCACTACTCACCTGCAGAGGTAGGCTGCAACCGTGCTGGACGCTCCTCTGAGTTTCTCGCGGCCCAAGAAGGTGCGTTGCTACAAGTACCCGCGGCTTGGTTTGGGGCTTCTTGGGCACAACAAGAATTTGGGGATAATCATGCTGAGGTGTTCTTCTTTGGGGTGATACACAAGTACCATGCAAAAACTCAAAAATTTGCATGTCAGTTTGAGGGGGATCCAAAGTCCTATGCTGCAAATTGGAATGGCATCTGCGAGTACCTTGTTCAAAGCTCCCTGAATCTCACTTCTCCTCGGAAAATAAGCAAGGTAAGCCATGCAAGTACCCCTGTTTCTTCCACATATGAAATTGGTCAATCTAGTCATGCACCTATGGTTGAAATGTGGAGGAAGCTTGCTGAGGATGCATTGAGGGAGGGAAGCCATTCCTACCATCTTGAAGAGGATACTCCTCTTAGCAGTCCTGATTTTGAAAGCACTCCGGTGGAGGCCACACCGATTGCAAAGCAGCGTGGAAGGCCACCCAAACCACGAAACCGGGGTAGACCCAAGGGCTGTAGCATGCTTACAAGTGATGATGCCTCAGAACCATCACCCGAATTTAGCAAATATAGTGGCTGAAATGGTGGCCGACCTCGTAGACATAAACTACCGCATGCAGGAGGTAGAGCTAGTCCCTCACCTAGCCCATTTGATGTAGTTGATGACGAGGAAAGCAATGATGAGCATGCATCGGAGGGTGAGGGGGTTGAAGGTGGTGATGATGAGGCCTTGGAGGCAGAAGGGCCGGTACTTGATGACTCTCCCGAAGCGGATAATGACTTTGTTGATGTTATTCCTCCGGAATGGCATAGTGGTGATGGCCTTGAGCAAGAGCCCCATGGAACATTTAGGACTCTCGCTCCCTTCAATGGAGTCCATGGACCCGATTTAGATCATTTACCTCGTGAGTTTTGTGAATTTCATTTGTTTTTGATGTTGTTTCCACTAGATCTCATTGATCACATTGTAAGTGAAACAAACACGTATGCGGAAAAAGAGAGGAGAAGGTGTGGGAGCTTGCATGACTCCATGCGTAGGTGGGTTCCTATTGATCGTCACTCTTTTATGCGTTTCATGGGCATAGCATTGGGCATGGCACTTCACTACATGCCTTCCAAGAAACACTATTGGAAGGATTATGTGGTAGGCTCACTCTTGTTTCCTAACTTTGGTGAGAAGATGAGCCAAACCACATTTCAGCAAATTAAACGGTTCCTCCACTTACGAGACAATGCACAAAGGCCACCTCGTGGATGTAGAGAGCACAAGTTGTGGCAATTAATTGATTTGGAGGAGAGGCTGAATTACACTTTTCAAAAGAATTGCAATGTAGGCAAGTGTGTCACTGTTGATGAGCGCATAATTCCCTCTAAATGCAAATTGAACCCATGTAGGGTTTACAATCCAAAGAAGCCTCATAAGTTTGGCATACAGGTATGGAACCTATGTGATTCATCAACGGGGTATAATCATGCATTTCAAATCTATGATAAATTGCCATGCCCAGAATTGTCTTTTCATGCAGTTGCAAATTTGGTAAAATCCCTTCCAAGGAAGGGTCATCATGTGTTTTTTGACAAGTTTTTTACCTCCGTTAAGCTTCTTGAGCACTTGCTTCATGAAGGCCAAGGTGGTATAGGTACTTATGTAGCAAATAGAAAGTACTTCCCACATGCAAAGATGCTACATTTGGGTAAGCAAGCAGTGTCCTTGCTTGCACATGGATGGACAAGAAAGAAATTTTGTTTGCTTCTAATTGTTATGGAATGCATAAAGGTGAGGTAAAGCGCTTGATGAGTGATGGAAAGAGGAGGGAGGTTGTATGTCCTGATGTTGCGGTGCAATACAATGCATGTAAGGCTGGCTGTGACACATTTGATAGTATGGTTCTTGGGAGTGGTTATAGCTTGCAAAGTACAATGCATGGTTTTAAGTGGTGGCATGCAGGTTTTTGGGGTCTCATGGATTCCGTCTTCACAAATGGCTTCTATGTCTTCTGAAACCATCCGTAGACGATTAGGTAGTCTTTAGGCAATGTCAAGAGCGCGTATGGCAAGCCATAGGTCAAACAGATAGAAGAAAATCCAAATACACAAGCCGTAGGTCAAATCCGGTTGCGTTTTTCTACGGAAAAATGCAAACAGACTTCGCAAACGGACTGTCGTAGGTAGCCGTAGGATGTTGAAGAAACTATGGAACTAAAAGAGGCAAAGGGATTTTTCCCGCTACATGCATTTCCCTGTACACCTAGGAGTGCACGTATGTATCTACCTATATAGGATTTGACCAATAAAGACGAGATTTTGACCCGGTGGTCCTGATCTCCGTACACCTCTGGACCGAGGTGTACGGAGATTGGGCAAGACTAGAGAATACGAGGTAGTTTACATTGTGAGGAGTATATATATTAAAACAACATTCATAATCATTGTAGATGGCAACGTCATCAACTAACATGGAGGAAAAGATTGCAAGCTCATGTACGCTCTGCAAGTATCAAATCCTGCGCAAGCGTAAGATATGTAATGAGCATGTGCACAAGTACGGAGAGTTTGCTAAAGAAATCGTACAAAATCTACGATACGACTCTTACGGAACGGGCATTGATTTTCGTGACATAGAACCTACATCAGAGAGAGAGAGAGAGAGAGAGAGAGAGAGAGAGAGAGAGAGAGAGAGAGAGAGAGAGAGAGAGAGAGAGAGAGAGAAAGGATTATGCGTGAAGGTCCGACCAATATAGAGCCAAGGATGGAAGCAGAAAAGGACTTACAGACAGAAGAAGACGGCATGGAGGAGATGTTGGATGCCTTCTTCCAGACAAGCGAGGAGAACGCTAACGAAGCAGCACCAGAAGCCGTGCGCCTATCTCCTGAAGACATGTTGAGGAAGTTGGCACGTCAACCAATTTTTGAAGGCGCCAAAATATCGATGCTTCGTACTTGTCGATGAAACAATGCAATATCTTATCGATGATGCCTCACTCGTCGAGGCCTAGGCCTGTAAGTGTTTGTGTGAAGACGTTGATTTAAAATTAAGCTTAAAGTTAATTTAAACAACTGTGTTTTGATGCTTTATTTTACTTTCTTTGTGCAGGACTTTAGTATGGCAGACTAGCTTTCGGATCCCACTTCTATGAGTGCAGATGCATTCATGGGCTTCGTTACACGGATGACGCCTGCTCAGATGGCAGAGGCTTCTCAATACTGGGTAGCCAGAGGCACGGGTACTACGCCTCCGGGCTTCACACCCGAGGGTCCAACGCCTAGGGGGGGGGAACACCTATGGGTACGACGCCTGCTTCTCCCATCACGGTCGCTTCGACACCTAGGGGTGGGGCAGAGGCGGGTATGTCCTTATCTCCGCAGCACAGACACACTCGTCGATCTCGGCAATCGTCAGGTGGAGGTGGTTGCTGTTGTGGAGGAGGGTCCACAGATGCTTCGACCCCTCCTCGCTCACGACCCCCGTCCTACCCAGGCACACCTCTCGACACACCTCTTGGCACACCTCGGACACCTTGGGGGGCACACGATCCTAGTGCCTCCAAGCTCTATACTGTACGGCCAGATGGTTCTGTTGACATGGATAGAGTCGGGACTGAGATGAGACAGCGGATTCGCCAGCTCGCGGAGCTACAGTTTTTGACCAGCATTCTAACGTCTTGGGATCAGCAGGAAAAGGACAAAGTCAATTACATAGTGGAGACCATCCTGAGAGAGTACCAGCCTGCTCTGGGTTCTGACGTTGTTCCGAGGAGCTAGATCAAGGGTGTTGCACGGGACACCGTGAAACATCGACGAGATGCAGCTCGGAAGGCTTTCAGGATCGGCTCACCAAAGCCTTCGGGCATCCCACACGAGACGTGGCTTCAGATCCGGAAAGATGAGCGGACAACAGCCACGCGATTTAGACAGCAGCGTGAGGCTGCGCAGGTACGACAGATGACCAGGGGGACATCTCATCTTGGCAGCGGAGGCTTCGACACCTTTCGCTATGAGTTTGTGAGTTTCTAATCCAATCTTAACTATGGCGTTTTTTCAAATGCGATGAATCATGTATTCTTATTACTCTGATTTTTGTATAAACGCAAAATCTTGCGATGCATCGAGCCCCGACACGTCAGGAGGAGTAAGATGGATATCGTAAAGGTATCTATGAAGTATTGAATGATCTTGATGCTTCAGGAGAGCCTGTAGACTGGGCGGCCTTACAGTCTCGCGATCGCTTGAGGTGAGACGTTAATATGTGTGAGTTGATTTAATTAAGTAAGTATATGTGAATACTAATTTTGTGAGTTGTCCTATGTGCAGGTTCTGACGCCTAGTCATCAGTGGCCCGGATTTCATATATATGCTTTGTGAGACACAGACATGCTTCTGTGTCTCCTTTTGTATAGACATATATCTATGGTTATGATTATTATTCAGACAGTTATTGTTTTCCTTATGGTTATGGTTATTGTCATTGTCATTGTATAGACATGGTTATTTCTCCTATTCTTGTATAGACATAGTTATGGTTCAGGTTTTGTTTATGGTTATGTTTAACTTTCTGGTTATGCTTATGGTTATTGTTAATTTTGTTTCTGGTTATGATCAAAGTGGTTATATTGGTTGGTTATGGTTTTAAGTTATGGTTATGGTTCGTTATGGTTATGCTTTTGAGTTATGGTTATGGTTCGTTAAGGTTATGCTTTTAAGTTATGGTTATGGTTCGTTATGGTCATTGGCCTTAAATCTCATGTGAGATCCTACATGGATAGCATGTAGGAGGCATACACATGATTTATTTTTTTTTGAAAAGTTTATGTAAAAATGAAGGGAACTCTGCCGAAATTTCTGCGGGAGCATGGTTGATTTTGGTGCTGCTCGCTTTCTTGGGCAGAGGGCAGGAAGTCTGGATGTGGTGCCTATGTCCATCTTTTCATTGGGCATAGGCCAAGCTACTTGCACTCTGCCCAAGAAATTTTTTTTACTGTTATGGTCATCGATATACGCGTCGCTATACCCGTTTATACCAACGTCGCTATCTGTGTCACTAATAAAGCCTTTCCACGTGTATATCGACGCTCTTTGCGACAGATTCACAGGGACGCATATATCGACGCGTATAGCGACGTTGAGCGTCGCTATATACGTCGATAACCCCCTTTTTTGTTGTAGTGTATCAAAGTCATTTGCATACATACAAGGCATTGATTCAAAAGAAGAGAAGAAGATGCGAAGTAAAGCAACAACTTTTTCAAGTCCAAGAAAAGGCACATGCATGTGGAAGATTTTGGAGGAACTTGAGGGGTAAGCGGGTTGAAAATTTTGGTAACTTGAGTCTTGTGGATACGTACACACATTGTAGACAATTATATGAGCAAGCAAATGCTGAAAAAAATACCATTTTATGATTCACTCCCATGTATGCCCTCTTTTTTTACTATTGGGGTTGTATGCGGTGGGCTTCAAAAGCTGGCTACTCTCGCAAAGCGGGATATCTTCAAGGTATCAAGCCGGAGATGATCAAAGGGATGGGCGATTTTTTCCATGAGTTGATGTGTAATATGTTCAATCTTGCACTTCAACTTAGTGTGCCTTATGATTGGAGTACTGATTGGGTTAAGTCTTTGCATAAAGGAGGGGACGTAAAGAATGTAAACAACTACCGGACCATAATGATTGGGTCTCTTATGGAAAAGTTATTCGGGTGTATAATGGAGATGAAATTGAGTGATTGGGATGAAGATAATGACAAGCGTGCAAAGGGACAAGCAGGTTTTGGTCGATGCCATAGCACCATTGATCATCTTGTCACTCTTCGTGTTCTTAGAAGGAAAGTCGGTTGAAAGGCAAGCGATTGTATTATTGTTTTGTGGACTTTAAAAAAGCCTTTGATATGATTCCACGTAACAATTTGTGGAGAAGGATGGAAGAACTCCAAGTGCCAAGTGAGTTTATCCTTGCGGTTTCTCGAATCTATGACAAGGTGATTTGTCAATTGCACATGAGAAGAGAAATTTCAGAAATTTTTGTCAGCACTATTGGGGTTAAACAAGGATGTTCGTTGTCACCATCTCTCTTTGGTCTATGCATCGATCAATTGGAACAAATGGTACTTGACTTTATGCAGGAAGAAGACATTGAAGAGGTCACTATTTGCAATGCGGTAATCATGCTTTTGTTGTATGCGGATGATGTAGTGCTTCTAGCACACACTTTAGAAGATGCACAAAAGCTTATGGTTGTTCTTGAGAACTTTTGCTTGCATAGTGGGCTGATTGTGAATGAATCCAAAACAAAGGTTATGCTTGTGAAAACCAACCATAAGGAGAAGCCATGCATTGTATACAACAAGGAGACACGTGAAGTTGTTGAGAGCTTTAAGTACCTTGGCCTTGAGGTTCCGTCCAATCACAAGTGGCATGAATATGCTATGCGTCGTTTGGAAGTAGGAAAGAGAGCATATTATGCATTTGAGAACATGTGTAATGCGGGAAACATCAAGTGTTGGGTTCTCAAGAAGTATCTTTTTGATACATTGGTGACACCGGTTCTTCTTTATGGAGTTGAAGCGTGGGGTGGGAGCATCTCAAAGTCTACTTGGAAAGAGTTTGAGAATGTCCAAAAGCGTTTTCTTACAAACTTTCTCCAAGTGAAGACACAAACACCATATATGCTCCTGCTTCTTGAGTCGAGATGTCTTCCAATTGAGGTTATGGGCATGGAAAGGGTTGTGGAGTACATGATAAAGATGCGTCAAAACCCCTCACATCGACTTCCTACAATTGCATGGGAAGGAAGCAAAATAGTTCAAAAGACGCATAAAAGCAAGATCTTGAGCACAGGATGGATGCAAGACATAAAGAAGTGGCTTGGGAGATGGGATGCATTACACTTGCTACATGATGCCTCAATTGACTCCCAAGTGAATGAAGCTTTTCTACAATGCCAATGTATTACGGCTTGGGAGGAATCTGGTGGGTCATGCTTCATACATTACACCACCCATATTGTCCCCAACTACAAAACCATGTTCTTTGCTGAAAGAGAAAACCGTACTCACACTTATGTGCTTGAGCCTATCCCCTTGTCGATGAACGCACTATCGTAGCCATTCGGCTTAGCTTCCATTTCCTTCGATGCAAGACAGGGCATTGGGGCAATGGAGAAGAGTCAAATTGACTATGCACGTTATGCTCACTGCAAGTTCGAGAGTCTGAGTACCATACACTACTAGAGTGCTCAATTTTTTGTCACATCCGAACTTGCTTCTCTCACATTTTCAACCATAATTTGGACCCACACACTTTCCTCTCCCAGCCAAAGTGTGGGCTCTCCATTGCGACTCTCATCACCACAATTTTGGAGCATCGAGAGTCACTCATCAACCATACACATACTACACCACATGTAACTTTGGTCCCATAGGTCATATTTGACCTCCGAGGACGATAATAAAATCTATCTATCTATCTATCTATCTCTCGCTCTACGCACACAAAGAGCGCTGAAATTTTCTCTCCCACTCGCTCGCTCGGATGGTTGAGAGCGGGTGTGTGTGAGTGGTTGAGGAGTCGAGGTTCGAGGATTATGGTGAGATCAATTGCTTGCACACACTAAGTGTGTAGTCAAATTTTTTTCTAAAAATTTGACTTTACTGTCAAAATGGCAGACTCTGCATACTGTCAACTGACGACAGGGTGTGTTTCTCCTTGCTCAGGTTTGCTTCCTTGTTGCCCTCTGTATGCTCCTCACTGTATCACCAATTCTCCTGACTCTCCATTGCAGTGCTATCCGAAATTCCCAAAAGCTTCAATTCCCTCGCATATGGTTCTCCTACTCCCGGTTATGATGCTTCCACTAGTGGAATAGCCTCCAAAGGTGCTAGTCGAATAGCCGCTAAAGGTGCTCGGAGTCGCAACGATGCCGTAGAGCGGGATCGGTGCACTCACTGCCGATGCTGGGTGTCACTCTTGTGTGGTAGAGGCACCTCACCTGTGGGTGTGGCAAGCACAACCATCCGTGGGAAAACGCTAGACCGCGGGAACACTCGATGTCAGGGTCAGATGTCAAAAAACTGCCTGTGTAAAGAGTGTCACCAAAATTGTTGTTAAACCGAGTCAAATCAGTGCAAGACTCTGATGTCGGTGTCGAAATGGCAAATCGTCGATGTCGAAGATGCTTCCCGTTGATGTCGGTGCCGGTGCAGAGCGGCGAGTCATTGATGTCGGGCTCGCCAAAGTCAAGATGATGTCGAGGATGATGCCGAGTGTGCACGCACACTCTGTGTGTGTCGATGCCCGAGAACAAATATCGTATATCTGGAGTCGGAAAGACGAGATGTCTATGTAGAAGAAAATTATAATGTTTCTACTCTCTCTCTCTCTCTCTCTCTCTCTCTCTCTCTCTACGCACACAAAGAGCTTTCTCTCTCTCACTGGCTCGCTCGGATGGTTGAGAGCGGGTGTGTATGAGTTGCTAAGGAGTTGGGGTTCAGAGGATTATGGTGGGATAAATTGCTAGCACACACTAAGTGTGTAGTTTAAATTTTTTTTAAAAATTTACTATACTGTCGAAATGGCAAACTCTGCGTACTATCGATTGACAACAGGGTGTGCTTCTCCTTGCTCAGGTTTGCTTCCTTGTTGCCCTCTGTATGCTCCCTGCATCACCAATTCTCCCGACTCTCCAATTGCAGCACTGTTCGAAATTCCTAAAGCTTCAATTCCCCTGCATATGGTTCCCCTACTCCCGGCTCTGTTGTAATCACTGTCAATTTTCTTGCTGCTGCCGGCAGATCCAATCTGTTGAGTACAAGGGATTTGCATTTGCTCGACTGGCTTTGATTCCCTCAGCTTGACTGCTCCAAACTCGAACCTGCTTTCTCTGTTGCCAACTTGAAGCTTCCTTACTTCAAGCTTTCCTTGAGCACTGTGTGCAGCGCTCGTAAGCCCGATTTTCCTTGCCTTTCAAAACTCCTCTCTCTCTCTCTCTCTCTCTCTCTCTCTCTCTCTCTAAACCTGCATCTCGACTCCCTGTTCAACCCTCTATCCTGCTGAGCTTGCCAAGCTCTCCTTGCTCGGGGTTGCTGTACACGCGGGGTGTAGCTAGGGATGTTGGTGTGCTCTTATACCACAGGTTGTGTTTGTGGAGCATTAGAGAGTAGTACTACTCTCATCTCCTTATTTTCCTTATGAACAAAGAATGAGATGTAATGGGTGGGCGCTCGGCCATGGCCAATGGCCAGTTGGCCTAAAACCCAACATCTCCCTCGTGCCCATTCTGAAGAGGATTTGCTTTGACAAACATTCCCCAGCATCCCGGCTTTGATCTAGCATTTTGTCTCGGACTATACTCCCCAATTTCTTGCTTCGATGACACACACTAACACATAGCAGCTTCGACGGTGTATTTTGGAGCACTTTTTCCCATGAGCACGACTTCTGAATGGCAGTTTCAACCACACGTAGCTAGTTGATCGTGCTGTGCGCTTGGTTTTTGATTGACGTGTTTTTTTGACCGATGAGGTAGTGTGCTAGTTTCTTGACACTTTTGTTCACAGGTTGCACGTTCTTTGTTCAGCACAGATAGTGCTCATGTATGATTGCATCCGTGGATATAGCTTGAGCTAGATATAGCTTGCAGGTACCAGGTCACAGGTTTATAGTACTTTTGGACAGATGCAGGTTCACAGAGCCGCTCATTCAGGAGTGAGCTTATTTGCTAGGGTTTTGGCATTTTATGTATACCATTTGTGGATTTGTTTACTAAGACACTGAGTGTCTATGCTTATGCACTATTGGTGAGATTTGTTGAGTTTTCGCTCAATTTTTAGGAAAACCTCTGTCGGATTTTTCCTAGATTCTTGCCATGTTCTATGCATATCTGCAGTTTTACACTTTGATGGTTTAGTGGTTGAGTTTGACCCCCATTTTGACAGTGATCAAGTGTTCCCTCTCATTTTGACGTTTTTTGTCAGCTTGGACACACTTTAGTGTTCTTGTACCCTCTCTCGTAGGAGTGAGGATTGTGTATGCTTGTGTGGCTATAGAGACAGACAGTCACAGGTTTTTTGTGGATTTTTGCATGCAGTTTCTCTTGTGGGATACGTTTTGAGCAAGTTTGCTCACTACTTGCGTTTATGGTTATGTGCTTTACGCTCAAATGAGTTGTTTGTCCCAAATTGTACGCTTGCACATATAGCAAATTGTGGAGCTGATTTTATGCATATGTGATCATCGGTTTTGATGCGTTTAATCATGGTTTCCATATTGTGTAGTGGTCGAGTTATCTCCCACTTTGTTGTCAGTTTGGCATGGTTTTATGGTAAAGATTGTACTTGAGTTTTTGCCTAGTTTATTGGGGAGACTCTGCCAAATTTTTTCCAGGTTTTCTTGCCATAGTTTCTTGACATTCACTTATGGTTGCAGACATGTGTGACAATTTAGAGTCTATAGTGATGACTCATGAGAGGCAGCGGTCTCGTAGTTGCCAATACATGCGATGTTGGCATTGTAGCCACACACGACGCATTAGACACAATTGTTTCAGATGTAAGAGGCAACTGCAAAGATCTATGCATGGTGCAGATGAGGTTTTGGCACATGCTAGAGTGATGGCTTGGTGATGTCACATTTGTATTTAGCATTCCTCCTAATTACGTGTCTCTAAGAGGTGACACTTCTCCACAATGGTTGTCAGAAGAGGATGCAGTCTTCCACGTCACACCACATCATGACTGGTTTAGCACCTTCTCTAGTGGGAGCTTTGGTTGTGTACACTTGATCGATGGTTCGGCATTTGAAATTGCAAGTTCTTGAGATGTTTTCATGTCATTGCCTAGTGGTGCATCATATATGCTACAACATGTGTGCTATGTTTCTCAACTGAGATAGAGCTTGATCTCAGTGAGATAGTTAGCAGATTTTGGGTGTCAGATATTGCTTAGACAGTAGTCTTTCTAGATGCATTGCAAATCATCAGTGATTGTCAGAGGAGCCGCAGTGGCTTGGTATATCCTATGCATGTATCTGAGGTTCGAGACGGCATAGTCTTGGTTTTCTTGTTGACACGCTTTGAGCGAGAGACGAGACGTGTCTCCTTTGCAGGTGAGCTCCACCATGATCATGAGATAGAGCATTTAGCTATGCAGGACGTGCCAATAGACTCTATAGAGATAGAGGTAGAGCGGCAGTGCTCTAGTGAGATGCAGTAGTAGGTGTTGTCAAGGTTTGTGCAGGCAGAGATAGAGTGGTTCTGCTCCCTAAAGACACAGGCAAAGATGATAGACATGGAGTTCTTTGATATGCTCATGCTAGAGGCCGATGAGTTAGTGCCAGGACGCACAGTTCTATCTATGGGTGAGAGGGTTGTAACCATCCCAGTGTCGGCATTGACACATCCACACGTGGTGGGTAGTCCTGATGATGTAGTACATACAGATAGTGCAAGCGAGGTGAGTATAGCTAGGTTTGTGCAGATTTTCTCAGCGTTTGGGTGTCTCATGTAAGACCTCATAGCAACTGCAATGAGAGCATTTGCATCAGGGATTGTCAATCGTACGGTGAATGACACTAGCATGATGCATAGTGAAGTCTTGCTGACCATACAAAGAAGTCTGTGAGATTTACATGCAAGCTCTAGCATGGATACACACACTCATCTATCCCTAGAGCCAATATGGTTGCATGCAGATCGATTGAGCGAGCCAATGGGCATAGGTTGAGAGAGTCTCTCAGCTGTTTTCTTGTATAGCTGATAGGACTGCATGTGGATCGATTTGAGCGATCAAGTGAGCATAGGTTGAGAGAGTCTCTCACCTGTTTTCTTGTATATACTAGTAGTTTAGCTAGTAGGGCCCACTTATCGGCACATTCGCCTTTAAGTGGGAGATTGTTGGGGTAAATGGCTTGTGGCTTGCCAGACCACCCAGGTTATGAGCGCTCGTCCACTTCTCACCTTATCGATTGTACATATATACAACAATAAGGAGTAGCTCATTTGAGCCATCCTCCACCCATAGCGGTCTACTCTCTCCTTCTCCCCTTCCGCACGCACACAGCACCACATCCGCACTGCACATGCACACTTCACACTTCGTGGCTTAAAAAAGATCTTACCCAAATCATAATTGTTTGCCACCTCATTTGCAACCTAACCTAGCTTGTTGGCCCCTCAAGTAAACATGCTTCAAAACTATCTTTGACTCTTTCACCATCCACATGTCACCTCTGGATACACCCAAGTTAGTCACAAAGAGAGAGAGAGAGAGAGAGAGAGAGAGAGAGAGAGAGAGAGAGAGAGAGTTGGCAAAGAGAGGAGCTTCGCAAACAACCCACTACCTGATTTGATAGGAGTGCATTTTCTTGTTAGAATTGCCTTTTGGGATTGTGACTAGGTCCTTTCCAATGTGTGTGTGTGTGTGTGTGTGTGTGTAGCTATTTTAACATAAATAATAAGACATAATTGAACTTTTACATTCAAAAGACAGCTAGCTCCAGAGAAAGGGAAATAATTACAAAAACAACACGGTCTTAGAATTATCTTTGTACAATGTTTATAAGAATGAAGACTCATTCTAGTATACAGATATCAGAAGTACTTCCCTCACAGTAGGTGTAAGTGTAATCATGTGTAGACAACTTCTTTAAGCCAAAAAAGAACTTCCAAGGTAAGATAGAGTCCTTACCTGCATCCATCCAAACCAAACAATAGATATTTTAGCCTTGGATGTGTTTTATAGGTATCAATGGACTATACCAGTTGTTATCCATGTCCATCTTACAACATTTTTAACTTACAAGCTTAGTCCAAAGTATTTATGTGTTCCATATACATTAAAAAATATATTATTACCCCAAAGTTTATATTTTAGCATAAAGATTATTCTGATTAGAAGGCCATAACCCCTTCTAATCCAAGTGTCTTATCCCCCCATCAACAACTTTATCAGTTTTTTTGTTTTTTCCTTTGCCAGATTAGTGAAGCTCCATCACATGAAGCAATAAAAGAAGCCTTAAAAAAGAAAAAATCCCTTAATGTTCAAGAATATCAAGCTTGTTTTTTGTTTATTTAGGACAGATACAATTTATGCCCATTAGGGTTCATGGAATCCAGTCCTTCCCAAGTTTGTATGTCATTTACATTGATTATACATCTCTTAGCCGACCAAGTGGCAGAGAACCCTTGCGGTATCCAGTCGGGACCGAATGTCAAACCATGAAGTAAAAGGAATAGATGTCATAATAATCAATATCTAATTCTCCTAAATGATTTTCTCATGTTAAACTGATCATTTAATATGGGGAAGTGCCACGGGAGAGAAAGCTGGAATATTGGTTAAGCTAGTAGACCGGCCACATTAGGGATCCAAAGGAGGGAAAATAGGGATCCAAAGGGGGGGGGGCATCTGCAAAAGAGCTATGTGCAACAATGGGCTCAAAAGACCCTAAGGTTCATCCCATTAAGACTTCCAAAATTCAAAGGTTGTGTCCAAAGGTCAAACATTAGGGGAATTGGATGCTTTGTGTGTGTCCCAAAAAGTCTTTGTCAAGCCCTACATAGGAGGGGGCGAGCCCAGGAAGTAGGGGATGAGAGAGAAACACCCACACACACTCACAAGCTTCATTTGTACACAAGGGGAAAGAGGGACACATGTCAGCTCCCTAGGCCAGATGCCCACAAGGTATACTCAAATCCTATTGGATGGCCATGGAGGTGGACCAATCAAAATTAGGCTAGAGTAAATCTAGTTTAATTAATTTAAAAACACTTAATAAAAGAACCAATAAGAATTAAGCTCTCTAGAAGACTTTTGGACAGTCTCCCAAGGGGACCAATGAGCATTCAGTAGCCCAATGGCTTGCATGATTCCTATTGGCCAGGAGGCAAAGGGGTCCAATGAGAGTTTAGTTGCATTTATTAATTACCTAAAGCTCTCACAAAAGGGGAAATGGGGACACATGTTAGAAGGCTATCACTTATGCTGCTTAATTTCCATTGGCTAGGCCTGGGGAGGTCCAATAGGGTTGTAGCATGAACATTTAGAAACGGGGGTCGACTAAGAGAGGGATGGGGGCTGATTTTTGCAATGCATTATCACACACACACTCACACAATCTCAGATGTGAAGCAAAGAAGACTCTCTCTCCTTCTCAAGCTTTAATGGAAAGCTTACCACCTACTCCAAGCTTGTGAGAAGGGATGCCTACACCAACAACTCTTGGCTTTGTGATGCAAATCCAACCAAGAGCCAAGCTTCAATGCATGCTCATCTCCTCTACCATGCTAATTACTAAGCTAAGCTATGCTAATATGAGTGATTATGTGAGGAGATGTACATCTTTCTTGTAAGAATACTCCTTCTTGAGGAATCTCAAATCTAGAGCGAGATTTTCCGAGCAATCCCTAAAATGAGCAAGACTGGCCAAGGCACACTATACAAAACAAAAACCAAACATGATTTTTTAGGTGACTTCAAGCACAACAAAAAAAAAACTAAAACAAGATTACACCTAATTTTAATGGTAAAATGACCACAAATTTTTGACAGAAAAAACCCCTTGAACAAGGGTTTGTTGGTAGAATGTTTCCTTTGATAGGCTAGTGATCCTTGTTGAAGATAGTGGCACCATGATTCCAATGGATATAAATCTCCTATTTCTACCTCCCTACATGTAGGACCACGTGCACAAGACTTACACTAAAAGAGTAAGGTTTTTGTCACTCGAACAAATCTCATGAATAAGGAGAGTCTGGGAGCTTGAGATTCTTTTCACTTCTTCTTCTTCTTCTTCTCCTCTCTCTTGCTCTACCTCGATCAAGTTATTGTGGGTTGATGTAAAATAACATACTATGGATTTGAAGTTACTCTAGAGAAAACGGTGGAAACTTGAAAATAATTCTATTATTGCAATGAGGCTATTCTTTTGAGAAAATCCACATCATGGTATATATTAAAGTTTGGATCACACCAATGTAGGTAGCCTTCTATCGGGGGGGGGGGGGGGAGTGGGAGTTAGTGGTGTTGCCAAAGGTGCTGGCGACAAACGTGTCAAGGGAGGTGGTAATGGTGGGGGATTATAAAGAGTGCTTTGATAGTAGAGTACACAAGGTTGATAAAGCTATGAACAATTTTCTTATGACAACTTTGTCCACATGCTAGTTCTCTTTCACCTGCGCATATCGATAGAAACCTAGGTTTGGTGTAATTCCACCTATAAATTTTGAGATTTATCTTCAAATTCAACGTAGAAGGTGAATAGACCTACAAAATTTAGAGAAATTTAGTGTAAAAACCTTCTCTTGAATTTTCCATGTTAATATGAGCACAACTCAAAGCTCCTAGATTGCTCTGGCTTCCTAGTTTGTTGAGTTGTCCGTCATGCCTCGACCCAGATTACTCACCCAACGTGTGATGCCCCTATGATGAATACACTTCTTAGAGCCATGGTGCATGATTGTCATTGTAGTCCTTTGAAATGCTTTTCCTAATGCGGCTTAGCCCTCCATTTTTGTTTGTACTCTATTTATTGTTTGGGAGTTGTACGTCCATCAATGCCTCATAGCAATTCAAATGGATGGTAGTCTAGCATTGCATATGTCCTCTTGCTGAATGATGTGGCCCAGGCCTCGGTCCTTAGCACCCTATAAGGTAACCCCCTCAAAGGGGTAACTGGGAGATTTGGTGTGCTACAACAAACAACATTGTGCCACGTTGAGACAACTATGTTGGCTAGGAAAGGTAAATCTTAGGGTCCCTAATCATTGAAAATTTTGGTTTTGAAGGAGTTGGGAAAGAAAATTCACAATAGACGAGGCAAGAAGGTCCTCAAGTTCAATAGTCTTCATTTTCAACAACTATATAGTATAAACAAAACCCTTTAAAAAATCTCTTTGAAAGAGACGCGGACTCTTTCACGTACGGGCAGGGACCAGTGCTCAAAAAAAACTTTGTTCTGAAAACTTGGCAAACCTACCTATGAGAATTTTAGTGGTTAACTGACTAAATTTGAAGATTTTACACCAAATGACGCTAAATTTCTCTAAATTTTGTAGGTTTTCTCACTTTCAAACTTAAAATTTAGAGGTAAATCTCGAAATTTGCAAGTGGGATTACACTAAACCTAGGTTTTTTTTTCAACCCCTCCCCCTCTCTTTCTCTCCCCTCGCACTCTCTCGATCTCTTTAAAAAAGAATTCTCTGAAAGAGCCCGCGCCAGCGTGGACTTTTTGTTTAGAGAGATTGAGAGGGATGGAGGGGGGGGGGGGGGGGAGAGAGAGAGAGAGAGAGAGAGAGAGAGAGAGAGAGAGAGAGAGAGAGAGAGAGAAAGAGAGAGGAGGAGGGGATCGTATATGGGCGAGGGAAGGTGGACGGGAAGAGGCTGAGGAGGCGGAGATTGCGCATGCTGTAGGATCAACATATCTGTGCTGATGTACGTCACAGGACCTTGTACTCTGTCACAAGGAGAGCTTCTGCATGTTGACGCAGCCCAACCTAATCTCTTGTCGCACCATCGTTTTTGATATTGAGGCTTGAGTAGGCTTTTCCCAACCCAATTAAGCATCCAGTGTGAAGAATCGTGATGGTTGTTGGACTAAGCAAGGCAGGGGAGGGAGAGCACGTGCTCCTGCAAGGCAAGAGTTCAGAACTTCTGTTAGGGATGCGTAGAGGCAGCAAAAGGAGACCTTCGGACTCTGAAGAGGCGTAGTGCATAATCGCACTTTTCTTCCCCCCTCTCTCTCTCCCAGTCAAAAAGAAACTCCTCTCTCTCTCTCTCTCTCTCTCTCTCTCTCTCTCTCTCTCTCTCTCTCTCTCTCTCTCTCTCTCTCTCTCTCTCTCTCTCTCTCTCTCTCTCTCTCTCTCTCTCTCTCTCTCTCTCTCTCGATCCAGAATATTGTACTATATGTGTCCAAAATTTGAACCGCTTGACACAAAAAATTAAGCATTACAAAAGCCGATCCAATTATATGATGAAAAAATTTGTATTTCTCAAAAAGTAAACCTTATTATCTCATACATACTGGTAGCCTTTAAAAGAAAATTGATTACTCTAAATATTCCCTCAACCCAAAAACCAGAAGTCACCACCTCCTTTCCCTCCAACTCCCACTGCATCTCCGCCTCTGCTTGGGATAATCTCCACCTCCTAAGTCACCCCCTTTTGCATGTTATTGCCTCTACCCATCTCCCTGCAGCCCCCATACCCATGTGCAGGCCTAACGTTCACTCATGGCAAACTTGGCCCTCTCCTATCACCTACAGTCACTATGTTGTGCCTCCATACCAGTTCCCAACAGCCTCCATACTAGCACGTAGACCTGATGCTTCCCTATCGTCTCTACAAACGATGTGCCAAGAAAGAGAGAGAGAGAGAGAGAGAGAGAGAGAGAGAGAGAGCACCCAACTAGTACAATTGCAAGATATTCACCAAACACGTGGACTGCCATGCAGTTGTGGACTGAGAGTCGCCTAAGTTTTCCTAAAAACCTGAGAGAAGATAGAGAAAGAATCTCCAAGATTCTCCATATTTCAAAATAAAAATAATTGAGGGCCTCATACTGTCTTAATTTGTTAAACATATTGCAAAACCTAAGTGGGAGCCCTTGTAAGCTCATCAGAGAACTGTCAGCGCACAAAGAGGCTGACCTTGAATGGGAACTACAATCTCCTCCGATCCAAAGCTAAGCCTTGAAACAAACAGAGCTTGTGCTCTTGCTGCATGCAACTGTTGAAGTGATACGATAGCACCTGGCAAACGCGAGATCCTAGAAGACACTGGTCTGATGAGAGAAGACAACATTGGAGAGGGGGAAGGGGAAGAGGAGCTGCCACCCTTAAGGGCTATTGGGAAGCATCACTGCAGAGGGCCTCGAGAAAGTTTGCCTTAATTAAGCGGACGCCCGTGCAGGAGTCAGGTAAATGGGAAATTAGAGGAGGTGCAGAAGTGGAAGTCGAAGGTGCAGCTTATGTGTAAGAGAGGAGCTCTGTCTGATATGATCAGCATGCGCCTTCCTCGGCAAAGCATCTGCTCAATAGATGAGACTCTGCATTCGCATAGCTGCAGATTTTGAGAATCTCTCTCTCTCTCTCTCTCTCTCTCTGTCTCTCTCTCTCTCTCTCTCTCTCTCTCTCTCTCTCTCTCTCAGTCAAAAAGAAACTCTTTGAAAGAGCGCGCACCTGCACGCACTCTTTCAAAGAGTTTCATTTTTACTGTGAGAGAGAGAGACAGAAGGGGGGGGGGGGGGGGGGGGGAAGGAGGTGCTTTTCGGTCTGTTTGTCTGCAGATCTCGTTCCGAAATTCTTGCCTCATCAAATTTTCAAATAGGTTAGCAACAGAGCTGGACGAGGAGGGTGTCTAGAGGGAAACAAACAAAACATGAAGTGTGCGTGGAGGTCCGGTCCAGTTTATCGTGATCCGTCTCTCTCTCTCTCTCTCTCTCTCTCTCTCTCTCAGGCGAATATGTGTGAGACAATAAGCAGCCTGATGAAGGTCACCATGATTCCTCACACAGCCAGCGTTTGGCTCCTTGGCTAGCTTACAAATGCAATCATAAGTAGACTTCTGACCTCACGGCATCTAAGCTTCTCTCACTCATCCACCCAGCTAGCTGCTCTTGCATGACACAAGTGAGCAGGCGTATCTGTAAAGATCAAAGGACACCTACATGTATGCAAATCACGATGTTACACAAGCATGATCTGGTGAACCAATGTTTGAAGCCAATATCCTCACACACTCTGCGAAAAGCGCAAGCAGCTAGTTGCAGTCATGAACCCGCTGGCTTAATTACTTGAGGATTTCAACCATCATAAGCTTTTCTACCCTCATGTCCAATTTGACGTTTACTCGTTCTATTTCTTTGCCCTCTGCCGTCTGCATTGCCAACAGCCTGATAGCATCGACAAAAAAAATGTGATGACAAGTACTTGAGCACTAGCATTGTCTAGTCCAAGTGCCTTCTTAAGTGGAGGATCACATAAGATTTGCGATTTCTCAGTACTACTATGCAGCTTGTGAGCCTTGATGTAGTCCCATACTCGCTTGAGAGTATCAGGCTTTGTGGTCTCCGAGGTTTGCGAGATGGGAGCAAGCTGGAGGAGACCCTATAGCGGATCTGAGCGCCACCTCTAGGCTCGGGCTTGGGGCTGGGCTCGGGAGTGGTTTTAAGTTCGACCTTGGGCACTTTCTTGCTCATCTATACATCAACTCATGCAAAATGCAGAACAGTCACACAGTAGACTAGGGGCAAGATCTCAATCAATGGCAAGACGAAGGATCGCGATCGATGGCAAGAAAACGGATTGAGGTTGTTTGGGGTTGAGGGATCAAAGCTGGCACTTTCACGTACAATACCCCCATATTGTAACAACAAGGCTTCATGATACAACTGACATTGGACAACGGACGTCAAGTAGTAAATCATGAGGTGCAATTAGGAAGCGAGAGCTAATTGGCCATCCGATATTTGGAAGAAGCAGGAGGCATGAGCAGCAGATTGCACTACTATGATATGATTTCTACAGCTGTCAATAGTTCAACTGACTACAAGTAGTAATACTAGCACTAACATACAACATTTGAAGAGCATAATAATTCATTCCTTATTAGATATGATGTTGATCACTGCATTGCAAAATTACAAAAAACTCTCTTCTAGAAGATCCTCTCACAAACAATCGGCCATAGAGCATAGGATAAGGCCTATGATAGAATTGAATGGGAGTTCATACTTCAAAGTCTATATGATATGGGTTTGGATAGATTCTTTTTTACATTCTTTTTGGGAGTGCGTCAGCTAGAATTTCAGTTAATGGTACTCTTACAGATGTTATTCCATTGCATAAATCCATAAGACAAGGGTGCCCACATTATTCTTTGCTCTATGCTATCTCAGCTGATGCCTGGGATTGGCTTGTTAAAGATGTTATGCAATAGGAAAAACTCACTGCCATAGATGTTATGTAGTAGGAAAAACTCACGTACCTGGCTCTATGAAGCAAATGTGCCTCCAAAAGTGTGTTGATCATACTGATGCATTTGTGAGGAATGCATTGGAGGAAAAAACATGCCCATGCTGCCTATTGACTGGTGTTTAGGTTGAGCCATTATTTGATAGTTTATAGTTTAGCTTCTTTTTTATGTGCCATATCCGTACGATGTCGAGGGATATGTGTTCGCTACGTGAGGCCTCTGGCTGTGGGAGGTGTGAAAGAGAGAGAACAAGAACAACTGATGCAACTGACTTTGGCAATCGCCATAATCATCAATTAATCGATTAATACATTTGAGTACAACTTAATCTTTAACCAAGCCGAGCTGTTAACAGCACCGTCACTTGGATCATCTGCTAACTATGAGTTTAAGCTCCCATTTACAAGATTAACCGGGTCGTTAACGACACCGGACTTAACAAAATCTAATTCAATCTCTAACGGATGCCGATGATGAAAGTTTTCCTCTGCCGCTTTATCAGCTTCGAATACCTCATGGATTCTGCAAGCTTCAATTCAGTTCACTGCCTCGATCATCAAGCTTCAATTATTACCAATTATCTTGTAACTTCCTGCTTTATGCACTTTGGACTGGCTTATCTACCGTTCACGAGCTTTATCTTCACCTCTACTCAACTTGCTCCGAGTCCCTTAACCCCTGCTTGGCCTGCCTTGTTGGCTTTCCTCTTGCTTCTTACCTTGCTTTGTTTATCGTGCATGCCTTCTCCTGCTTTCTTCTCTTGCTTTGGTTCAAGACCAAGCTCGCCTTCTCAAGCTTGCTTGCTTAGTTCAGCAGGTTTCTCATCTTGTTCGCTTCGAAAAAAGCTTCAAGCTCCTTCCTCCTCTTGCTTTCCTTACCCTCGTTATCTCTCTTCTTAATTGCCTTCCCTTCGAATCCCTTTTTTAAGAGAGAGAAAAAAAACTTGCTTCCCGCTCCTGGCTCCGAGCCCTCCTCGTTCTTCTCCTTTGCCAAGCTTGTCTTTGTTCAAACTTGAGAGCACCAGAACTTGGAGCTATAGTCCTCCTTTGGTCGATTCAGCACGAGGGAGAGAAGCTTTGCTTTGTTTACCTTGCCGAGAATGAGAGTGAGAGAGAAGGAGCTCTGCTTGCTTGCCTCGTTTCCTCCTCACTTCGTAACCTTCCTCTTTATGCCATGGAGTCCTTCTTGCCCTTGGACTCCCCTCGTGACTCCTTGTTATGCCTTGCCGTCGGTTACCTCCTCAATCTGCCTTCGTTCTTCCTCACTGCCCTTATTGGCTTTCTTTTTTCATAACCCCGTTCTTTCGTTAGCCAAGGACAAGAGAGAGGATAGAGAGCTTTGCCTCTGTTAGCCGAGGTCGAGAGAGAGGATAGAGAGCTTTGCCTCCAAGCTCCCTTGCTTCCTTCCCCTCTTGCCAAGAGAGATGATAGAGAGCTTTGCCTCTGTTAGCCGAGGTCGAGAGAGAGGATAGAGAACTTTGCCTCCAAGCTCCCTTGCTTCCTTCCCCTCTTGCCCTCTTGCCCTCGTTGGCCTTCTTCCCTCGTTTTCCTTGCCGGAGACCTCCTCTTCGTAACCTTCCCCCCAAGCTTTGCTTCCCCGAAGACCTCCTTCTTCTTAACCTCGTTTTGTTCCCCCGTTTTTCCCCTCCAATAATAGATCCCCAAGTTTTTTCCCCACCACGCAGTCACGGCGCCGTGACGGACGTGGCATGGGAGCGACTGCCATGACGTGGCAAGCCCGGATTGTGGACAGCACCGTTTGACACAATCCAGGTACCAAACATGGTCGCCTCTGCATGTTGAGCATTTGTTTCTCCATGCTCATCCTCGTCTGAGCCTCCTGCAAGTCGCCACCGGCTTCTTTTCCTCCTCTCTGCGCTCGCCTATGCTGCCTGCACGTTTTTTCTCCATTCTTTTCTTCTTATTCACACTCAATTACCCTCCCCCTTGGGCGGCCATACTTATTGGCTTTGGGCGGCCTTAGCCCTTGGGTGGCCACACTTGGTATGCATGTCGGCAAAGCATTTCCAAGCACAAGTTATTTCTCCCAGCAATCCTCGGCTAATAATATCTTCATGAATTTCGATGTCGTAAAAGTCTTGAATAGTGCCACATGCCTGCAAAATGTAAGTATAAGTGATTGCATTTGATGTAAGGTCTTCCCATCACATTCAGTCAAAGAGTGTCAGACTAGCCAGGCATTGCCAATTACAACTACCGCCGGCCGCCAACATTGGACAGGCATTGGCATACATACCGATTAAAGCACTGCCATCTCAAGCACTTATTCTGTTGTATTCAAAACCCTTGCTGATGCTCAAAACTCCCAGACGGAACACCGACCAAGCGGACTGGACTGGTATGGGACCGGCCCCCGGTGAATCTTTAACGGCCAATAACTTGGCAACCGAAACTCCGATCGCTGATCTGAAAAGACTGATGTGCTCCAAAAAGTGAGCACTTCAAGCCCATGCATTCATTTCATTTCTGTCACCTTAGTTGCAGTTGCCCAGTCCGGTACGGATCTGAAATCGACTTAAACTTCAAATTGCCATAACTTTTTGTAAGATCCCCAACCCGCCTACACCAAGATCGGGATGGGATCCTTGACAGGTCTCTAGGCCTTATAAAAATCAGAGTCTCTAAACAAGAAAAATCCAAGGAATAAACCTTTGCCATTGACAATGTCTTGAGTCTATAGCCCTAGAAGAAGACCTAGTCCTGTCTCACAGCGGAAACGGGACATTGTATTCAAACGGCCTACAAAAAAAAAATTCTTATTCCGGCCCTATAACTTCATCATTCAGATTATGGTTTCCTTAGCCAACGCTTTTTTCCCCCTAACATATGTGAGGGCACAGCCGTTGGTAGATTCCTCTTCCAAGTGAGAAGTTTCTAAAACGTTTTAGTGCACGGGAATGGATAGTTACCTGACTAATCAAGTCCACCCGTCCATGATTGACAACCTTAGTCAATCCCCACTTACCACCCCGCACTCACACAAGATTCATTTATCTTATTATTACATTGTTTTAACATTTAAAATAATGGTTTCTTTTAACGTTCCATCACAGTAATTCCTTGAAGACAGCATTGAAAGCATTCTTTTAGAAAACAAACATCTTTAAACTTAAGACAGGGTACTGTCAATCAAAACATTATCCATAATAACCATGACCAGTACTCTTCTTGTCTCAAGACCACCTAAGGGTGAAAAACGACACCCATTCCTTATTCAAATCTGGAGTGGATAAACCCCCACCCAAGGTTCCGGGTGCCCATACACCAAACCAGTTGCCCATACAACCGGACGGCTCCCCCTAGGATAAAAAACGGTATCCTAACTTATGTAGAAACATCAAGACATGACACGGAGTAGAAACTCATCGTTCATGGGGATAACCGACTTAACCGTGGCTAGAAAGCCAATCATTATCATCAATTTATATCAAGGAATCGGAGATGTCTTAAGGATGATCAAACATATCTTTCCTAATTCAACCAGTTTTAACCCAAACAATTCTTTCCTATATTATAAACAAATACACGTTGGAAGTTACCTTCCGTTTGCAGTCAGTTTATCCTTCTAACGTATGCAATGCTAACTTATAAAAGAACTTAAACTAATTAAAGACTTAATTGAACAATGGGAAACCCACCTGGGATTGATTGGCCATCTGTTGTTGCGCTGGTGCGTGAAGACTCTCATTCGTAGGCCTACTACTAGGCTCGGCTTCGTCGTCGTGCGACGCTCTAGTTTGTTTTGGAGCTACTTCCTCATCATCAGATGTAGGATTTGCTCGGGTTCTTTTTTGTGCCATAACTTCTTATCCTTATGAAAAGGACGTCTAATCATTAGGTAAATAGTTCAAATTCTAAACTTAACCTTTGTATTTAACCGTAACCCATCCAAGGTTAAATATATAGTCTTAATTGGTAAATTCTTGACCTAGTAATTTCTTATTTGTCTATATAAGCATGATAACTTCTTCCACCGTTTCCCTAAGGGTTTTCTAAGCTCTCCTAACTTTCTTATAATTTTCTATATCTTTTTCCTAATTTTCCTATCAACTTTTAAGATAATAATTTACTTATTTTGGGCTTAATATTTATTATATTTAATTTCTCTTGAAGATTTCATTTCCTTAATTTGATATCATAGGTTTGCACTTACTATAATTTTTCTAAAAACTTTTAACCACAAGTCTATTTATTTTAATTAATCATTTGCTCAAAATAAGACTTTTGGTCAATTATGATTTACTCACCTCACTAATTAACTATGGTATAATTACCACAAGTAGATAAAGATATTTTTGACGTATGGTAATTATCTTATTATTTTATAACTTAATTATATAATTTCCATCTTCAATTTTTAGCTAAAGATAGTGTAATTTGACTTAGATAAATATCTATACTAATTTTCTAACCTTGACATAATTATCACGGCCTCTTTATCCTATAATATAGCTCTGATAAATAGCATGTAATCATCTAGCATGATTTACTAATTTCCCTCTTTAATTTTTAGCTAAAAATAGTGTAATTTGAGTTAGATAAATACCTATACTACTTTTCTAACCTTGGCATAATTATCACGGCCTGTTGACCCTATAATAAATCTCTAAAAAAATAGCATGTAATTATCGCACATGATTTACTAATTTCCCCCTTTACTTTTTAGCTAGAAACAGTATAATTTGACTTAAATAAATATCAATACTACTTTACTAACCTTAGAATAATTATCACTGCCTCTTGACCCTATAATACAGCTCTGATAAATAGCATGTAATTATAGCACATGATTTACTAATTTCCCCCTTTACTTTTTAGTTAAAAACAGTATAATTTGGCTTGGATAAATATTTATACTACTTTTCTAACCTTGGCATAATTATCACGGCCTCTTGACCCTATAATACAGCTCTGATAAATAGCATGTAATTATAGCACATGATTTACTAATTTCCCCCTTTACTTTTTAGCTAGAAACAGTATAATTTGACTTAAATAAATACCTATACTACTTTCCTAAGTTGGGCATAATTATCACGGCCTCTTGACTCTATAATACAGCTCTGATAAATAGCATGTAATCATAGCACATGATTTACTAATTTCCCCTTTTACTTTTTAGCTAGAAATAGTATAATTTGACTTAAATAAATATCTATACTACTTTTCTAACATTTTCATGATTATCACGGCCTCTTGACCCCATAATACAGCTCTCAAAAATAGCATGTAATTATAGCACATGATTTACTAATTTCCCCCTTTAATTTACCCCTAAAAACAGCATAATTCCACTAAGATAATTAGTTAAACTAATTTTATGAGCTTGTCCTAATTATCACAGGTTTTTTAACACCTAATTAACCACTGATAAAAGTATCTCAACAATTGAAATCAATTTACTAATTTCCCCTATTTAAATTTCTCAAAAAACAGGGTATTTTAGCTAAAGTAATTAGCTAAATTAATTTCCTGATCTTCTCCTAATTATCACGGGTTATTGCACACCTAATTAACTACTGATAATTATATGGAATCATTTTAATTCCATTTACTAATTTCCACTATTAAAATTTTTCAAAAAACACAGTAATTATGCCTAATTAATTATCTGAGCTTCTCCTAATTATCACAAGTTTCTTAACACCTAATTAACCACTTATAAATTTATCTCAACAATTGAAATCAATTTACTAATTTCCCCTATTTAAATTTCTCAAAAATTAGGGTATTTTAGCTCAAGTAATTAGCTAAGTTAATCTCCTGATCTTCTCCTAATTATCACGGGTTATTGCACATCTAATTAACTGCTGATAATTATATGGAAGCATTTTAATTCCATTTACTAATTTCCCCTATTAAAATTGTTCAAAAAACACAGTAATTATGCGTAATTAATTAGCTAGATTAATTTTCTGAGATTTTCCTAACTATCACAGGTTCCTTAACACCTAAATAACCACTGATAAATTTATCTCAACAATTGAAATCAATTTACTAGTTTCCCCTATTTAAATTGCTCAAAAAACAGGATATTTTAGCTAAAGTAATTAGCTAAGTTAATTTCCTGATCTTCTCCTAATTATGACGGGTTATTGCACACCTAATTAACTACTGATAATTATATGGAAGCATTTTAATTCCATTTACTAATTTCCCTTATTAAAATTGTTCAAAAAACACAGTAATTATGCCTAATTAATTAACTAGATTAATTATCTGAGCTTCTCCTAATTATCACCGGTTCCTTAACACCTAAATAACCACTGATAAATGTATCTCAACAATTGAAATCAATTTACTAATTTCCCCTATTTAAATTGGTCAAAAAACAGAGTAATTCTACCTAATTAATTAGCTAGATTCATTATCTAAAATTTTTCTAATTATCACGGGTTCCTTAATACCCAATTAACCACTGATAAATATATTATAGAAATTGAAATCAATTTACTAATTTCCCCTATTTAAATAGCTCAAAAAACAGAGTAATTAGGAAAATTGCTCAAAAAATTATAGGATAATTTTCCTAGCTTAATGATTGTCTAATGCAACTCTGATAATTACCTCTTCTTAATGTAAGCTTAATTAATGTATTTATCATTAATTCATGGTTAATTTGGCTAATTTCAGCCATAATATGATAGGATAATTAATTAGCTTAATATTACTAAGATTAATTACAATAATCATTAGAGATTAATTAATTTAAAGAGGTTTAAGGAGCATGCATAGGTCTAATCTTTGATTTATTAACAATTTATCTTAATCTAACCTTGCTAATTAAGAAGGATTAGGTTAATTACCGTTAGGGTTAATCAATTAGAGATTAAACTCTAATGATTTTTGCGTAATGTTCTCTCTAGATGAGAGAGAGAGTAGCAAGGCTCCGAGTCTGTGTAAAATGTGAAGCTAGGGGTCCTATTTATAGTTTTCTGGCACTCATAAGCTCTCACCGGCTGAAAAAGGCAGTTGCTTGAAGTTCAAGCAGCCCCCAGCAAGTCAAAAAACGACCCCTGCTGCTAAATGAGTCCCTGACAGGTCAATGATGACCCTCCCATTACCTGCCAGCTTTTTAAAATATCAATTATGCTATATTTTGACCCATTTTACTTAATTGGTAAATATCTTGTAAATATCTAGGAGGCCTTTAATAAAGTCTATGCTTAAATGATTACTGCAACCCTTCAATTTTACCTATTTTATTCAATTCACAGTGTAAACTTCCAGGGGTCATAACTATGCCAGTTTTTATCGGAATTCAATTCTGAAAATTTCTAGCCCGGGGTTTGCTGTGCTTAAGATTCCAAAAATACCAATATTTGCCATGGTCGGACAATTATACATTGCTTTTTCAATAATCATATCAATTTGATTAAGCTTTATAAAACCTTTAAGGTTTCAGAAACTGGAAACCTTACACTTTTGCACCGTAGCTCTAATCGACGAACTGTAAAGACAGGCCGATAGAGCACTTCAAGCACTACTGTTTTAGATCATAATATCCCATATGTGCTCACTTCAAACGTAGCCCTTTTTAGCATCATTAAGGCATGTTTTGGACCTTTTGAGCCGCATCCATCATACATTAACCATTAAGCTTGGCATGTTAACAAGCCCTGATCACTGCTCATTAAATGTATAGGCTTCAAAGAAGCTCAGCTTGCATTTTGTTGCTCTTTTTCTCTTCATGGCAGCGGAGCTGCACGACATCCACCCCTTTGAACCTACACAGCCTCCGGTCTGTGCCAAGAGCACTTCAATCTGCATCTGTTATAGGTACCTTAAGCTCTTGCCAGCATCAAACTCACTTAACTGGTAAACATATGAAAAATGAAATAAGGCTTATACCCTATCATCAATGTTCTAGCTTAATCATTAGGTAGTTGCCCATCAAAAATCTCTGAACTACATCTGTCGTATCTTCAAAGCATTCGATCATGGATAACTTGTTTAGTGAACCCCGCCAGACTCAAGTGCTCCAATTAATGATGCACACGGCTTGACCATTAAGCTCTCTTTAAGGAACCCTGTCAAGGTCAAGTATGCCTTACTCTGTCTGCACACGAAATGGCCGTCAAGTCCTTTACCTCAAGTTCTGGTAGGAGAACCGACTCAAAAGATGTAAAGATACTTCAACAATCGTCCAAAGAAGTCAGTTGGAAGCTAGCCATGTAATCTTATTGAATGCATAACCAAAACTATTTTGACTTAGCATAATCTAGAAACCAAAACCTTGTACCATGCAACCTGCTACATCAGATAGCTGGTACTCTTCAAATCAGCAACTAGCAATTTAGTAGCCCCCAAGATCAAACAGGAACCCAATCATCTATCCCACTATGAGCATTCCTTTAAAAAAAATTGCACCATCCTCCAAGATCATAGGGGATATACAATAATTTCCAATCATTACAGCATAAACATAAATTAACCCATAAATCTTCATACAAACCGCGTGGATCATATGGCATATAAGCCAATTGCCCCGGACCATGCATATATCTGTCATCTCCTGGGTCAAAAGCTAGCTCAAAATCCCCTACATCATAGGGTAACATCATATTCCATATAGCTTCAGGTAGCACCAGATACTGCCATATCCCCTGTGCAACTGGCTCATCCAAGTGTCGATCATCAATCACAGGTAAAAGAATTAGTAGTTCACCTTCGCTCTCACTAGTATTGGAATCCCAATCATGCATATCTGAATGCATCAAGTCTCTGGAAAAACTCTCTTAATTAGGCTCAAAAGATGCATCTGAAAAAAATTCTCTATCTCGTAGAGGCTCAAAATCAAGTAGTGCATCATCTAACAACTGCATAAGTTCATTATCTGTTGAATCTGAACAAACTGGCTCATGCATGATTCTGGATTGATTGGTATCCTTAGCATCTGTATTTGAGAAACCTTCCAAAGCTTTGTCCAGTAAGAACATAAGTTCTAGGTCCACCACTTGAGAAGGTTCCTCAATCCTGCACATTTGAGGTTGCTACAATAAACTAGGATATCCACATATGATATGCATACTAAACGCATCTGCAGTAAACTTCTCTTCAAGTCTTTCACCCTCACCCAGATACCTTTGCACTTCTGCAACACAAAGTTCAGCATGCACATTGAAAATTTCATCTACTGCCCTGTCTGTATCATCGGCACAATGAAACCAATCATATTCATCAACAAGAGATTGCACTTCACTATGCACCCCCTCTGAATAAGCATCATCAAGTTCATGATCATTCTGCCATAGTGTGAGCCCTGTGTCACAGATTCTCGATAGAGAAGAAGTTTGCTCCCTCTCTAAATCACCATCATCAAATTCAAGATCAGTCTGCCAGATCGGTAGCTCTAGGTCACAGAAGCGTCTCAAAGGAGTCTGCACCCCCTCTAAATCATCATAATCACGTTCAAGATCAGTTTTCCAATTTGATAGCTGCGCTTCACTAAAACTTGTCAATGAAGGAGTTTGCACCCCCTCTAAATCAAGCACATACTCTTGCTTAACCAAGTCCTCAAAATCTCGTACATCCAAATTCGATAAATGTGGTATACAAAAAACCATGGTCCTACTGCTCTCAACAGCAGCCCTGCTTTGACCTATAGCATCTGTATCATTAATCAACTCTTTAGCAAAATCTGTACCACTATCTTCAATCACCTCTATGGTAGAATCTGCACCAGAAAATTTTTGCTCTAATTCTGGTTCAGTAGCAAAAGTATCACTTGTAACCGAATCTTTCTGCATGTCTACTTGAATTTGGTTGCACTCATTTACCTGCAAAATTTCTTCTTGAGCTTTAGCCACTTCACTGTTTTGGTCCCTTGATTTCTTTCCCTCTTGTACTACAGGTACATGTTCTTTGAAAAATTCACCCTGTGTATCCTCAAGCTATAAAGCCTTACCCTCAAAGACTTCTACTTCATGCACAACATCTGCAAAACCCAACTTTGCATACACAACTTCAACTATGTCTTCATCATTAGCCTATAAGAAGGTAGCATCCTGCACAATAAACTCATCAATTACAGCTTCTAACTTTGATCGTACTTGTCCTCGAATATCTGTGTAGTCTGGTAGACTTGAACTCTGTTCTTGATAGCTTTCATATTGCTCATAACGTACTTGCATAATATCTTCTTTGAAATACTCCCAGTCATCGTTGAAAGCTTTGGTAACTTCTTGAATCTGCTCCTTCACATCTGAACTCACTAACTGCTCAAAATATTTGATCATCAACTCTTTTGGTATCCCTCTTACCTTGGTCTCCAGCTCATAGCACTCTATGTAGCCCTCTGGATCGTATCCATCAAAGAGTACTCTCTCATTGTATACTGCATCTAAAGCTGCATCCAAAGCTTCATCAATTTGATTTTTCTTCTTTACAGTCTCTACTTCAAGCAGAGATCCTTGAACCAATTGAAGCATCTTTGAAAAATTTGGAACTCTTGACTTATCATCAAAACCGTTTGCACTTAATTCTGCAATCAACTTCATCATCTGCTCTAAATTCTCCATCTTTACCTCCCACCCCGGCTCATTTCGTGTTGGGTTCACAAAAGATATCGAGGGATATGTGTTCGCTACGTGAGTCGGGCAGGCGTCGGGTCTCTGGCTGTTGGGCCTCTGGCTGTGGGAGGTGTGAAAGAGAGAGAACAAGAACAACTGATGCAACTGACTCTGGCAATCACCGTAATCATCAATTAATCGATTAATACATTTGAGTACAACTTAATCTTTAGCCAAGCCGAGCTGTTAATAGAAATATGCTAACTAGGAGTTTAAGCTCCCATTTACAGGATTAACCAGGTCATTAACGACACCGAACTTAACAAAATGCTAATTCAATCTCTAACGCATGACGATGATGAAAAGTTTCCTCTCTCTCTCACTTAGCATTGTTCTTTCTGATGGATACCACCTTATCTCGAGCAGACACAAGCTCAAAACATACTAAATTTGTTGCAAACAAATTAGTATGCAAAGTCACTGCAGTGACCTTCCCTCTTGATGAAACTATCGTTCCATATTTGAAGAAGTAACCACCTTTTAGGATATGGCATGGCTTTCATCTTCATAGATTGAATCCAAATTTGCCTCTTATAATTGGTAGCGGCATGATTATTCCACATGGCCAAAGATGTAAAGCATATTCCAACGATGATGTGCTCATTTTGTGGTAGATGCTATGGCTTTCCTCACATCTGCCATATTTTTTCAAACAATGATTCAAAATGGAAAGGAGCAGCATCTTCAATCTTTGTGAAAGAAGCTAATTAATTGAAGCTTTGAAGTTGGCACATTGTATGGTAAAAATATCCTCAATGTTTTATTTGTTTGCAACTAACTTATTTCAATTATGATGATGTCTTTCTAGAAAAGTTTAGGCATAGAACTCTATTAATTTTGATTGTTGTTTTTGTAATTTGATTAAAAAGGCATATATTGGTCAATTAAATAAAAACATGATTTTATTGTAACAAAAGAAGTCTTTCATAATAAATGGTGTTTGTTGGACATGTGTCGTGTAAAAAGGGTACCCTTGTATGAAGATCACAACCTTGTAGTATGGGCAAGGCAAGGAGACGTGGAAGGGATGATTGGTGTATAAATGAACTAATGAGGTGCAATAAATTGCTATCAAATTGATGTGGCTAAGACAAGGAAGGATTCACATGCTCTCAAGTATAAATGACAATCAAGAACCAAAGTATTAGACAAGGGAGCACTTACCTTACAAAAATAAACATAGGATGACTTGAGCATTAAGTAAAGGTCTAAAGCTCTTATTAGTCTATCAATCTTACTTTATGCTCAAACATGTGAAGCCCAAGTGAGAAAAATCCAAGCCAAAGAAGAGTAAAAGCGGAGGAGATTACAGTTAGATAAATAGAGATTGAGCCAGAAGATAATATTTTCAAATATTGTGCTACTTTTTTTAAAAGTAAACTTTGATCTTTTAGATTTTAGGAGGTAGTCTATCCATTGAAAACTCTTTTTGTTGTAGTGCATCAATATATAACAAACAATAAATATTTTGTTGATGATAAAATTTACTATATTGCGTACAAACACTTGCTCGATTTTGTCTTTGCTCGGAAAAACTCGCTCGGTGCGTGGTAAGACTCCTCCTTCTTCCTCTCAATCTACTCTCATACCCCGCTAGCTCTCACCATCTTTGAAGGTGTGTGAGGTCTTCGGTCTGAGACCGTGAGGGAATTGATGTTGTGTTTGATAAATGTTTTACTTAGTGCATGAAGTTTCCATCTTCATTGCACTAGCTAGTATTGAAGGAACACAAAGAATTGTATTGTAAAATGTCTCTCTTGATGGGAGAAACCATAATACAAAGCCTTTTGGAGGGGGGACCGGCTCCATGCAAATCCGGTCCTCAATTGTTGTCAATTGCTTAATTTCTCTCTCTTTTGAAGTATTGTTCATGCTATCTAACTAGGCGTTATGCTTTTTGTTGATCTCTCCACCCAAGCACTCTTGTTATTCTCATTAGGAAGCTATTCTAATGAAATGCTCACTATGTTCATGCTATTTTCCGCTACACACAAGTTACTAGACCATTAAATGTTACAATAGATGCCTTTATGGATTTTTTTTCAACCTATACTCGACCATGTGAATGCAAAAAAAATGTATTGTATCATCTCATCAAAACAACCGGTAACAAACAAGTCCAGCATCAGCATGCACCCGGGGCATACCCCCAAAAAAACCCCAACAAACTATATATAAAAATATATAACATTAGTACGCAGCCGAGCCGAGCCGAGCCAGTATCTTGCGCGACCTGTAACTACTACTAGTAACAAGTCCAAAACCAGTAAACACTTGGGGTATACCTCCCCATCCCAAAAGATTTGTTTGAACAGTATGAATCATTAGTACGTCAGGTGACCATCAATAGAGGATTGTATTGTCAAGCCAAGCGACAACAATCACTGTAACATACCCCAATAGTTTTAATTTAAACCAATGAAAAATTTATGTAGAGCAACCGAAAATCAGATTTTTATCAAGTCAAGCAGCAACAACCATTATACCACACCCCAATATTTACGAACCAAAACCCACTTGTGGGACCATAGCTTTCCAACAAGTGTTTAAACCATTCAACCTTTTGTCACATACTGACAAGTATAGCCAACCCATATAATGGGCCTTACCAGGCTTAAGTGACAGTGATCAAGATACCAAAGCTCTGTTGTTTACATTATCCTAAGACAAGAAAAAGGAAAGAAAACCTAATATCAAGCTCAATAATCAGTGGCCAACCTGTATCGGGTTGAGTTGCAAGCTCCATGTTTGGTACAACAGAGAGTAAACAAACACACACAGTCCTAACTCTTTATGCAAGTAGAACACACACAAGGCTAAGTGAAGGGCAGAATATGCCCTCACCTCTTTAAATAGAAGAAGGTTGACCACCATCACTCATGGCATGTAGCACGCAAAATCGTTAACATCCCAAGCATTGAGTAGAGCACGTGCCATTCCTCCTGGGGAATCCAAAATGTGTAGCAGCCTCTGATGTGGTCCGGAACAGTAGAGTAGAACCACCATGGCACCTCAAGGTAGGGTAGATGAGGCCCAGTAAGAATTTTTTAACCACATTATTAGTTGCCAGCTAAGGTCTTGCAACCATCATAACCCTATAGGGGTTTCATCCCACGGTGGATACCGACTTAGTGTAGCTAGGAAATATGTAAGGCTATAGTGGAGATACATAGCCAGAATGACATCATTAGGGGGTAGTATAGCTTTTTATTGTGTTGAAAACATAAAGACAAGTAACAAAGTGTGTGTGTGTGTAGAGATAGAGAGAGAGAGAGAGAGAGAGAGAGAGAGAAAGAGACAGAGAGTATTATCTTCCTCAAAGGTTATAATATGACCTATGTGACCAAATAAAATGGGACCAAACCAAACTTGTCAAATTCTCTATGCTAAATTGATCAATGACTCTCAATGTCTAAGGATTGTGGATATGAGTGTGTCAATTGAGCATCCATGAAGTGGTTGGCAAGCTAGAAATGTGAGGGAAGCAATCTCAAATGTTATCAAAGTTGAGCACTCAAATAGAGTGTGACTAAGACTACTAAACTTTCAAGAGGCATAGTGTGCAAAAATGGAGAACACTTTCCAAATGCCATATCTCACATCAAAGACAATGGGATCAAAGCTAGATCACTACTAAGGTGCAAAGTGCAGATGGCTAGATAGGCTCAAGCATCTATGGGTGATTATCTCTTAGAGATTAGCATGCTTTTGCAATTGATGGTAACGTGGTAGTTTGGATTGTTATAAGTTGTCATAAGCTTGTTGTTTCAACTCCTCAATCATCACCATAGCATGATTAAAAATATCATGATTCCATGTCTCTCTCAAGTGATCATTCATCATCAAAGCATAAGTAAAACGATATGAACATGATGATGAAGGGGTAAGGTATCACTTTTAAGGACAACTTTTTTTTTGGTATGAAAATTCATGCTCCAAAGGTAGGATTTCCTTCTTCATTTTAGTGTGTTGGGATGATGAGATGATGATGGAACCACTCCAATTTCCTTCTTATGAACACATTTAGCCTTAAATTTTGTGAATTTTGATTAGGTTTGGTCACACCCACCAAGTTACAACTCCATATTTCCAAGGTCTACACATTTGCATTTCCTTGCATCTCTCTCTCTCTCTCTCTCTCTCTCTCTCTCTCTCTCTCTCGTACACAAACACGCACATACATAGAGAGAAAGCAAGTGAGAGTGGAAATTCAATGAGAAGGTTGGATGGTTGAAAATCATTGATGCTTTCTTTCTCTCACTCTTAATCTCAAGTTCACCTAGCTAAGTTGAAGGAGAGGATCTAGGAGCACAGTGGAAGAGGAAGATGAATACACACACACACACCACCATAGCCACACACAGAGGTTGGATGGGGAGAGCCAACACACACTGTGTGCCCCCTTTCTTTCATCTCTATCTTATGCACTTAGGCACAATACACACTCTACTTTGTGTTAGTAGCTCACACAAGTGTATAGTTGTACACTTAGGGTTAGTAGCAGTTAGTGATGGGTGGTCGGTCACATGGCCATTAAACCTAACATTCTCCCACTTGATGTCCAATGTGGGAGACCAGAAGAATGGAACAAAACCACGCTTCACCCAATGCCCATCAACTCACGACAGTGTTGAAACTGATGGTTGGAGAGACTTTTAGTCAGTGCATCCGCTGTGTTCTCTAACTTAGGAATCTTCACTAAATCAAGGATCTTGTTTGCCAAGCATTCACGACTGAAGTGATAACGCACATCAATGTGTTTTGTTATGGAATGAAACACTGGATTGTTAGCCAAGTCAATATCACTCTGACTATCACAATGAAGAAGTGGTGTACACTGCTCCAATCCAAGATCTTTCACTAGGCGAGCAAGCAAAATAGCTTCTTTGCATGCCTCACTCAATGCAACATACTCTGCCTCTAAGGTACAAATGGATGTACAGTCTTGAAGAAAGGATCTCCAAGAAGAGTAGAACCAGCAAATGTGTAAATCCATTTTGTTGTTGATTTACGACTATCAACACAGCCTGTAAATCACTGTCTCAAATCCTTGAATGGATTACTCTCCATGACCATAGCATAATTGTCTATCTGCAACTCCACTCAAGTATCCGAGAATTGACTTGAGAGCATTCCAATGCTTTTTACCAGGGTTAGACATAAATATGCTGACAACTCCCACTGCATGTGCAATGTCAGGTCTTGTAGCCACCATGGGATACATGAGACTACCACAAGCTGAAGCATAAGGAACCTTAGCCATTGCAACTTTTTCCTCAACAGATTTGGGACAATCGTTCTTGCTAAGTTTCAAGTATGCAAGCAATGGAGTACTCAAAGCCTTCCCCTTCTGCATGTTGAAGTAATCAAGAACCTTGTGCACATACTCTTTTTGAGAAAGGCACAACAACCTCTTCTTACGGTCACGAGTAATGCGCATACCCAAAATGTGATTGGTTTCACCCAAATCTTTCATGTCAAATTGACTTTTCATCTTGGTTTTCAAGTCAGCAATGTCCTTCTTGGAATGACCAACAATAAGCATGTCATCTACATAAAGGATAGGCATAATAAGTTTTCCATTGGGTTGTCTTTTCACGTAAAGACATGGATCCTCATTACTGCGCTTATAGACTAGGGAACACATAAATGCATCAAACTTTTGATACCATTGTTTGAATGTTTGTTTCAAGCCATATAGACTTTTCAAAAGCTTACAGACCAAATGTTCCTTTCCCTTTAGCACAAACCCTTCAGGTTGTTGCATATAAATCTCTTCCTTGAGATAACCATGTAAGAAAGTTGTAATAAGATCCATTTAATTATGCTCCATATCTTCAGTGGAAACCAAAGCAAGCATTCTCGGTGTGGTCATCTTGATCACCGGAGAAATATTTCCTGTAAATCGACACCATATTCTTGCTTGAAACCTTTGGCCACTAAACGAGATTTGTAATTGTCAATCTTCTTCTTGTAAACCCATTTACAAGGCAATGCTTTCGTACCTTTTGGCAACGGAACAAGTTCCCATGTGTTGTTCTTTGCAATATTGGACAACTCTTGTTTCATAGCATGCTCCCATTGAACCTTATCATTGGCTAGCATAGCCTCCTTGTAGCAAGAAGGCTCGCCACTATCTGTCAGCAAAACAAATCCCATGCCTGGAACAAAATATTCTGGCGGATGTGAGACTCTTTGAGATCTCCGTGGGGCTGATTAGAACTCGTACTAGCATGTGTAGTAAGTGGCTCGGGAGCTGTCTAGATAGAAGGTAATACATTAAAAAATGTCACTTTTTGGAATTGAACCTCTTTAACTGAATGTCTATGTATCTTGGTCTCATTAAAGACAACATCACTGCTACGGATCATTGATCGACCTTTCGGATCCCATAAACAATAGCCAAATTGACCATCTACACCATAGTCAATGAAGATGCATTTCCTGGACTTAGGACCTAGCTTAGCACGCAACTCCTTGGGCACCTATGCATAAGCTTCACAGCCAAATGTGTGGTGTTTTGCATAAGACAATATATTTCTTGACCATAACTCCAAACGTACACAAAACTGTATTGAAGCATGTGGTGATCTATTGATCAAGTACACAGCTATGTATAATGCTTTAGCCCAAAATGCTTGCGGTAAATTAGCATGTGATAGCATAGACATAATCCAATCTTGGATGGTCCTATTCATTCATTCCGCAACACCATTTTGTGCAGGGCTATAAGGAGCTATAAACTCACGCTTAATTCCCCTACTTGAACAAAAGTCTGTAAACTCTTTGGAGACATATTCTCCACCATTATCTGAATGCAAAGCTTTCAACTTATGTTCAGGCCGAGTTTCAACACTAGATAAGGACTTCTTGAAGCAAGAAAAGGTCTCATCTTTAGACTTCATGGCGTATACCCAAACATGTCGTGTTGCATCGTCAATGAATGTAACATAATAGGACGCACCACCAGGGGATTTAGAAGGCATAGACCCACATAAATCATTGTGCACAAGCTCTAAGGGTTTTCTTTCTTTGTCAAAATACTGTGTACGATGTGTCTGTGTTTGCTTTCCATATTGACAATGCTCAAAAAAAGGGAAAATAAAAAAATGACAAAGACGGTAAGTAGCCCAAACAAGACAGTGTCTCCATTCCCTTCTTGACATATGTCCTAACCAACTATGCCACAAAGCAACGGTTGGAAACTCGGTTATAGAAAGAACACTGTTTTTATTAGATACATAAAGAGGATAAAGTGAACCAACTTTAGAACCATGGGCTATAATAAGATGACCCTTCGCAACACGCCAAGACTGCTGATGAAAAGTGATTTTGTAACCCAAGTCATCAAGACATCCAACCAAAATTAGATTGCGTGTTAAGACAGGAACATGACACACATTATGGATGATAAAATTCACCCCATTTTCCATAACCATGGCAATATCACCTACGCCAACAATGTCACAAGTTAATTGCCACCAAGTGTAACAGAGCCAATGGTTTCCTCGTATGTAGTAAACCAATGCCTATGAGGTGTGACCTGAAATGAAGCACCCGAATCAAGAATCCATGTGTGGGATACTTCACCACTAACAAGGAGTTCAACTAGCCTAGAGCTCTGCAAAGATAGAGTTTCCTATGCATCATAAAAGACATCATTATATTTAGTCAACATATTAATATCTTGCGCATCACTGTCATCCTGAACTATGTTCAGTTCTTCAATCTTAACCAAACTCTTTGGTTTCTCCTCTTTATCATCATGATCTTTTCCTTTACCTTTGCCCTTCTCTTTGTCACGCTTCCAAGCATAACAATCCTTCTTTATGTAACCAAACTTATCACATAATGGCATTGAACATTGCGGTGACCACGAGACTTTGATCTACCCTTTGATGCATCTCTATTGCCCTCTTTCTTGGACTCACATTGCGAAGAACGGCCCTTACATTGCAAAGAACCACGAGACTTTGATCTACCCTTTGATGCATCTCTATTGCCCACTTTCTTGGACTCACGTTGCGAACCTGGGGAGGTCACCTAATAAAAATGTAACCTATCACGTGAGTTCAACAAAAGGGTATTTAAAGTTCATGAAACTTACTGAAATATATATACAGAAGGGCATTATTTTTTCAAATTTGAAAAAAAACTTACAGATTTTAAGATAAAAGGGTATATTATAATCCTAAAAAAATTCACAGGTAAGGGGTTTTACAAACATGTCTTGAACGCACGTGATATGGTAGTTTTACACATAGTGAACACCCCGAGGTTGCGAAGAACGGCCCTTACATTGCTTATCATCCCTTTGCACATTATGAGCTTTTCCATAATGCAAGCTAGTCATAGTCTTTTGATGCATCTCCTCTGACAAAACTGCAGTAGTAACATCATCATATTTTAGCATACCATTAGCAGCAGAGTTACTAATAGCAGTGCAAAAGATGTCCCAAGAGGGTGGCAACGAACAAAGCAAAAAGAGTGCTTTCATCTCATCATCAATGGTCATGCGTTGTGCATGAATCTGGGTAAAAAGAGAATCAAAATCATTGATAGGTCTGGCAACGCTAGCTCACTCCTTCATACGAAGGTTGAAAAGTTTTCGCATCATGAAAACCTTATTGCTAGTCGTATCCTTTTCATAAGTGTCACATAATTTGTGGCATAAAGCATGAGCAGTCTCGCATTCTAACACTGAAATGTACACCGACTCACCAAGGTGCAGTCTAATCATAGAC